>NC_079195.1:50479608-50795679 GCF_029499605.1 Hyla sarda
GCATATGAAGTCAAAAGCTTCCTCCTTTGTTTACTTGGCACATATGTATGTTCCACAAAAACTTTCAAATGGCTAAAGATATTAACATGAAACTTGGCACACATGTTACTTATATGTCAACAACAAACATAGGATAGGTAATTTAACCCTTACTCACCCCATTTGCCAGGGACGGGGCTTATGTTTAAAGTCCCATGCAACTCTATAGGAAATATATGTTACTGCATAACTTCCAAACGGCTGGAGATATTTCGATAATACTTGGTCACATGTTACTTATATGTCCACTTAAAGTCAATGGGAAATATGTGTTACTACATAACTTCTATACGGCTGGAGATATTTTGATAATACTTGGTCACATGTTACTTATATGTCCACTTAAAATATAGGATAGTTAATTTAACCCTTAACTAACCCCATTTGTGAGGGTCAGGTTTTTTTTTTTTTTTTAAAGTCCCATGCAAATCAATGGGAAGTGTATGTTCCCATCTATTTTCCGTTAGGCTGGAGCTATTTCATTACTTGGTACACATATTACGAGTCAGGATATGAGGATGGGATGGGAGGTCGGGATAGGAGGACCGGATATGAGGACGAGATATGAGGTCAGGATAGGAGGTCGGGTAGGAGGTCAGGATAGGATGTCGGGATAGGAGGTCGGGATAGGAGGTCGGGATAGGAGGACGGGATATGAGGACGGTATATGAGGTCTGGATAGGAGGTCAGGATAGGAGGTCAAGATAGGAAGATGGGATAGGAGGTCAAGATCGGAGGTCGAGACATGAGGACGGGAAAGGAGGTCGGGATAGGAGGTCGGGATAGGAGGACGGGATAGGAGGACGGGATAGGAGGTCGAGATAGGAGGTTGGGATAGGATGTCAGGATAGGAGGTCGGGATAGGAGGACAAGATAGGAGGACGGGATATGAGGACGGGATAGGAGGTCTGGATAGGAAGTTGGGATAGGAGGTCGAGATAGGAGGACGGGATAGGAGGTCAAGATAGGAGGTCGAGATATGAGAACGGGAAAGGAGGTCGGGATAGGAGGACGGGATAGGAGGTCTGGATAGGAGGTCTGGATAGGAGGTCGAGATATGAGGATGGGATGGGAGGTCAAGATAGGAGGTCGAGATATGAGGACGGGAAAGGAGGTCGGGATAGGAGGTCGGGATAGGAGGACGGGATAGGAGGACGAGATAGGAGGTCGAGATAGGAGGACGGGATAGGAGGTCGGGATAGGAGGTCGGGATAGAAGGTCAGGATAGGAGTTCGGGATAGGAGCTCGAGATTGGAGGACGGGATAGGAGGTCGGGATAGGAGGTCGAGATAGGAGGACTGGATAGGAGGTCAAGGACGGGATAGCAGGATGGGATAGGAGGACGGGATAGGAGGACGGGATAGGAGATAGGGATAGGAGGACGGGATAGGAGGACGGTATAGGAGGTCGGGACAGGAGGTCGAGATAGGAGGTCGGGATAGGAGGTCGGGATGTGGGGTCGGGATATGACAACAATATATGAGGACTGCATATGAAGTCAAAAGCTTCCTCCTTTGTTTATTTTCCTCCCCAAAAAGGATTAGGAAGGAAAAACCGGGCAACGTAGGGTACTCAGCTAGTCTATATATATAAAACTCAACGTGTGTGTGTGTGTGTGTGTGTATGTATGTACGTGTGTATATTCCACAAAAACATCCAAACGGCTAAAGATATTAACATGAAACTTGGCACACATGTTACTTATATGTCAACAACAAACATAGGATAGGTGATTTAACACTTACTCACCCCCATTTGCCAGGGCTTATGTTTAAAGTCCCATGCAAGTCAATGGGAAATATATGTTACTGCATAACTTCCAAACGGCTGGAGATATTTCGATAATACTTGGTCACATGTTACTTATATGTCCACTTAAAATATAGGATAGTTAATATAACCCTTAACTACCCCCATGTGTGAGGGTAGAGGTTTTTGTTTAATGTCCCATGCAAATCAATGGGAAATGTTTGTTCCCACATAATTTCCGTACGGCTTGAGATATTTCAATACCTGGTACACATATTACAGGTCGGGATATGAGGTCGGGATAGGAGGTCGGGATAGGAGGTCGGGATAGGAGGTCAGGTAGGAGGTCAGGATAGGAGGACGGGATATGAGGACAGGATATGAGGACGGGATATGATCACGGGATAGGATGTCTGGATAGGAGGTCAAGATTTGAGAACGGGAAAGGAGGATGGGAAAGGAGGATGGGATAAGAGGATAGGATAGGAGGTCGGCATAGGAGGTTGAGATAGGAGGTCGAGAAAGTAGGACGGGATTGGAGGTCGGGATAGGAGCTCGAGATTGGGGGACCGGATAGGAGGTGGGGATAGGAGGACGGGATAGGAGGTCAAGATAGGAGGATGGGATAGGAGGACGAGATAGGAGGACGGGATAGGAGGTTGAGATAGGAGATCAGGATAGGAGGTCGGGATAGGAGGACGGGATAGGAGGACGGTATAGGAGGTCGGGGCAGGAGGTCGAGATAGGAGGATGGGATAGGAGGTATGGGTCGGGATATGAGGATGGGATGGGAGGTCGGGAGGGGAGGTCGGGATAGGAGGTTGGGAAAGGAGGTCAGGTAGGAGGTCGGGATAGGAGGACAGGATAGGAGGATGAGATGTGAGGACCGGATAGGAGTTCTGAATAGGAGGATAGGAGGCCGAAGACGGGCATTTCTGAGAGAGCAGAGACTGTGTGTGCGCATTAATCACCGTTACTGACAATACAGATCTTTACAGCGGCAAATCCATTCACCTCAAGCCCACATTCATTCTGGCTAGAGAGAGCAGACACTGTTTAGTCACTAATCAGGGTTACTGACAATACAGATCAGCACAGAGGAAATCCATTGACCTCAAGCCTGCATCAATGCGGGGAGGCAGGGAGAGTTTAGAAGTTGTTTCATAGTCTGCCAATTGAGATCACAGGATGCACTATGATATCTGTTTTAATAGCGATTCGCCATAAATATATTCGGATTGAACCAAATTTTTTGGGAAAATTCAGCGAATCGTCCGAATTGAATTTTTGAAAAATTCGCCCATCTCTAGACACAGTCATCTTGATGTGTGAAAACTTCTGACCCACAGGAATTTTGATATAGTTGAATTATAATTAAAAAACTATGTTTGTAAACATCTGTTGCATGTGTCATATACTGTATTGCTTCAAATCAGCCATCAAAATCAGAGCCTAAATTTCGATTTCCATGATGAAACTCAGCTTGAGCCCAGATTTTGAATTTGAATTTTAAGCTTCTTCATCTTCCACGTGAGAGGATATTCTTGTACTGTATGTATTGTAAGAGTGTACCTAAGACAATAGCCCAGATTTATCAAACTGTGAGAGAAAAAAAGCAACCAATCACAGCTCAGGTTTCACTTTACCAGAGCTCGTTAGCTGAGCTGTGATTGGTTGCTGTGGGAAAATCTCTTCACTTTTTCTCTCACACAATTTGATAAATCTGGGCCAATGTATGCGATATCTGTCCGGACATTCCAGTTTTGCTTTTGTTTCATTGTTGTTTGCAGTTTAATGTTCCCCTCTCACTTTTATATATTTTGAAAAAATACAAAGATTCCATCAGGGAAAAATACGAAAATTGTACTTTTTCCAAGCATTGTGTTCACTGGGCTGCAGGATGCCTCAGGCAACCAGGAAAAAATGAAGAGGAATCCTCAAAGTATGTTGCAAATCAACATGTCACTTTTAATTTATCGCAAAAACGTAATGCCTGGAAGCCTACCACTTTTGTCATGAGAAGAAAACTAAGTTACTTGTACTGAAACAACCAGTGAGGGACACCATACACAGTGATCAAATGATGGGAGAAGGGGGTGTACTCTGACTTACAGAGCAGAACTTAGTAGCAGAACTTAGTATCTCAGTGTGAGGCTAAATTTCCACTTGGATTTTTTGGGCAAAAAGACCAATAAAACACCTATTCTGTCGCATGGCATTTTTTATTTTTATTTTTGTGAAAAAAATGTTGCGACGAGATGTTAGCTGCAAGTCAATAGGGAACTGCAAAATGCCACATCCACTTGGCATTTTTCAGTTTGGCATTTTTTTTTTTTTTATCCTTTTGGCGTTTTTCTACTATTTTGGGCTCCTTGGCAGTTTTTCAAAAACAACCTCTTGTTGAGACTTTGGCGTTTTTTCGGGAAAATCCTGGCGTTTTGCTCCCAAAGAAACGCCAAGAAAAGCACAATGTGGGTTTTAACTTTAGCATTTTTGCAGGCGGTTTTTATTCTTTTATGGACTTTTGCGATCCATAAAAGTGGTAGAGATACCTTTTTTATTAAAATCTCATAGGGTACCATTAAAAAATTATTATAAAAAAGATACAGTAGTGTTGTAAAAAATCGTATTTAACAAAATTTATCTTTTTTATAACAACATTTTTATAAATTTTCAAACAGGGATCAATTTATGTGGGTGGGCAGGGCACTAAAAATGTAGCCAACAATAATAAAAAATTAGTGTGTGTGTGTTTTTCACTTTATTTAATTTTTTTTAGGTAGTACTACTACTCCCAGCATGGAACACACTGTTCCATGATGGGAGTAGTAGTACCTCTGCTAATTAACAGATCGCCCCGGATTCCGTTGTGATCGTCCTGTATAATGTATAGATGCGGCGGCCGCTCTTCTATGGTCCCCTGCACTGCCGTATATATACACATATTCATATTTCCCGCCGAGAGCTGTGATTGGCCAGATGGTTCCAGACAATCACAGCTCTCTGTGGGAAATATGAATAAGTGTATATATACGTCAGTGCAGGGGACCATAGAAGAGCGGCGGGCCGCATCTATACATTATACAGGAGGATCACAGCGGGTGTCAGGAGTGACACTCGCTGCAATCTGTCTATTAATGAAGGTACTACAGCTCCCAGCATGGAGCAGAGTGTGCTCCATGTTGGGAGCAGTAGTACCTGCAGTAAGGGACAGATCACAGTAAGTGTCACTCTTGACATAGCCAGGAGAACAGCTGATGCTGAGCAGTAGACATATGTCCTATATCTACTGCCCAGCAAGAACTTACAGTGAGCCTGCAATGTGTATACAGTATACACATTGCTGGCTCACTTAACCCCTGGCTGAGCTGTGTGCTATGCGCCAGCCCAGCAAGGAAAGAGTTAACTTACACTGCTAGACAGTGTAGGTTAACCCTTTTGGCGGTATACACTATATCCAGCTATTTATAGATAGCTGTATATAGTGTATACAGAAGACGAATTCCTTTTACCTCCCTCCCGTCCCGGTTGGGTCTGTGTAGCTCAGCCCCCTAGTGGTGATGTCATTAGGGGGTGGATCTTCAGTCAGGAGCCAGGCTGGTAAGGGTATGAGGCTCTGTTCACATTGTACGTTTTGTAAAATGTGAACAGACCTGGCAGATCTGGCAGTGTCTTCCCAGACAGGGAGACTCCAGCTGTTGCTAAAATATAACTCCCAGCATGCTCAGACAGCGAAAGGTTGTAGTTTTGCAACAATTGGAGGCTCCCTGTTTGGGAAGATATTGCAATATGGGTGCTCTCCCCAGCAGAGAGCGCCAAAAATGTACTAACACATTTTTGGTGTTTTTTTCTTCTCATTTCAGATTCGTGTATGCATAGGATTATGGCGGATTCGGAGGACTACTACGGAAGAACTGGAATTTTTTTATTTTAATAAAATGGATAACGGGCTGTGGAGGAGTGTTTTTTAAAATAAAATAATTTTTCCAATGTGTCGTGTTTTTTTTTTTTATTGAATTTCCAGGCTTAGTAGTGGAAGCTGTCTTATTGATAGAATCCATTACTAAGCTGGGGCTTAACGTTAGCTCCAAAAACAGTTAGCGCTAACTCCCAAATATTACCCTGGTACCCACCGCTACAGGGGTGCCGCGAAGAGCCGGTACTAACAGGCCTTTCAAAGATGGCGCTCCTAGGCCTAGGCAGTAACAGGCTTGCATTATTAAGGCTGGGCAGGGCCAGTAACAATTGTCCTCGCAATTGTCCTAACAATTGTCACCCTGGTAACCCTGTGATTTGTAGTTTTTATTGGTACCATTTTTGTTTTGATGGGACTTTTCAATTGCTTTTTAGATATTTTTTAGGGTATTTGAAGTCACCAAAAATGTGCAAATCTGGTTAGTGTACTATTACAACCTTGATTTTGCCCAAGGCCACGCTTAGCCTAAAACCGGCCCTGATACTGCTCAAAGGAACTATAGGAGCAGGCAGCTCTGTCAGTCTGGTGACTGGATTCCCGGCTCCTGTATAGTATACACGGGTACACTATGCATCTCTGTATACTATACAACCGGGGGAGGTGAGTAGTGATGCTACATATACATCACTCCTCACCTCCTTGCGCTCACCATCCGACCCACAGCGTGGTACCTGAAGACAGTGAGAAAACTGCTTCAGGGTACAAATTTGGCTGTTTCCACACACCAGGAAAAACGCCAGAAAAAATGACAGAAAAAATGCCAAAACACAGGAAAAAGCTGTGGCAGTTTTTCTGGCATTTTTTGCTGGTGTTTTTTTATGTGTACAAAAAAAAAAAAAAAAAGTGGAAACCTAGCCTAAAAGTCCATCTTCATATCTGGATATATTATTAGAGATTTCCCATTAGATTTCAAGCAAATCTACCCTGTTTATAACGCAATGAGTTATGACGGCTCATAAAACAGGTTCATGATAAATTTATATATGATGCATAATGTATGGAGCAAAGAGGAAGCAACACTGAGTCAATAGCATAAATCACCATTCAACAGTATTTTAATAAATATGTTTCTTTGTCATTATCATTGACACATAAATATATTTTATAATATTGTTCTTGTTGTCTTATCTTTTAAAATTGAGGCAGACCTCAATATTTGTGTAAAAGAAACCACCATCTCAGAATCATAAAAAAAAAAAAAGTCTCATATCATTATAAGAGGGTAAATGGAAACGTATTTGTTGCCGGATTATATACTTTTAATAGATGGATGGCTGTCGCTTTAAATGGCCAGGTTACACTTGAGAGACTGCTCAGTGAATATGGTTATGTGTTCGGTGTTTCTTTTTTTAATGTCCCAATTTCAAGTACCATATAATGTAGTGGGGAAACTATTTGTGAAGTGTCAGCTCATGGGAAAAGGGCTCATGCACGGAACTAAGCTGAGGGAGGTACAGTTGCCTTGGCAACTGTACCTCTGAGCATGGCCTGTGTTTTCATACGCTGGAACTGAAGATCACGAGAGTCTGAAACTTTGGACTTGTGTTTAAGAAATTACACCACCTGTGTACAAAATACCTGTTAGGCTTATGTGTCTATTAAAGGGGTACTCCGGTGGAAAACTTGGTTCCAGAAAGTTAAACAGATTTGTAAATTACTTCTATTAAAAAATCTTAATCCTTTCAGGACTTATTAGCTGCTGAATACTACAGAAGAAATTATTTTCTTTTTGGAACACAGAGCTCTCTGCTGAATCACGAGCACAGTGCTCTCTGCTGACATCTCTGTCCATTTTAAGAACTGTCCGGAGTAGGAGAAAATCCCCATAGCAAACACATGCTGCTCTGGACAGTTCCTAAAATGGAGAGAGATGTAAGCAGAGAGCACTGTGATTGTGATGTCAGCAGAGAGCTCTGTGTTCCAAAAAGAAAATAATTTCTTCTGTAGTATTCAGCAGCTAATAAATCCTCCTGGAAGGATTAAGATTTTTTTATTTAAGTAATTTACAAATCTGTTTAACTTTCTGGCACCAGTTGATTTATAAAAAAAAAAAAGTTGTCTACCGGAGTACCCCTTTAAGGTTATTAAAACATATCCCCCATCCACAGGATAGGTGTTAGGTGATTTCCGGAATATTTCTCTGAGTTCTCCAGACCCCATTTTCTGAAATCAACTGGTCTCAGGAGTAATTGCCTGCACGACAGACATGTCTAGTGAGTGTAATGAGTTCACTTAGGTAACCTACAGATGTAGAAGCTTAATTAGATGGTCAACTGGGGTGATCAAACACCTGATCCTCAGCCAGAGAATTCATGGAAAATGTAAACTGCTTTACAGAACCACACTATTGCAGATATGTAAACCAAATTGGAGTATACCCCATGACTGCCACATCAGCAAAACCTCTGCCTTATTCTCTGTAATAGCCTATTTTACACTATGTAAGCAAAAAAAATTCTCAAAATGCTTCTTTAAAATCACCAAGACTAATCGACCTAGATGGAATTACAAGCAATATTTTTAGAGAAACATTGCAATGAAGCAAATTTTCACTGCATCACCCCTTTAAGTGTTTGTGACATTCGTTTTGTCTTCCTAAGAGCATAAAGAGGGAGTCTCCCAATATCAAACCCTATCTATATTCACAATATGTGTCCCCTGTCTTGTATAGGATTGCCTTCATCTCCAGCATTGTTTTAATTAATTAATTTATTTATTGCTTATATAGAGCAGCATAGGCTATTATTAGAGAATAATGTACTGGTTCTTGTGTATACCTTTTCCTTACTTGTGTCAGCTGATGTGGCAGGCATGGGATAGGCTCCATGTTGGATGCATGCAGAATCTTAAAATTACTGGATAATGCTGTCTACATATCCAATTAATCCTCTGGCTGAGGTTCTGGTGTTTAATTACTCCAGCTGGTCATCTAATCAGGCTGCTTGTTCTAGAGATCAACCAAGCAATCTTATAAGATGTACAAGTGGGTTGGGGGTCATTTCACACTACATGGAGTTTCAATGGGTTTAACAATAGTGCTTTTTTTTTTAGAGAAATATTGCCATGAGGCAAATTTTTACACATTTTAACTGCATTTTAAAGTTTTTAACCTATTTTGCATATTATTTTGGAAAAATCACAGCAAAAATAAAATTAAAATAAAACAGTAAGAAACTTAATATGTTAACACCTCAGGAAAGGTTTATAACTACTATACATCCTGATTCCATAGACATAGCAGATGAAGCTGGAAATCAAGGAATCTTGGAGCTGGTAGGAGGGATCTGGTAGGTGATGATGTCCTCCTGTAGGTCACAGGAGGAGAGAACTCAGGGCTGACATCCTGTGACTCACACTAAGCATTGTGACTTTTTTTGAGTCAGACTGGTGACCACATGATCAAATCACATGAGCAGTAAATCGTATCCATGTAGCTGTGCTGAAATAAAACAAAAGATGCTATAGGACTAGTGATGGTGAGTGTGCATGATACAGGCAAAATTCTCGGGGTACTCCGGTGGAAAACTTTTTTTTAATCAACTGGTGCCAGAAAGTTAAACAGATTTGTAAATGACTTCTATTAAAAATTATTAATCCTTTCAGTAGTTATTAGCAGCTGTATACTACAGAGGAAATTATTTTCTTTTGTGATTTATTTTCTGTCATGACCACAGTGCTCTCTGTTTTCCATCGGAGTACATTGGACATAAATGTACGTCCTGGTACCCTGGTACTTAAGGGGGCATACCGGAAAAGAAGCAAAGACAGGAGCTATCAGCAGCCGTGCACTTACAGTCAATGGTGATCCAACTGTTCTCTGGAAATAACCCTTGTAGTGCTGTGATTAATAGTGATTATGGCACTTAAGCACTGCAATCGCAATCCCCCTCACCAATTGGCACCCCCAAAACATGTATGTGGGGGTCCGGTCGGATTCTTTGCCTGTCGGAGGTCCTCTTACTTGGTCCATGTAAGTCATGGATCCCAAATGCTGACAGAGCATACTGAGCCAGGCTCAATCAGCAGATTACCAATATAACTGAGTTGGGATATGCAACAGCATAGCATTATTCAGTTAAAACAGTCTGAATATTGGTGATGAGCAGCAGGGGCCATATTCGAATTCGCAATATTTCACAAATATATTTATGATTATTCATCGCATGTTTGCGAAATTCACATATTCGCTATGTTCATTCACTTTTTTTCTAAACAAAAATTTGCATGAAAAATGCACATAAAAAATTCACATGTGAAAAAAAAAAACTAAAATTGGCATGGAAAATTTGCATAAAAATTTGCAGGGGAAAAATTACGAATAGAAAGCGCTATAATCTAAATATTCGCAAAATCGTCAAGTGCCCATATTCACATTACGGATAAAAATTCACATTACGGATATTCGTGCTCAACACTACTGAAGATTGCAATTTAAAGTCCCAATTTGAAAATAAAATGTGTAAGTAAAATAATGACTAAAATGTTTTTTTGTTTTTTTCATAACAACCATAAAACCAAACCCCAATAAAAACTAAAATGCCCCTTTTCACATATTTAAAAAAAAAAAAAAAAAATAACTCAACATTAATTGATATTGCCACACGCAGAAGTGTCCAACCCATTAAAATATAATGTGAATTAACCTGTAATGGCATAAACGTAAAAAAAATATACCAAATAAAAAAATTAAAAATTTTTGATCACATCTAAAATGTGATATATTTTGCAAAAGTGATACCAATAAAAATTTCAGAAAACGGCACAAGAAACAAGCCCTCATAAAGCCCTGTTTATGGGACAATAAAATAGGTATCGGAATACACCAATTTTAAACATACTTATTTTGCTTAAAAGTTTGGCTTTTTTTTTTATAGCAATACAATAATAGAAAGGCTATGTATGTAGTTTTAGTTGTATTGACGCACAGGATAGAGATAAAATGCCATTTTACTGTAAAGTGCACACTGTAAAAACCAAACCCTCCAAAAGTAGCAAAATTGCAGTTTTCTTTTCAATTTCCCTCCACAAATAATATTGTTATTGATCCCGTACGTATTGAATCCCAAACATATTTTAAAAATGCATAAAAAGTTTCATATATGCAAATGTGGTATCAATAAAAAGTACAGATCAAGGCGCAAAAAAATGAGCCCTCATACCGCCGCTTATACGGAAAAATGAAAAAGTTATAATTTGGTTAAAAAGTTTGAGATTTTTTTAAAGCAGTACAATAAAAGAAAAGTATCTAATCATGGGTATCATTTTAATCATATTGACCCACAGAACAAAGGAAACATGTCATTTTTACCGTAAAATGTACAGCGTGAAAATCAAACCTTCCAAAATTAGCAAAATTGTTTTTTTCTTTTATATTCCACACACAAATAATATTTTTTTGCTTGCGCCATACATTTTATGGTAAAATGAGTGTTGTCATTACAAAGGACAACTGGTTGCGCAAAAAAGAACCCCTTATACTTGTCTGTGGATGGAAATATAAAAGAGTTATGATTTTTAGAAGGTGAGGAGGAAAAAACGAAAATGCAAAAATAAAATTGGTGCGTCCTTAAAGGGGTACTCCGGTGGAAAACTTTTTTTTTTAAATGAACTGGTGCCAGAAAGTTAAAGAGATTTGTAAAGTACTTCTATATAAAAATCTTAATCCTGTCAGTACTTTTTAGCAGCTACTACATAGGAAAATCTTTATTTTTTTTTAATTTCTTTTTTGTCTTGTCCACAGTGCTCTCTACTGATGCCTGTATCAGGAACTGTCCAGAGCAAACCTATGCTACTCTGGACAGTTCCTGACACGGACAGAGGTGTCAGCAGAGAGCACTGTGGACAACACAAAAAAGAAATTCAAAAAGTGAAGAATTTCCTCTGTAGCATACAGCTTCTAAAAAGTACTAAAAGGATTAAGCTTTTTTAATAGAAGTAATTTTCAAATCTGAATTCAGGTAGAAAAAACAGACATAGTCGCACATCTACAATCTTGTATAATGATCTAATTGCTTCTCAGCATAATATCAAAAACTAACAGGTTGTTAGTATACATTTTTGATCAAAGAGTACCAAGCCCACTCGCCACGTCAAGGCCACCTATTTAGGGTGGGTCCCCAATGTCACTAGCATAAAATGGCGTAGCACTGGGCGGCGACCACCACCGCCGTGACACCAGTGCCCACGGGGGGGGGGGGGGGGGCTGGGGGAAACGACCCACTGGCAGAGCGGCCCCAATGCCACTCAAACCAGTCTATGGGTCGCACCCCCCCCCCCCACAGACACGGCGCCACGGCAGCAACGGACGTCGCACAGCACCACACCAGTGTGAACAGGAGGCAAAAGCTCACTTACCTTGCTCTCCCAGTCAGACTGGGAGGCTGCTAGGAAAGAAATGGCCCTTGTGTAGCTAACTACTACTTATATAGGGTTGGGCTGAGGGGGTTGGGAAGAGTGCAGACACATGTTAAAACAAAAAAAAGGAGGGGATAGAAAACACAATGTGAATTCAAGTAGAAAAAACAGACATGGTGCACATCTACAATTTTGTATAATGATCTAATTGCTTCTCAGCATAATATCAAAAACTAACAGGTTGTTAGTATACATTTTTGATCAAAAAGTACCAAGCCCACTCGCCAGGTTAAGGCCACCTATTTAGAGTGGGTCTCTAATGCCCCTAGCATAAAATGGTGTAGCACTGGGCGGTTACCACCACCGCCGTGACACCAGTGCCCACGGGGGGGAACGACCCACTGGCAAAGTGGCCCCAATGCCACTCAAACCAGTCTATGGGTCTCACCCCCCCACAGAAACTGCGCCACGGCAGTAACAGACGCCGCACAGCACCACACCAGTGTGAACAGGATGCAAAAGCTCACTTACCTTGCTCTCCCAGTCAGACTGGGAGGCTGCTAAGAAAGAAATGGCCCTTGTGTAGCAATTAGATGAGAAGCAATTAGATCATTATACAAGATTGTACATGTGCAACCATGTCTGTTTCTTCTACCTGAATTCACATTGTGTTTTCTATCCCCTCCCTTTTTTTTGTTTGAACATGTGTCTGCACTCTTCCCCACCCCCTCAGCCCAACCCTATATAAGTAGTAGTTAGCTACACAAGGGCCATTTCTTTCCTAGCAGCCTCCCAGTCTGACTGGGAGAGCATGGTGAGTGTGCTGTTACACCTTGTTCACACTGGTGCGGTGCTGTGAGGCGTCCGTGGCCGCCGTGGCACCGTGTCTGTGGGGGGGTGCGACCCATAGACTGGTTTGAGTGGCATTGGGGCCGCTCTGCCAGTGGGTCGTTCCCCCCCCCCGTTGGCACTGGTGCCGCGGCGGTGGTGGTCGCCACCCAGTGCTATGCCATTTTATGCTAGGGACGTTAGGGGCCCACTCTAAATAGGTGGCCTTGACGTGGCGAGTGGGCTTTGTACTTTTTGATCAAAAATGTATACTAACAACCTGTTAGTTTTTGATATTATGCTGAGAAGAAATTAGATCATTATAAAAGATTGTAGATGTGCGACCATGTCTGTTTCTTCTACCTGAATTCACATTGTGTTTTCTATCCCCTCCTTTTTTTTGTTTAAACATGTGTCTGCACTCTTCCCCACCCCCTAAGCCCAACCCTATATAAGTAGTAGTTAGCTACACAAGGGCCATTTCTTTCCTAGCAGCCTCCCAGTCTGACTGGGAGAGCATGGTAAGTGTGCTGTTACACCTTGTTCACACTGGTGCGGTGCTGTGTGGCGTCCGTTACTGCTGTGGCGCCGTGTCTGTGGGGGGGGGGTGCGACTCATAGACTTGTTTGAGTGGCATTGGGGCCACTCTGCCAGTGGCTCGTTCCACCCCGTGGGCACTGGTGCCGCGGCGGTGGTGGTCGCTGCCCAGTGCTACGCCATTTTATGCTAGGGACGTTAGGGACCCACTCTAAATAGGTGGCCTTGACGTGGCGAGTGGGCTTGCACTTTTTGATCAAAAATGTATACTAACAACCTGTTAGTTTTTGATATTATGCTGAGAAGCAATTAGATCATTATACAAGATTGTAGATGTGCGACCATGTCTGTTTCTTCTACCTTAATTTACAAATCTGTTTAACTTTCTGGCAGCTGCACACTTTCTGGTGAAGCTGCACACACAGTGCACTAGGTTTTTGAAGGCATACCAGTGTAGAAATATTATGCATCGGTATACTTACAAATAACTGCTTTATAATTCCTCCAGGAGTAGTGCCAACAGTCAGCAGGGCAGGGCATGGGGTCCGTAACTTTGCTCGGGGCCGCACCACCCAACATCACTCAGTTGATTGACACACAAGGCTCGCCTGCCTGTGACGGTGCTCTGTAGTTCTGCTGAACGCATGCATCGGCTGTCAATCAACTAACTGTGCAACATAAGCAGAGAGAGGCGATGTGGCCTCTGAGAAAAGCGGACATCATGCCCCGCCTTTCTAATTGTTTCCCCAACTCCTTAATTAATGAAGCTGTTATTTGTAAGAGCACTGTGTGTGCAGCTTCACAAGCCTATTCTAGGTAGAGTTTTGCTTTATTGGAGCCATCTTCTTCCAAAAAGGGGTTGTCTTCTTATGACAATTTTTGTTAGTGTTACAATTATCTATCTCATACTTGTTTTTCCATAACCTCTTTTGAAGTTTTATGATCCATATTGGTTAGTGACCCTGCTTTATTAGAAAAAAATTTTTCCCATCAGAAAAATGCTCAATATTTTTATGTGTGGCTCAGGATGAATAGATTGTTTTTTAGGTGACAGCTGCTAACACTGGCAATAGATTATAACAGCAAGATGGTAAATAAAAATGCTTTATCTTTGACGGCAAAATTGGAAACATTCTTAACTGCGGATTCATAAAGACCAATCAATGACGAAGCCGGAAAAGTCTTATTGAATGTGGAGCTAATTAGTATATATATGTATCGAATGAAGGGATTTCAGAAGCCAAGCCTCACTTTATGGCTTGGCACCGCAGCCTTAATAAACTCAATATAATCTTCCTAATTACTTTATATTAGTTTAAAATGCTCTACACACTTCTAGGGATTGATTTTGATTGGTGCAAGCCATATATCATGTCATTGCAATATGCTTAGGGCTATCATATACTTTAGAAAAGTTGACTTAGGGTGAAAGTATATCAAAATTATCCAATAGATACATAAAATCCTATGCCAATGGCGTTATAGGATTCCTTAATAATATTTCTATTATTCTAAATGGGAAACTACAATATCTGGTTTAAAGTTAATATTGTTACATCTTTATTGCATCATTTCATATTAAAAACTGTCACTTTGTGGCCACTATATCCTGATTTTGATATTGAGCTGTTCATTTAGTTGCCGTTGCATGTAGATACAAAACAAACAAATGTAAAAGTGGTAAAAAAAGGAGATAACATTAACATTTATGTGGTATCTACAAAGATATTGTTTTGCTTATTACATTGCTTTGTAAAACCTATGGCTATGTCCCCTTCATCAATTTACTTTCAGTGTATGCTACAGGGTGCGATTTCTTCCAAAAAAAAAAAAGTGCCACACCTATCTTCAGGGTATGTGTGTTGTTACAACTCGGTTCCATTTACTTTGGCTCTATTCACACACAAGACTGGTGCTGTTTCTGGCAAAAAAAGCAACTATGTTTTTCTAATCCTTGATAATCCCTTGTAATGTTATCCATGCCTTCTAATGCCATGCACTGTAATTACTTAAAGAGCCACCCTACAGACATGACATCACGGCAGCAATGGCTGCTGCAAAGCACAGAACCAGTGTAAACAGGTGACAATACACACTTACCATTGCACTCCCGGTGGAAAGTTCCTCCTGTGGGCACTGGTTTTGTGGCGTTGGTGGTAGCCGCTCAGTGCAGCACCATTTTATGTTAGGGACCTGCTACTTACAAGTGGCCATGATGTGACTAGTGGGCTGCACTTCATGATTAGAGATGAGATAATTTTTGAAAAATTTGATTCGCCCGATTCACCAAATTTTCCCCCAAAAATTAGTTTGGTCCGAATTTATTTGTGGCAAATCTGTATTAAAAACAGCTATTTATGGCCTACAGAGAGCCTCAAAGGGGGGGGGGGGGGGGGGGGGGGGGGAAACACTTTGATTTGCTCTAACACGCATAGGGTGTGTGCTGGGTTAGTGAAATAATACTGTTATTCAGTATGACATGCAGATTAGAGGCATCGCTATTAGAATCACAATGACAGAGCCTGGAGGTAGCATCAGTAAGAGGAGACCATATAGTGGCTGAATGACACAGCATGGAGGTGGAGGCAGCAAGAGGAGACCATATAGTGGCTGAATGACAAAACCTGGAGTTAGCGGCAGCATGATGAGACCATATAGTGGCTGAATGACACCACCTGGAGTTGGCGGCAGCATCAGGAGACCATATAGTGGCTTAATGACATAGCCTGGAGGTGGCAGCAGCATGAGGAGAACATGTGGTTGCAGTATGAGACAGCCTGGAGCTGGCATCAGCATGAGGAGAACATATGGTTGCAGTAAGAGACAACCTGGAGCTGGCAGCAGCATGTGAAGAATATATGGTGGCAGAATGAGACAGCCTGGAGCTGGCATCATCATGAGGAGAACATATGAAGACAGAATGAGACAGCCTGGCATCAGCAGCATCAGGAGTCCTGAAAGTGACCCGGTGACATAGTGGGGCGGTGGGTGGCAATACCAGTGTCCAGTGACAAAGGTAGGTGAAAAAAGGAGAACTTGGCATAAGATGTGTGGCATCAGGCGGGTGGCAGGATCAAGCTAGTAGCTGAGGCAGGTAGCCAGAAGAAAACCATTTTTTTTGTAAAAGTGTTAGTGTGCACAAGTAAATATTGAGGATTTGCATTACGTAAAACTTAACTTTTAATAATATTCTTAGGATAAAATATATGTACCCAAATTTATTTTTAAATCAAACAAAAGGAAAAGTGTGCAAAAAACACCATGTGCCACTTACACCACCAAGTATTGAGGTTCCTATGTGGGGCCTCTCTTTTTAGGACGAGTAACACTTGTCAAGAAGGGAATTAATAATGCAAGAATAGGGCCTTACAGGGGAAGTTTTTACCCCTCCGGTTACTATGGACCATACGTTGTTCCCTTCCACCTTTTAGAGGTCTTTGCATCACATAAATACTTGGTGATGTAGGTGGCACATGGTGTTTTTTGAACACCTTTCCTTTTGTTTGATTTAAAAAAATAATTGGGTACATATATTTAATCCTAAGAAAAGTTACATTTTACGTAATGCATATCCTGAAAACTTACTTGTGGTCTGATGCGGCGGAGCAATGTCTGTAACTGGGGAGCAGCACCGTAAATATATTTTGCACAATCCATATTTGTGAAGTGTTTGTGTGGCACCATTGTCAACATACTCCGATGCATCAGACATTGGTGGGTGGAAATCCTGGCTGATCCATCCCTGATTCATCTTCACAAATGTCAGTCTCTCCACATTTTTCCTGGACAGACAAGTTCTCCTTGGGGTGACTACGGCCCCCACCGCACTAAACACCTTTTTTGATGGCACACTACTGGCCGGACAGGACAGCTTTTCCTGGGCAAATTCTGCTAGTTGTGGCCCCAAATCAAGTTTGGCTGCCCAGAAGCCCAGCGGATCTTCATGGTGTGTTGGCATTGGCATGTCAAGGTATGCCACCACCTGCTGGTTCATGTCCTGCTCCAGGTCTACCTGCTGATGAGTTGCTACACTATGTGGGTGAAGAAAGCTACTCATCAGCGACTGTAGGCTCAGGCTATTGCTGATGGAGCTGCTGCTGATGGAGCCATGGCAGTGGAAAGTAAGCACAGAGGGCCCCCCGAGTCAAGACCAGTTAGGCGCACATAGGCATCGGCCAACTGACTACATAGGATGTCTCTGTAGTAGGTCAATTTGTCTTCCCTCTCTGTGGGTGTGAAAAAGGCTCCTATTTTGTGCCAGTAGCGAAGGTCCAATAAGGTGTAGAGCCAGAAGTCATCCTGCTGCCGAATGGTGACAATTTGGAGGTCACTATGCAAGCAAGTGAGCATGCATTGTGCCATTTGTGCAAGTGACGCGGAGGGACTCCCTGTCTCCATCTCCACTGTATACTGCAACGATGTGTCTGGGTCCTCTGTCTTGCCTTCCTCATAACCCTCTAGCTACTCTAGCTGCTCCTACTCCTCCTCTCCTTTCAGATGACTAGAAAAAACGCCCAACTCGCGAAACATAAACTGTTCTCTACTGCGCCTCTCCCCCTCCGCCTCCAGTTCAGTCCCCACAGGGCTTATGTGGCCGTGAGATGTAGGCGCCACGTCTCCAGTGCCCTGACCAGCCATCATTTCCAACACGTGTTGTAGTAAATGAAGCAGTGGAATGATGTTGCACATCCCGTAATCCTGGCGACTGATTAATAATGTGGCTTCCTCAAATGGCAGGTGCTACTGGCTGACATTGAAGTTACACAGGTGAGTCCCCCTATCTGCTTGGATCATCAAGAAATCAGTGATGGCTGTTCTCTGTTCGTATAGTCGGTCAAACATATGCAGGGTGGAATTCCAACGTGTGGAAACGCGGCAAATCAAACTATGTTGGGGGATACCGTTCTGACGCTGCAGCTCAAGGACAGTGGGCTTTGCAGTGTACGAGTGGCTGAAGTGCATGCAAGGTTTCCTTCCCATTGTTAGGATGTCTTGCAGATGGGGGGAACACTTCAAGAATTGCTTGGCAACCAGATTGAACACATGTGTAATGCAGGGCACATGGCTCAGGCTTACTTGTCGCAGCGCAGATTTCCAGTTTTAGTGGAGTAAGTCATGATTAAATTTCTTGATAAATGACTTTAAGCAGTTCCTCCCCTGTGTGACTCCGTTCGCCAAGGCAAACCATGTGAAGAACAGCGTGACACAACCGTTCCCTGCACACATGGTATGCTGGAGTAGCACCGAGACTTGTCCATGCAGTGGAGGCTGTGGAGGCTGAGGACACGGTGGAGGATGAGGAGGTGGAGTCGCACACTGTCACAGGACCAATGGCCTGATAGCATGGAGGCGGAAGCGGCGTGACCTGTCCAAGTTGCTGTTGTGGCATGTTGGACATGTATTTTCCCTGCCTTGCACTTTGGTACACACCGACAGGTTCAAGGACTGGTCCACCTTCTGTTCCACAAAATTGTGCAGTGCTGGTACTGCCTTCTTCGCAAAGAAATGACAGAACAAAAATTGTACCGCTAAAAACTTCAGATCACGGCGCAAAAAATGAGTCCTCATAGCGCCCTGAACACAGAAAAGTTAAAAAGTTATAGGGCTCAGAAAATGACAATTTTAAAAGTATACATTTTCCTGAATGTATTTAGGATTTTTTTCTGAAGTAATACAAAATCAAACCTATACAAGTAGGGTATAATTTTAACTGTATGGACCTACAGAATAAAGATAAGGTGTCATTTTTAACGAAAAATGTACTGCGTAGAAACGGAAGCCCCCAAAATTTACAAAATGGCATTTTTTCTTCAAGTTTGTCGCACAATGAATATTTTTTTCCATTTTGTGATGGATTTTTCGTTAAAATGACTAATGTCACTGTAAAGTAGAATTGGTGGCGCAAAAAATAAGCCATAATACAGATTTTTAGGTACAAAATTGAAAGGGTTATGATTTTTTAAAGGCAAGGAGGAAAAAACGAAAATGCAAAAACTTGAAATCGCTCAGTCCTTAAGGGGTTAAGACTTTAACAGGAACAAAATGGTACACCACTTAGATGTACGTGTGTGGTATGCACTTATGAGGAGAGTAAAATGCGCTCCACTACCCTTAAAACAGTATTTTTCTACAACACCAGCAGGCCCTTAAGACTTTAAAATGAACAAAATGGTACACCACTTAGATATACGCACAGGTTACACAGCTCTGCTTACCCTAACTGGCTGACTACTATTAGCTTTTCAGTTGTTGTACACACGAGTGCTGCAACACAGCTGTGTATTACACTGAAAAATTGCACTTTCTCTCTCAATCTCACTCCCTTCCCTGTTAGTGCTTCTAGGCTGGATTTGGGCTTGAGGCTAATCACTGATGTAATGCACCCACAATTGCACATTCTCTCTCAATCTCTCTCCATTCCCTATCAGTGCTTCTTGTCTGGATTTGGGCTTGAGGTGAATTTCTGCTGTAAAAATGCTTTTCTGTGCAACACACACTGCTTTCTGGCCCTCTCTCTCTCTCTCTCTCTCTCTCTCTCTCTCTCTCTCTCTCTCTCTCTCTCTGCAATAGATTGCTAATGTGACTGGCTGCAAGATGGCTACCGATTATATAGGGCTGTGACATCACAGGAGTGATCCAGGGTCATCCCGTCTACCCGTCTTCCCACCTTCCCAGGGTTTCTCGCCCCATTTCCTGACATGTGGAGCCGCCATCTTAGATGCCCTGGAGCCTGGACCACACCAAGTTGAGTTTAATGAAGCAGTTCATGCAATCGAAACGTGGCAATATTCGGATTCGTTGCAAAGCAAATTTTTCATGAAATTCGTAATGAATTCGGATTCGGCAGATTCGATTCACTCATTCCTAATGAAAAAATAAAATATTTCACGAAAATTAAGAAATTTGTGGCTGATTCAGAGCACAGATTGGTTCATGCAGATAAAGGCACATTGGGGAAGATTTCAGCCAGAACCATGCATCGGATCAAGAGAGCAGCTGCTAAAATACCATTACATAGCAGCAAATGGATATTTGAAGCTGCTGGTGCCTCTGGAGTCCCACGGAAATCAAGGTGTAGAATCCTCTAGAGTCTTGCAACTTTGCACTGTTTACTGATGAGTGCCGTGCAACCCTGGATGGTCCAGACGGATGGAGTAGTGGATGGTTGGTGGACGTCCACCCTGTTTCAACAAGACTGCAACGTCAGCAAGGCGGTGGTGGAGTCATGTTTTGGGCTGGAATCATGGGAAGAGAGCTGGTCTGCAGTTTTTCAAGAAGAAACTGTCAATAAACTCTCTAGTTCAATGGATGCACTTTCTCTCTCAATCTCCCTTCCCTATAAGTGCTTCTAGGCTGGATTTGGGCTTGAGGTCAATTGCTGTTGTAAAAAAGCTTTTCTGTGCAACATACTGCTCTCTGTCCCTCTCTCTCTCTCTGCAATAGAACGTTGATGTGACTGGCCACAAGATTGCTGCCAATTATATAGGGCTGTGACACCATAGGCGTTGCTGGCTGCTGATAGGCTGCATCCTGCATGTGATTCAGGGTCATCCCGCCGACCTTTGTTCCCACCTTTCCAGGATTCCTTGCCCCATGTCCTCACATGTGGATCCACCATTTTAGATACCCTGCTCCTGGATCCTTGACCGCACTAAATGGAGTTTAATGAAGTGAATTGCACGATCGAATCGCGATGATATTCGCATTCATTACGAATCAAATTTTTTTCTGAAATTCGTAATGAATTCAAATTCGTTAGATTCGTTTCGCTCATCCCTATTCATGATGATCAAGTAACACTAACCACTTGTTAGTTTAATACATTTTGCTGAGAAGCCTTTGATCATTGTTTTTACACTATTGAATTCACACACAGACAGATATATGAAAGGTTCAATGTGTCCTTTTCCTATCGAACAATGTCAGAAATTTGAAACATGACCTGCAGCTCACACATTCCCTTAAGGGTCTATTCACACGCATATTTACTGCGATAGATGTTAAGCTGCAGATTTTATGCTGCAGAGTTCAATGTAAACTACAATCAATCAAATAATTTGCATCAAATATGTGCAGGAAGCTGTATGTGTGAATAGACTCTAAAGGGGTATTAAATAAATAAATAAAAAAAATTACAACATACTCACCTTCCCTGATTCCCCACTGTTGCCATTCAGACAGCTGCTGGTCCCCACCACTCACTGCAGCTTTCTGTGACACTTCAACCCTGTAGGAACTGTCAGTCACTGACCACAGCAGTGATCTGCAACAGCCAGTGGCTGGCTGAATTGCAATTCCTGCAGAATTGATGAATCACAGAAACCAGACACAGCAGGGAGTGGCGGAGACCTGAATCTCTTGGAATAGCAGGAATAGAGGATTGAGGCGGGTGAGTATGGTCCCATTTTTATTGTTTTTAGACTAAGTTTAAAATTTTTTGAGGGTCTTGAAGACCCATTTAATCAAGAAGGAGCAGAGCCTTGGGGTATATTTATCAAAACCTGTCCAAAGGAAAAGTTGCCCAGTTGCCCATAGTAATCAATCAGCTCGCTTCTTTCATTATTAACAAGGCCTCTGCAAAATTAAAGAAGCAATGGGCAACTGAGCAACTTTTCCTTTGCACAGGTTTTGATAAATCTCCCCCTAAAAGATTTTACTTGGAGAAGCGCTGGATAGCAATCATTTGGTTTTCAAGTAAATGAGAAAACATAGAGATGAGCGAACTTTCAGTAATTAGATTCGTCACAAACTTCTCTGATCGGCAGTTGCTGACTTTAGCCTGCATAAATTAGTTCAGCTTTCAGGTGCTCCGGTGGGCTGGATACAGTCCTATGAGAGAGTCTTCTAGAACTTTATCCACCTTTTGCAGCCCACCAGAGCACCTGAAAGCTGAACTAATTTTTGCAGGCTAAAGTCAGCAACCGTCAATGCCTTTATTATTACATTATAACATTGCTATAGACTTATTATTTTATTAATAGGCATGTAGACTACAATTATTAGTAATTTCCCACACATATATTTATTCTTTTATATATTTTTTATCCTCACATGTAATTTTGAGTCTCACTTTTATTCTTATTACACACTAGTCACTAATCTCATCTTATTTCACACATTGGCCCTTATTTACTAAGAGTGGAGTGTAGGTTTCTTTGTGGATTTTAATTCCCTACAATTTATTTTCCATAGTATTTACTAAGGTTTCCCTACTTTTCCACTTTCCCTACATTTTGCTTTTTTTTACACATGCTCTGATCTTTAGAGTTTTTCTCAGCACAAATCCACCACATTTTATGTGGAAACCTTAGTAAATATGTTGGGTATTTGTAAAAATTGCGGAAACACGCCCCTTTTCAGAGACCACGCCCCCTTTTCACGGCAGTCACTTCCCTTTTTCGGGTTCTCTTAGCAAAATGGAGAGTTAGTCGGGGTTTTTTCAATTCTGGCGCAAATTCTGGCACTAAATCTGGCGCAGACAGAATTTCTGGTGCAATGCGACAGAATCTGGCGCACAACCCGACAAAGCATGTCTGCTTTGCAATAGTAAATGAGGGCCTAAATGAGGGCCATTGTGTTCACCAGTTTTTTTCATGGGATAGGACGACATGGCTCTCATTATGTGGGTTATCCATAGGCACTAGGATCTGCCATTAGATGTGATATATGCTTTTATATATATATGTAACATCTCTATTTCTCACTTCTGCTATCTAGATGTTTTGGCTATTTCCCACAGTGATTTCTTACAAATTACTTACCTTGGACTCCTTCCCTTGTATCCTCCCATTTGGATTCACTGGAGGATCGGTGTGTCTTCTGATTTTTTGCGCGACCAACTTGGTCTTTTGGAATGAGGCTTTGGGAAGTAGTTGGACATTCTGCGTTGGAGACAAGAAAAGATATGATTAGTACTATGGCCTCTTTAATCGGCACAACACCTTATTTGGAGACCTATACAAGAGACACAAAAGATGGATTGTCCCTCTGGCAGTGTTGATTTCCATGGACCCACTTTTCAACTTGACGTACATTTCACCTGAATTGCTCTCTGGCCTCAGTGTCCTATATGGACTTTCGATATTGAATACTAGGTTTCTCTTGAACGCTGGAAATGGTCTCTTAAAGGTTATGAGCAACAATCTATGGGGCATGCTTATGGCATGTCACACATTGTGTTCTCTATGTTAATCTCCATGTTACTTTGATAGCATATCCACGTATTGTTATTATCCTCTTAAGGACCCAGGGCGTATGGATACGCCCTCACACCCTGGGCCTTAAGGACCCAGGGCGTACTAGTATGCCCTGGCGTTTTCCGGTCTCTGACGCGCGCCGGGCAGAGATCGGAACCGGATGCCTGCTGAAATCCTTCAGCAGGCATCCAGGGCAAACGCCGAGGGGGGCCATGTAGGCCCCCCATGTCGGCGATCGCCGCAGATCGCAAGGGAAATCGCCCTTGCGATCTGCGGCGATACCGGGCTGATCGGGTCTCTGGGACCCGACCGCCCGGTAATTTTGCATGATCCCGGCTGTCACAGACAGCCAGGACCATGCTGAAGTATAGGAGCGAGGTGGCAAGCCTGCCACCTCCTCCCATACCCTGCGATCTGTCGGTTAGTTAACCGACCAATCGCAGGGCGGGGGGGGGCGGTTACTTCCTCCCGTCCTGCCCGGCCCCTGAAAGTTCGGAGAGGACGGGAGGAAGACCGGAGGACGCGGCGGGGGACGGGGGAGTGCTGGGGACCGGCCCCGGTACTTACCTCGTCCCTGAAGACCCGGATCCCTGCGATGAAGACGGCGGCGGCGGCGACAGGTGAGTAGATCTTCAGCCGCGGTCGGGCCCTTTACAGCAATGCACGTCGCCGTAAAGCGACATGCATTGCTGTATTGGGACCCTGTAAACTACAACTCCCAGCATGCCCAGACAGCCCTTGGCGTCTGGGCATGCTGGGAGTTGCAGTTTTGCAACATCTGGAGGTCCACAGTTTGGAGACCACTGTGCCCTTCCAGATGTTGCAAAACTACACATCCTCAGCATGCCCTTACTGTCCAGGCATGCTGGGAGTTGTAGTTCTGTAACATCTGGACCTTCAGATGTTGCAGAACTACAACTCCCAGCATGCCTGGACAGTTTTGGCATACTGGGAGTTGTAGTTTTGCAACATCTGGAAGGGCACGGATTGGGAACCACTGTATTAGTGGTCTGCAAACTGTAGTCCTCCAGATGTTGCAAAACTACAACTCCAAGCATGCTGGGAGTTGTAGTTCGGCAACATCTGGCTCAAAAGATGTTGCCGAACTACTACTCCCAGCATGTTTGAGAATGCTGAGAGTTGTGGTTTTGCAACAAATGGTGGCACACTGGTTGGGAAACATTGTCTGTTTCCTAACTCAGTGTTTCCCAACCCGTGTTCCTCCAGCTGTTGCAAAACTATAACTACCAGCATGCACTGATAGACTGTGCATGCTGGGAGTTGTAGTTTTGCAACAGCTGGAAGTCCCCCCCCCTGTGAATGTACAGGGTACATTCACATGGGCAGGGGGCTTATAGTGAGTATCAGGCTGCAAGTTTGCGATGCAGCAAATTTTGCGCGGCAGCTCAAACTCGCTGTAACCCCCCGTCCATGTGACTGTACCCTAAAAACACTACACTACACTAACACAAAATAAAATAAAAAGTAAAAAACACTACATATACACATACCCCTACACAGCCCCCCTCCCCAATAAAAATGAAAAACGTCTGGTACGCCACTGTTTCCAAAATGGAGCCTCCAGCTGTTGCAAAACAACAACTCCCAGTATTGCCGGACAGCCGTTGACTGTCCAAGCATGCTGGGAGTTTTGCAACAGCTGGAGGCACCCTGTTTGGGAATCACTGGCGTAGAATACCCCTATGTCCACCCCTATGCAAATCCCTAATTTAGGCCTCAAATGCGCATGGCGCTCTCACTTTGGAGCCCTGTCGTATTTCAAGGCAACAGTTTAGGGTCACATATGGGGTATCGCCGTACACGGGAGAAATTGCCTAACAAATTTTGGGGGGCTTTTTTTCCTTTCACCCCTTATGAAAATCTGAAGTTGGGGTCTACACCAGCATGTTAGTGTAAAAAAATAAATTTTTTACACTAACATGCTGGTGTTGCCCTATACTTTTCAGTTTGACAAGAGGTAAAAGGGAAAAAAGCCCCCAAAATTTGTAATGCAATTTCTCCCGACTACGGAGATACCCCATATGTGGGCACAAAGTGCTCTGGGGGCGCACAACAAGGCCCAGAAGGGAGAGTGCACCATGTACATTTGAGGTGATTTGCACAGGGGTGGCTGATTGTTACAGCGGTTTTGACAAACGCAAAAAAAACTAAACCCCACATGTGACCCCATTTCGGAAACTACACCCCTCACGGAATGTAATGAGGGGTCCAGTGAGAATTTACCCCCCACTGGTGTCTGACAGATCTTTGGAACAGTGGGCTGTGCAAATTAAAAATGTTGTACAGACCACTGTTCCAAAGATCTGACAGACACCAGTGGGGGTAAATGCTCACTGTACCCCTTGTTACGTTCCTCAAGGGGTCTAGTTTCCAAAATGGTATGCCATGTGGGGGTTATTTTGCTGTCCTGGCACCATAGGGGCTTCCTAAATGCGAAGTGCCCCCCGAGCAAAATTTGCTCTCAAAAAGCCAAATATGACTCCTTCTCTTCTGAGCATTGTAGTTCGCTCGTAGTGCACTTCAGGTCAACTTATGGGGTATCTCCATACTCAGAAGACATGGGGTTTCAAATTTTGGGGGGTATTTTTTGCTATTAACCCTTGCAAAAATGTGAAATTTGGGGGGAAACACCCATTTTAATGAAATTTTTTTTTTTTTTTTTACGTATGCAAAAGTCGTGAAACCCGTGTGGGGTATTAAGGCTCACTTTATTCCTTGTTACGTTCCTCAAGGGGTCTAGTTTCCAAAATGGTATGGCATGTGGGTATTTTTTGCTGTCCTGGCACCATAGGGGCTTCCTATATGGGACATGCCCCCGAGCAAAATTTGCTCTCAAAAAGCCAAATATGACTCCTTCTCTTCTGAGCATTGTAGTTCGCTCGTAGTGCACTTCAGGTCAACTTATGGGGTACCTCCATACTCAGAAGAGATGGGGTTACAAGTTTTGGGGGGTATTTTCTGCTATTAACCCTTGCAAAAATGTGAAATTTGGGGGGAATCACACATTTTAGTGAAATTTTATTTTATTTTTTTACATATGCAAAAGTCGTGAAACACCTGTGGGGTATTAAGGCTCACTTAATCCCTTGTTACGTTCCCCAAGGGGTCTTGTTTCCAAAATGGTATGGCATGTGTTTTTTTTTTGCTGTTCTGGCACCATAGGGGCTTCCTAAATGCAACATGCCCCCCAAAAACCATTTCAGAAAAACGTACTCTCCAAAATCCCCTTGTCACTCCTTCGGTTCTGAGCCCTCTACTGAACACCGAACACTTTACATAGACATATGAGGTATGTGCTTACTCGAGAGAAATTGGGCTACAAATATAAGTATACATTTTCTCCTTTTACCCCTCGTAAAAATTCAAAAATTGGGTCTACAAGAACATGCGAGTGTAAAAAATGAAGATTGTGAATTTTCTCCTTCACTTTTCTGCTATTCCTGTGAAACACCTAAAGGGTTAAAAGGCTGACAGAATATCATTTTGTATACTTTGGGGGGTGCAGTTTTTATAATGGGGTCATTTGTGGGGTATTTCTAAGATGAAGACCCTTCAAATCCACTTCAAACCTGAACTGGTCCCTGAAAAATAGTGAGTTTGGAAATTTTGTGAAAAAATGGAAAATTGCTGCTGAACTTTGAAGCCCTCTGGTGTCTTCCAAAAGTAAAAACTTGTCAATTTTATGATGCAAACATAAAGTAGACATATTGTATATGTGAAAAAAAAAAATATTTTGAATATCCATTTTCCTTACAAACAGAGAGCTTCAAAGTTAGAAAAATGCAAAATTTTCAAATTTTTCATAAAATTTTCAAATTTTTCACCAAGAAAGGATGCAAGTTACAATTTTTTTTTTACCACTATGTTAAAGTAGAATATGTCACAAAAAAACAATCTCGAAATCAGATTGATAGCTAAAAGCATTCCAGAGTTATTAATGTTTAAAGTGACAGTGGTCAGATGTTCAAAAAATGGCCGGGTCCTAAGGTGTAAAATGGCTGGGTCCTTAAGAGGTTATAGAATTATAATGATTTTTCCTATATTTAGAACATATGACATAATTGATTTGATTATTTTGAATACTTTATACCTTTTCGCACACATACAATTATAGTAAGGCAGTTTTGTCCATGTGCTGGGTCTGTTTTTTTCAGACCAACTATAATCCATTTATGGTGCTTGATTTCATAGGCTGTAGAGATGGGTTGATATTGAAAAATATTGGCAAAATATGGACGTATAGTCTTGATGGTACACTCCATAATGGTAGTGTTATAGGGATTAATAACTTAAGTGATGTATAACATACCAAGTATTTATTATCCGACAATAATTTCCATATTTCCATATTTAGTTTTTGTATATAAACATATTTTCGTACATAAACACATTTGTCCTATCATTCACGCTTTTCTTGCTAAACCTTTTTTCTGGTGGTTCTTCTTTATGTTGGGGGACCTGCTTCTCTCTTCTTTTAATCTTTAGCCCTATATAAAGTGAAATATATTACTACTGTAACTTATGAATAAAATTATAATTTGAACATACCGATAAGTAGTGGTTACATTAGTGATAGTGTACCAATTATGAGTCTGATGTTAAAACCCTATTTTCTGTACTAGGGGTGTAAAATACAATTAGTATATGGTCTGGTATCTTATGGATGTCATCATTGTTATTAAGTGGTACAAACAACGGTTTATGATGATTTATGACGTTTTATCAATATTCCTAGTGTTGGGTACTGTATCGGATCATTGGTCTGAACCCTTTAAATGACTGGTTACTATGGGTTGCTGCACCCAACAGGTTACATTGTGGTTGCTAGGGGTCATTATCATGTATGTAGATATATTAAGGATGAATGTTTATGGTGTCGTTATAGATATTGGTTGTTAAAGGTTGTTTTTTATATATATATATATATATATATATATATATATATATATATATAATTTGTATTTTATTTACCTATATACTAATAAACTACTATTTACATTACTATTATATTCTATCCCAGCCTTAATGGAATCGAGCACCTGAATTGTGTATCTTTGAGGGTAAACTTATGCTCCGTGTGTTCTAATAGAGAATACATGCCTATATTTGTTTGTCAGGCACGATTTGATAGCAATTCACATGTGCACTATTGATCGTGTAGTGCGTATCCCCATGCACTCCATCTAGTGATAGCGTCACTCATTACTCACGCATGCGCAGTATTGTGCGCTTATGCGCATGCACATTTTTTTCAGGAGCGATGTGTGTCATCTTGCCTTCCAATGAAATACTGGTTGAACGGAGGTGATTACATCACATTTGGATGCACGGAAGTGACGTGGGTAGGCTGGAAGCGACAGCGGCGTCCGGCCACTCACAAGCACATGGACAAATACTGACCTGCACTTGTAAGGTATGGCTAATTAGGGACACTGTATAATGCTTAATGCCCACAACAGCACAACCCCCCTGAGGAAGTTGCCATTTAGGCAACGGAACGCGTGGGTTCCTGGTGACCCCGTCCTCTATGATTTACTATCTACTATATTATCTCCACTCCAGTCTGGGACATTTCTGATCATGGATACTTTGCTAAGTATTAGAATACTCTCTTTAGCTGCACTTTTTGTATCATTGTGATTTGGTTATTACCTTACCTGTTGCATTTATTCTAGTATTTGTTATTATATGATTATTTGTATCTCTTGCATTTGCACAGGCACTAGTCACTTTAGATGATTCGTTGTATTACTACTCTGCACCTTATGAGTTGTATTTATGATCACTATATTGTATTTCCCAATATAGACTGGAGTTTTTGCTAGGATTCATTGAATATTGATTTCATCTACCATATATATGAGGACGGGTGTCAGTTTAGGTGAGGGGGTACATGGCCCCTCCGCTAAGTTGTGTACTGGCATGTGTGAGCCAGATTTTTTATGTTTTTAATATGTCTTGTGTCATGAACTAACTAGCCATCATGTGTGTGAATTGGCTTTTTTTGTGTGTTAATAGTTTTTTTCTTGAATAAAATTGAATTGATGATTATTGGTGTGCTACTGTGTCAGTGAAGTATTTTCTTCTATTTCCTATTTGTCATGATTTTTCACTGAGTAGCACTCAAATTTTAATTACTGGGTTTAGCCCCCCCCCCCCCCCCCTTATCTTCTTCTCTTGAGCCGAGAAGTTTGTGACAAATCGAATCACTGTAACTTCCCTCATCTCTAAAAACAAACATGGCTGTTCCAACTTTCTAAAACCAGGGGTAATGTTCTTGGCAGCACGATGAATCCCATGTAACATTTCTTGACTGACTATACTTTTATCATTAAGGTTTCAATAATAATTAAACTAATTACACAAATGAAACAAGCGAGAAAAGAAAACTTATTACTCAGAAAGAAAAAGTGATTTTTTATTAAAATAATCACAAAAGAGGGAATTGAAATGATAATGATTGTATGATAAACAAAAGGCAAAATAACCCAATACGGCATAGTTACGTTTTATAGCCGCATCTCCGAGGGACACATAATTACAAAATGGATTAGTGCGTTAAAGGGAAACCGAAAAAAAAAAAAAAATCTAATGACGCTAATGACATTTTTATGGAGTCATTTACGGTAATCCAGGAATTAGAGGAGACTGACAGAAAAGATGGACGTTCCCTCTAATATTATTTGCCAAGCTTAAATAAAATTATTGAAGCTGCCAGTGGCTGAAATCTACGATGGCTCTTAAAGGGTCATTTGCCCAACAACTAAATTGAAGTCATATTGAACTAGACAGGTTTCAAAAGGTTAACCTATCAGAGGAACATGACGATTAAAGGTTAAATCCACTAGGGAAAATGTAGAAGGATAGTCTATTGACTGATTCTGACATTTTGGGATTATGGAATTTTTGTCGCACACTTGCTTTACGTTGTAAAGATCTGTAATGCAGTGCCCCCAGCATAGTATAGGCAAATGCTGTGTTTACACTTTATATAAAGGAATATGTGGAGAAAAATAGAAAAGAGGAGGAAAGTGTGCCGTTATCCCTTATATGGTAGGTACAACAATAGGTAAAATGCCCACCTTTAGGTGTTGTGCTACGGGCATAAACACTGGTGTAGAATATATACACCCTGTTCCAAATTATTATGCAAATTATATTTTTCTCATTTACCTAAATAATTGATGTAAATAACAGTCAGCATAATTCTCATGTTATCAACTATTAAGAATACAATTCAAATTTTATTGAACAAACCTCCAAATGATAACAGGATTTTTTTTTATTTTTAAACATAACAAACTTACAATGCATTGTTCCAAATTATTGCGCACAGTGGCCCAGATGTATCAAACTGTGTGATAGAAAAAAATAAAGTGATTTTCCCACAACAACCGATCACAGTTCAGCTTTCACTTTACCAGAGCTTGTTATCTGAGTTGTGATTGGTTCCTGTGGGAGAATCCCTCTTTATCTCACTCACAAAGTATAATAAATCGGGGCCAGTAAGTTTCGGTGGGTTCCTCAGACACAACCCTCAGTTGGCATGGCCTGGGAGAAGTTCCTGTCCTCCCATTGCCTCTGTCCTATGCTGTTCCCTCCCCCACAGAAGTATCTTATGCTATGGGTTCAGCTCCACTATTTAGTGAGGACGATGTACTAGAGGGCAGTCAGCAGCTACTGCACAGCCAAGAAGTGGAGGAGATATCCGTCGCTTCCTCTGCTAGGCAGGCAAGTAGTGATGAGGAGAGTGGCGTGGGCGGTGGTGTTGCGAGCATTCAGGCTCCTGAAGCAGACACTGTTGAGGAACCTAAGGAGGACATCAGTGACATGCAGACACAACTCGGTGATGATGTAGCAGATTGCACTTCGGAGCTGGGTGCAGAAGGGGCTTAATCATAATCAGGAGAAGAGGGTTGCAGGTTGCCCTTGAGGCAGCCGCTTAGCTAGCAGGGTGGAAGTCAGCATGGTGGCAGAAGAAGGGAAGTGTGGAGCAAAACGTGCCCGGGCAGACTACCTGTTTGCGGCAGCCTACCTTCCCGGGAGGTAGTGGAACAGGGGATCCTGGAGTCAGCGGCAGTAGCAGTCAATCAATGCCGACTGTTAGTGGGAAAATCAGCTACTCGGCAGTGTGGCAGTCTTTCATGAAGCATCCTTAGGATGCCTGAGGAAGCGGGTGACCGTGAAACGCGTTGCATTATGGGAAATAAATCCTTTTAACTTCTTATCTGGTCTCAGCGCTTCCATTGATCCCGCTCTGCTACCTGGAGATTGCTTGTTTTTATCGTGATTCTATTTCAGCGGGACGAAGCTGCAGAGACCCTTTGATGATACGCCCTGTTCCATTGTTGTACTTGGTTGGAGTACAACTTCATGTGGTAAGCGCAATTCACACTTAGCGTTACCAACTCACCTTTGGTGTTACACTATGGAGCGCATCCGTTTGTGCTTTTTTTTTATTTCATTTTTGCGTATAATCAAAATAGGCCAATTTCTGAAGTTTCATCTCTAATGACAGTCTGGGAGTACAATGCTCCTTGTATCTGTAGTTTATTTATGGTGTTTGAGATAAGGGACTAATAAGGGGTCTGGTTACATTCTCTAGACATCACTACTAAAATTCACCCAAGTAAAGGGGGGTGAGATAATGACTAGTGGAGTATTCCTAAGACTTTGTGAATGTTATTGTTTAACAGTTAATTACCCATTTGACTGGACATAAACATTCACACATCTGTGATAGAGACCTCCATGATTCTTATCTCTTCAATAAATTCAAATGTCAAATTTGAGACTGGATGTCTGTGGGAATCCAGGGTATAGGTGTCAAAAAGTAATCCCTGTCTGTTAATTATTGGCCCATTCGTCAAAGTGTGGAATGTGGTTTAAGACCAATTATTGACAGTTAACCCTTAATGGTAATGATGCTAATTGCTTATGCAATAGCAACCCCTACTGGATGGGTAGTTGACATTACACTGACAGGAAAGGCATTATGGGTGATGTGCACCGGCCTATAACACGCACCCTCATTTTACCAAAGATATTTGGGTAAAAAAAGTTTTTAACCCAAATATCCATGGTAAAATGAGGGTGCGTGTGTGCGCGTGTATACCCCGATACACCCCCAGGAAAGGCAGAGGGAGAGAGGCCGTCGCTGCCCGCTTCTCTCCCCCTGCCTTTCCTGGGGTCTAGAGCCCTGCTGCCGGCCCTTCTCTCCCCTTGGCTATCGGCGCCGCTGCCCGTTCTGTCCCCCTGACTATCGGTGCCGGCGCCCCATTGCCGGCGCCGACAGCCAGGGGGAGAGAAGGGGCAGCGGCACCCATTGCCGGCGCCACTGCCCCGTTGCCTCCCCCCATCCCCGGTGGCATAATTACCTGTTGCCGGGGTCGGGTCCGCGCTGCTTCAGGCCTCCGGCGTGCGTCCCCTTCGTCGTTGCTATGCACGACGCGGTGCACTGACGTCATGCGCCGCGCCGTGCAGCGCACAGCAACGACGCAGGGGACGCACGCCGGGGGCCTGCAGCAGTGCGGACCCGACCCCGGCAACAGGTAATTATGCCACCGGGGATGGGGGGAGGCAACGGGGCAGCGGCGCCGGCAATGGGTGCCGCTGCCCCTTTTCTCCCTCTGGCTGTCGGCGCCGCTTCTCTCCCCCTGGCTATGGGGCGCCGGCACCGATATTCAGGGGGACAGAACGGGGAGTGGCGCCGATAGCCAGGGGGAGAGAAAGGCCGGCAGCAGGGCTCTAGACCCCATGAAAGGCAGGGGGAGAGAAGCGGGCAGCGACGGCCTCTATCCCCCTGCCTTTCCTGGGGGAGTATCGGCGTATAACACGCACATAGACTTTAGGCTAAAAATTTTAGCCTAAAAAGTGTGTGTTATACGCCCATAAATACGGTAATTAAAAAGTCTGGTAAACCAGATGTTAGGTCTCTGGAGCTGAATACTGAAAGCTGATACTGAAGGGACTGAAAGCTGATACTGAAGGCTGAGCTGAACTGAACTCGGTACTCTAGAGAAGACAAAGGAAAGAGGTCCATAAGATGGATGCCATGGAAGCCATGTGAGATTCCAGATGCCGGACTGATCACACGGTACCGACCCAATGGCTGTCCCTGACGATGAGATGGACCGTTCAGTGTTCCTCAGAGCAGAAGTAAGATTCTTACAGAGTTTTGGTTAGAGACACAAAAATGGTATTCCATTTAATTAAGACTAATTGGGATAATGTGGATGGAATTATACCATTTAGATTGGCGACTAAATTAATTAAATAAAATAATTAATTATCTCGATATTGAGAGTCTAGTTTTAGGATATTGTGAGATTTCATTCTACCTGCAGAAGGATCAAGGCTCATAATCAATCAAAGCATTAAATAATTGCTTATATATATTGATAGAATTCCTACTCGCCAAACTAGGTGTTTTAAGTTTATTTCCCACACAGGAAACTTGTTTAAAGTTCTTCCTCCCAAAATATAGAGCGAGATCATACATCTCTGCTAATTGTCTTAATGTCTTACCAAGATCATGTATAGAAAATAGTCCAGAATGGGGGAAGGTATATAATAGTTATTCCATAATTTTATATCCTTATAGGGATTTTCCCATTCTTGGAGTCATGTGATTTGTAGTTGGTTAGAAGGGGGCGGAGTGTATAAAGCATTCCATATTGATTTCTATGATTAGTATGTGTCCCATCTTAATATCATGAGGTTCCTCTGAATAGAGTGATATGTAAACTTCTTACATGATTTTTCTAACCTGGTAGCTTTTGTTAATTGTAACTAGTTACTAACTACTCACATGTATTGTTCTACTTTTATGTAGTCAATCAACAATCTTGTACTGTTTACTAATATATAATTGATATTCATTTGCATATATCATTGTGTTTGTTACTCATTTATGTTTATAATCTTATAACCAATAAATCTACATACTTTATAATACCTATGTATTATTGTATATTGCAAAACTACATCCTTAAACGTTAATGTCATCCCATCATAAAAAGAACTTGTTGATATCTTAGGAAATTGTCGGACTCAGATGTGAATTGTATTGATTAGCTTTGTCTACAATTCATAATGTTGATACTTTAATAATTTTCATAAATTTTAATTTTCCATAATTAATAATTTTTATGACCATAATTCATAATTGAGTTATTACCGCAGGACAACTTGCCAAGAAGAGAAATAATGGGGCGATAGTAGGGCCTTATAGGGGAAGTTTTTGCCCCCACTTGCTACAATGGACAATACGTTGTTCTCTTCCACCTTATCAAGTAAAGTGTTACTCGTCTTAAAAAGGGCGGCCCCACACAGGAACCTCTCCCTATTTCCACCTAAAACCCTGGGAAATGGCAGTGCTTGTAGGTGGAAATAGTGAGAGGTTGCTGTGTGGGGCTTCCCTTTTTAGGGTTAGTAACACTTGCCAAGAAGGGAATTATTAATGCAAGAATAGTGCCTTGCAGGGGAAGTTTATACCCCCCCCCCCCACCAGTTACAATGGACCATACATTGTTCCCTTCCACCTTTTAGAGGTCTTTGCATCACATCAATACTTGGTGGTGTAGGTGGCACATGGTATTTTTTGCACACCTGTCCTTTTGTTGAATAAAAAAAAGGGAATTATTAATGCAAGAATAGTGCCTTGCAGGGGAAGTTTATACCCCCCCACCAGTTACAATGGACCGTACATTGTTCCCTTCCACCTTTTAGAGGTCTTTGCATCACATCAATACTTGGTGGTGTAGGTGGCACATGGTATTTTTTGCACACCTGTCCTTTTGTTGAATAAAAAAAAAAAAATTGGGTACATATATTTTATCCTGAGAATATTATTAAAAGTTAATCAACAATAAAGAAGAAAGAAATGAGGAGCACACACCTGAGTCCTGCTGCAGTGTTCAATTTATTTTCATGCCAAGCATGAAAGGAACATAGGTCTGCGGCACAATCGCAGAGCGGAGAACGCTGGAGCTAACACCGGGTAACAACGCTGTTTCACGCCGGATTGGTGCTTTGTCACCGGAGGGTTTTACAAAGCGCCAATCCGGCGTGAAACAGCGTTGTTACCCGGTGTTAGCTCCTGCGTTCTCCGCTCTGCGATTGTGCCGCGGACCGATGTTCCTTTCATGCTTGGCCTGAAAATAAATTGAACACTGCAGCAGGACTCAGGTGTGTGCTCCTCATTTCTTTCTTCTTTATTGTTGATTTGCTGTATGCCACTGCTAGTGAGCACCTCCGCCATTCCTGGTCTGCACACGGATATAATTTTAGCCGCGAGCCGCAGTCAGCTGTTACACGTCCACTTGTGAAGTGAGTGCAGTGCCCGGTCCTACCTTTTTCTCTTGCCTTGAACATTATTAAAAGTTAAGTTTACGTAATGCATATCCTCAATACTTACTTGTGCACACTAACACTTTTACAAAAGAGACCGTTTTCTTTTGCCTACCTGCCTTAGCTACTATTCTGATCCTGCCACCTGCCTGATGCCACACATCTGATGCAAAGTTCTCCTTTTTTCACCCACCTTTGTCACCAGGTACTGGTATTGCCACCCGTTGCCCCACTCTGTCACCGGGTCACTTTCAGGACTCCTGATGCCACCTCCATGCTGTCTCATTCTGCCACCATATGTTCTCCTCATGCTGATGCCAGCTCCAAGCTTTCTCATTCTGCCACCATATGTTCTCCTCATGCTTATGCCAACTCCAGGCTGTCTCATACTGCAATAATATGTTCTCATTATGCTGATGCCAGCTCCAGGCTGTCTCATTCTGCCACCATATGTTTTCCTCATGCTGATGCCAGCTCCAGGCTGTGTCAAAATGTCCCAATATGTTCTCCTCATGCTGATGCCAGCTCCAGGCTTTCTAATTTTGCCACCGTATGTTCTCCTCCTGCCTATGCCAGCTCCAATCTGTCTCAAACGTGCACCATATGTTCTCCTCATGCTTATGCCAGCTCCAGGCTGTCTCATTCTGCCAGTAACAAGGTAGACTTCCGGCTCCAAACGATAAAATCCAAATTTATTCCAAATGTGATTAAAATCCAAGTGTAGCATAACAGAGGATAAAAACACACAAACAAAACCAACCGGCACGTTTCGACTTGTTAATAAGTCTTAGTCATGTTACTGTTATGTGAGAAGATTAAGCAATATATACCTATTAGTTCTCATGACATCATCAACACCTTATTAGAACAATGGCAGGTTACAATGCACTAAAATAGACTTGCTTTTTGTCCTTCCATTGTCCTGAGATAAGTCAGAGTTGCGTGTCTCATTCTGCCACCATATGTTCTCCTCATGCTGATGCCAGCTCCAGGCTGTCTCATTCTGCCACCATATGTTCTCCTCATGCTGATGCCAGCTCCAAGCTGTTTCATACTGCAATCATATGTTCTCATTATGCTGATGCCAGCTCCAGTCTGTCTCATTCTGCCACCACATGTTCTCCTCATGCTGATGCAAGCTCCAGGCTATGTCATTCAGCCACTATATGGTTTCCTCTTGCTGCCGCCAACTCCAAGCTATGTCATTCTGCCAGATTATGGTCTCCACATGCTGCTGCCACCTCCAGGCTTTGTCACTGTGCCGCAATGTGGTCTCCTCATGCTGCTGGGACATTAAATAAAGCATTTTAGGTTCATCTATTTGAAATCTTCAATTTAAATGTAAAAAAAAATATCTTTAATCTATTCAATTGTGAGGCCCTATGGTCTTGTCAGGCTGTTGCCACCTCCAGGCTGTGTCATTCACCCACTATATGGTCTCCTCATGCTGCCGCTACCTCCAGGCTCTGTCATTGTGCCACTCTGCAACAGTGATTCTATTAGTGATGCCTCTAGTGTGCATGTCATACTGAATAACAGTGAAGGAGATTTATCAAAACCTGTGCAGAGGAAAAGTTGACCAGTTGCCCACAGCAACCAATCAGATCGCTTCTTTCATTTTGCAGAGGCCTTGTGAAAAATGAAAGAAGCTATCTGATTGGTTGCTATGGGCAACTGGGCAGCTCTTCCTCTGCACAGGTTTTGATAAATCACCCCCAGTATTATTTCACTAACACAGCACACTCCCTATGCGTGTTACAACAAGGCAAAGTGTTCTACATCCCTATTGAGGCTCTCTGTAGCCCAGAAATAGCCATAATTAATAACAATTTGCTGCAAACAAATTTGGACCGAACCAAAATATTTCGGAAAATTCTGCGAATCGGCCAAATCATTTTTTTTTTATAAATTCGCTCATTTTTAGTTTTCATACCTCACCCAAGGCATTGAACTATTTCACTCTTTTCAGCTGCAGAGAAATCCTTTTTCTTCCCCATATTGCTTGAAAATTGTACTATGCTTAATTATGTGGAACACCCACCTTTAGTAGTTTTCATCAAATCAGGCTCACCTGGCAATGTAAATATCACAGGTGTCCAAGATTGTTTTCAGTGATTAGAAGAGCCCTGAGACATGAGTTAAACTGAAAAACAAAATACTTAATCTTTGTGACACTTAAACATAATTTGCATAATAATTTGGAACAGGAATTTGGAATAATTTGCTAACCGGCAGAATAAGTATTTAGGGCTATTGAATTAAGGGACCAATAAATAATAAATTATAGAACTATTTTATTGCATATGCAAAACAGACAGTGGACAGTGCTCTTCAAGGGAATAGCGCTCAACTTCGTAAGGACCTGTCATGTTTTATTTTGACATGAACATGCATGCTTTTGTCAAACTAAAACATGTAGTGTGCATATTAACCTCTTAAGGACTCTGGGCGTACCTGTACGCCCTGAGCCCGGTCCCAGTGTTTAAAACGGGGTCACGCCATGACCCCGCATCACACTGGGTCGGTCCCGGCTGCTAGCCATAGCCGGGACCCTGGGCTAATAGTGCGCGGCACCAATAGTTGTGCCATGCGCTATTAACCCTTCAGACGCGGCTATCAAAGTTGACCGCCGTGTCTGAAAGTGAAAGTAAACACTTCCCGGCAGGTCAGTCGGGCTGATCGGGACATCGCGATAAAATCACGATGTCCAGATCAGCTAGGACGCGAGCGGAGACCCACTTACCTTGTTCCCTCGCGTCCGATCTGGGTTTGATTGCTCCAAGCCTGAGCTACAGGCTTGAGCAATCGAGCCCTTATCTCGCTGATCAATGCAAAGCTATGGCTTTGCAGGGATCAGGGTAAAAGATCAGTGTGTGCAGTATTATAGCTCCCTATGGGAGCTATAGCACTGCAAAAAAAAAGTTAAAAAAAGTTAACAAACGTCATTTAACCCTTCCCTAATAAAAGTTTGAATCACCCCCCTTTTCCTGTAAAAAAAACTGTGCAAATAAAAAAAAAAATTATGTTCAATGAAGAAATAATCAGATAGCACTCACCACGGTCATGACTTCTTACCCTTTATTCAGACAGCAAGAGGACAAAGGTGCAGTGTAAGACAGGTTTTCTGGCAAGGACACACGGAGCCTCTGTGTGGAGGTAACAGCTGTATCACACTTCCGTGCTTCTTCAGACCTGGTCTGAAGAAGCACGGAAGTGCGATACAGCTGTTACCTCCACGTGGAGGCTCCCGGTGTCCTTGCCAGAATATCTGTCTGACACTGCACCTTTGTCCTCTCGCTGTCTGAATAAATGATAAGAAGTCATGACCGTGGTGAGTGCCATCTGATTATTTCTTCATTGAACATTTGGATTGTCTATTTTCTCTTAAGATTGAGCACCACTTTGAGTCAAGGTTGTTCACCTGTCAAGTGATTGCCCCTTTCCAGACTATCAGCAGTGTCGGTCTCTCTCTCACTATATTTTGCCAAAAATAAAAATAAACATATGTGGTATTACCGCGAGCGTAAATGTCCGAGCTATAAAAATATATTGTTAATTAAACCGCTCAGTCAATGGCGTATGCGCAAAAAAATTCCAAAGTCCAACATAGCGTATTTTGGCCACATTTTATATAATAAAAAATGAATAAAAAGCGATCAAAAAGTTACAAAATGAAATTTTTTATTTTTTCTTCAATGAATTTTTTTTAGTTTTTGTGGATTTTTTGGTAAAATGACTAATGTCACTGCAAAGTAGAATTGTTGGCACAAAAAATAAGCCATCATATGGAATTTTATGTGCAAAATTGAAAGCATTATGATTTTTAGAAGGTGATGAGGTGATGAGTGGGGTTAGGGGGGTAGCCAGGAAGTTATACAGATTTGTAAATGACCTCTATTCAAAATGCTTAATCCTTCTAGTACTTTTTAGCTGCTGTATGCTCCAGAGGAAGTCCCCCCCCCCCTAGTCTGACTATAATGCTCTCTGCTGCCACCTATGCCTTGTTTTTAGGAACTGTCCGAAGCAGCAAAGGTTTGCTATTGGGATTTTCTCCTGCTTTTAATAGTTTCTGACCCAGACAGAGGTGGCAGCAGAGAGTAAAGGTGGCAGATTTTTTTTTTCTTGGGGATGTTGGATTGCAATACAACCCCCGCAGTGTACACACAGCATTTGCAACTAAATGTTCCAAACGCTGGCCAATGGAGTACCCCTTTAACCCATTAAATGGCCACTGTCAGATACAAAAACTTTTGATATGTTGTAAAGCATACAAAACCAATAGGTTTTGCAATTGCTTTCATTAGAAAATTTTCAGTATTTCATGCTGAAAAAGCCAGTCAGCCAACTGCCTCCCCTGCCTACTTGGACATACTAGTCCTGCTGTGTCCATGCGTCATCACCTATGTTATGGACACACTTCCTTGATTGACAGCTGTGAGCACAGGGCTCACAGCTGGAGGAAAAATCCTCCCATTGTCATCTTCTGTCCCGCTACTGTCAGTGAGGACAAGCTGGGAGTTGTAGTTTTGCTAATGCTAGGGGAGATGTGAGCAGACAGCTTACTGAGAGGGGGGGTGGAGACCTGCACAGTGAGGCCACGCCCCCTCCCTTTGAGAGGAATTCAGACTAGTGAGCTAAATTAAAAGTGTAAGAAAAAACATAAATAAAGGTGCTAGACACATTACTTCTAAGAGGCTTTTATTGAAAAGTTTTTCATAAAACAAACAATGTTTAAGACAGACGCAGATATCACAAATAAACAAGAGACAGTTCTCAAGCGTTTCAGCAGAAAAATAACAACCTCATTAGGAATGAGAAATTCTAGGAACGATTGGGTAAACTAACAAGGGACTATTACAGGGTCAGTTAGAAATGGCCATTTGGATATGAAAGTGTGTATCGCCTAAATATCTTGAGTTGTTAGGTCAATGCATACAGAAAGAAACCGTCATGTGCCTTAGAATATTGGCATCTATAAACTATAGTCATCAAATATCTTTACAGTAGGTAGAAGAAACCCATGATACCCACCTATTAGAGAAGGAGCTAAGACTTTCTCCTAAGAGAAGGTAGTATTCAATTTGTTAATCAATGTATCTATGTGTGGAACAGTATTGGCTTTCCAGTGGCTAGTCAGAAAGGTTTTAGCAACAATGCAAAAGATGCAAAACAGATCGCTAAGTGGCACAGGTATCGTGTCTATGTCCGTAAACAACAAAACTAGACTAGATTTCCAACTAAAATGAAGGTGGAAAACGTTAAATATTAATTTTCTGCAAGCTTCCCAAAAAGATGAGATAACAGGACAGGACCATAATATGTGATAAAGAGTACGTGTCAGGATCCGGACTGGTATGCGGGAAGGACACTGGTTGTGGATCCTCTGTGCCAGAGAGGCGATGGCGTGGGCCGTACCAGGGGAACGGAATCTAAGGGGTTACTGGTTTTCCCCAGAGCCCGCCGCAAAGCGGGATGGACTTGCAGTGGCAGGTAACCCCCAGGTCGTTCCACCCGGTAGCGACTCAACCCCTCTGGCGGCTGAGACTGGCGCGGGACACAAGGACAAGGCAAAGGCAAGGTCAGATGTAGCAGAAGGTCAGGGCGGGTGGCAAAGGTTCGTAGTCAGGGTCAACAGCAAGGGTCTGGATACACAGGCAAAGGGCACACAATAAACACTTTCAATGGCACAAAGGCAACAAGATCAGGCAAGGACAGGAAGGGGAAGGGGGTTTATATAGGAATGGGATTGATAACACTAGATTGGGCCAGGCACCAATTAGTGGTGCACTGGCCCTTTAAATTTCAGAGAGCTGGCGCGCGCGCGCCCTAGAGAGCGGGGTCGAGCGCGCCGGGATGGCACAGGAGGAGGACAGAGAAGGTGAGAGGATTGGGATGCGACCCGCGGGCGGGCGCATCCCGACACACGGATCGTATCCCCGCCGGGGATACTAGAGCAGCGCTCCCGGTCAGCGGGTCTGACCTGGGCTCTGCAAGCAGAAGAACGCCACAAGCGCTCCGAGGAAGAACAGGGACCCGGAGCGCTCGGCGTAACGGTACCTTTGTGTCCGCAGCCTCGCCAGCAGTGAGCAGAGGAGCCAGGATATGCTTTTGAAATTTTGTCAGGGGTGAAATACCATCAGAGAACTGTTTTACAATAGGATTCTATGTAGGATGAACATTAGAGCGATTTGTTCACCCATCTAAAGGCTGTCCACCATTTATCCAAGTGTGTCTGGTTGTACCTAAAGGTTGTATACTGGTTTGAGGCCCTTCACCGACGAATTGACATAGTGTAACATAGGAGCATTTATGTTAATAGGAGGAGTTTTTAGAGTTGAGAGGAAATGACGGATCCTAAGATATTTATCAAAGTCAGAGTTAGGTAAGGCGTAGAGCGGCTTGATCTGTTCAAAAGATAACAGTGATGATCCCTGATGTAAAAGACCAGTATGGATGAGGCCCTTGTCTATTCAACTTTGCAAGGGGAGGTTAGTAAGCAAGGATTTTATGACTCTTAACGGTATGTCACGAGGTAGATGGGTGGCGGGGGAGCCTAATTCTCGTAAGAAAGATTTCCAAGCTTGGAAAGAGGCCTTGAGTATAGGGTTAGTGGTGTAAGGTTCCATATAGGATAAAATAGAAGGTCACGGAGAGTACAGGGGGAAATTGCATATTGTTTAATAAGGGCCCAAGGAGAGGAAGGGTCAGTGACGACCAGCTTTTAAGATGAGATACTAGCTTGGCAATGTAATAACCCTTAATATCTGGGGTACCCAAGCCTCCCACTGACTTGGAGCGTAGCAGGATAGATGTAGCTAAACAAGGTTTTTTGCCTGACCAAATAAAAGTAGAAAGTAAACGGTGAGCTTTAGTGAAAAAGGAGGCAGGAAGGGGGATAGGAAGGGGGATAGGGAGGGTACGAAAAGCATATAGGAGTTTGGGTAACAGGAACATTTTGAATGTGGCTATCCTGCCTGTCCACGAGATTTCAGATTTAGAGAGTTTAGTGGCTTCTGTAGTGAGGTTGGTAAGGAGGGTCTCAAAATTAGCTTGATAAAGTTTATTAAGCGGGTAAGTAAGGCAAATTCCTAAGTAATCTATATTAGAGGAACTCCAGTCAAAAGGGAAACTAGACTTCAAGAGAGGGGAATCCTCAGGGGGCAAATTTAGCGGTAGAGCCTGGTTTTTAGCATTTTTGAGGAGGTAATAAGACAAGAAGCCAAACAAGAAGTCTAAGATATTGTCTATGGTTGCAGGAAGATATGTCAAAGGATCTCCTAGGGTGAGGATTACATCATCAGCAAAAAGTGAGATAACATTTTTTATGGGTCCTATAGGTAATCCAGAAATCCTATTGTCCAAACGAATAGTCTGGGCAAGCGGCTCTATAGAGAGGATGCAGATGAAAGGGGACAGCCCTGACGGGAGCTATTGGTAATGCAGAATTAATCAAAGTACCATTTACTAACACTCTAGATGTAGGCTTGGAATGTAAGGCCTGAATCGCGGAGAAAATATTCCCTGTGAATCCCATCTTCCAAAGCACAGCAAAGGCAAAAGACCATTTAAGGTGGTCAAAGGCTTTCTCAGCATCTAAGGCAAGAACCACAGAGGGGATTTGATGGGACTCAATCTGATGAACCACATGCAAGAGCCTTCTAGTGTTGTCTGATGTTTGGCAGCCTGCTACAAATCCTGACTGATCTTGCTGGACAAGATCAGGAATAGTTAAGGAGATTTGAACTGCTAAAAGTTTAGAGAAAATTTTTAAATCTTGATTTAATTGCGAAATTGGTCTTTAGTGATGTTGCGAACATAAAAAACATAAAACCGGGCGAACCGCCATTGACTTCAATGGGCAGGCAAATTTTAAAACCCACAGTGACTCTTTCTGGCCAAAATAGTGATTTAAAAGTTGTTTCAAGGGGACTAATACCTGGACTGTGGTGTGCTGGAGGGGGATCCATGGCAAAACTCACATGGAAAATTACATAGTTGATGCAGAGTCTGGTTTTAATCCATAAAGGGCATAAATCACCTAACATTGCTAAATTCTTTGGAATAATGTGCTTTAGCCCCCTTTAGGTATCACATAGTTAGATCCCCCCTTTAGGCAGCACATAGTTAGAGCCCCCCTTTAGGCAGCACATAGTGGGATTTGAACCCAAGGCCCTCTGGGCCACCATGCTACCTCTGGGCCACCATGCTACCCTTAGCATACATCTCATATGCATGGTTACTAAAATGGACAGAGATGTCAGCAGAGAGTACCAGAAAAATTAGGCATGTACACATGGCTCAAAAAGTTGGTATTGTTGCAGCCGCTGCTGTAGCAGCAGCAGAAAAAGGGCAGCACCAGAGGCCAGAAAAATTAGTCATGTGGCTGAAAAATAAGAACAAGCGCATATCCAAGAGTCCAGAAGACTCTATAATGCAGGACGGAGAAACACACAAAGAAATTATTTTCTAAATAAAAATTTTCATCAAATAAAGAAACAGAGTTCTTCCCTCTCTCTATTTTACTTTTGAAAATTTAAGTTAAAAAATCACACGCAACAAGCGTTCCTTTGTGTAATGGTTAGTACTCTGAAAATTCAAGTTTAAATATCATAAAGTCCAGAAGACTCTATAATTCAGGACAGTGAAAAACACAAAGAAATCCTTTTCAAAATAAAAGGGTCCCTCAACAGGCATGACAGCATGAAAGACCCCATTTGCTCAAGGTTGGATGCCGAGCTAGTCATGTCCCGTTCCTCGTCCTCAGTGATGTCAGGGAAGGTATCATCCACGTACAACACCACAATGAGCACCCTGGGATGCCTGTTGTGGTTGGTCTTTCTCCTCCTCTTCAAAGTCACATTCCTCTCCTCCATTTCTCTCCTCCTCTGACTCCTCTTCCTCACAACCCTTGCTCTTCTGAGTGTTGCTGTGTAAGAGGGGGCATGAAAGAGGAGTTACAAAAACAGGAGTTTGAAAGCAGGAGGTTGAGATCGCTGTGAGTGTTAATTTCTGAACCCACAAGGTCTACAAAAAATTTTAAGTGTAATTTTGACTGTCTGTTTTTGCCTATACATTTGTGAAATCCCCATAACTAGATGGCCTCCATGTTGGAAAATGCAGTCCAGTGTACATCCTGTTCAATGTATGCAATCCTTGAACAACAGTTTGAGGGTGCATATTGTTGTGCGAGATGTGTGCTAGTTGTCCGTTTGGAAGCCCAGATCCTGCATCTAGAAGGGCGACTGGCAACAATGAGAAGCATTAACAACATGGAGAGGAGTCTCCTGCTCACTGAGCAGGCACTCTCGGGAATAGAGGTGGGGGAGGACAGTGGGACGGAGTTGCAGGACAGTCAGGCCGTTAGCTGGGTTACAGTTAGAAAGAGGGGTAGGGGAAAAAGTGTCAGGGAGGCTAGTCCTGAACTGGCACACCACAACAAGTTTGTCCGCTTGGCAGATGAGGGGGATGCCATTACAGAGCTAGCAGAACTGCAGCAAGATACCGCCTCTGACCGCCAGGGGGGTGTCTGCTCCAGTAAGGAGGGAGGGAGGAGTACAGGGCAGGCCAGACAGGTACTAGTGGGGGGGGACTCAATTATTAGGGGGACAGACAGGGCAATCTGTCACAAAGACCGGGATCGCCGAACAGTGTGTTGTCTGCCTGGCGCACGGGTTGACAGGTTGCTGGGCGGGGCTGGAGAGGACCCAGCAGTCATGGTACATATTGGCACCAATGACAAAGTAAGAGGTAGGTGGAGTGTCCTTAAAAATGATTTCAGGGACTTAGGCCACAAGCTTAAGGCAAGGACCTCCAAGGTAATATTTTCTGAAATACTACCAGTACCGCGAGCCACACCAGAGAGGCAGCGGGAGATCAGGGAGGTAAACAAGTGGCTCAGAAGCTGGTGTAGGAAGGAAGGGTTTGGGTTCATGGAGAACTGGGTTGACTTAGCTGTCGGTTACCGGCTCTACCGTAGGGACGGGCTGCACCTCAATGGGGAGGGTGCAGCTTTGCTTGGGGAGAAGATGGCTAGAAGGGTGGAGGAGTGTTTAAACTAGGGACTTGGGGGGAGGGAACCTACAGTAAAGAGGGGGAAGATAGTGTAGATAGAGAGGTGGGAATTATAAATGTACCTGGGGGTGGAGCGGAGGGAGGGGTTAGAATAGTTAATGGGAATAGGCTTCATAGGAAAATAAAACTTGCACCCTTGAATCCCATTAACCCCAATAACATAAAGGATGGAAATGTAAAGTGTATGTTCACAAATGCCAGAAGCCTAGCAAATAAAATGGGGGAGCTTGAGGCCTTGATACTGGAGGAACATATTGATATAGTTGGGGTCACTGAGACATGGCTGGACTCCTCGCATGACTGGGCTGTCAATCTGCAGGGGTTTACATTGTTTCGCAAGGATAGAATGAACAGAAAAGGTGGTGGAGTCTGTCTGTATGTAAGAAGTGATATGAGAGCCAGTGTGAACAATGCCATAGTGTGTGATGATTCTGAGGAGGTGGAATCACTGTGGGTAGAATTACAAAAGGAGGGAAATACTGAAAAAATAATATTTGGTGTAATCTACAGACCCCCTAATATCACTGAAGAGATAGAAGTTCGGCTTCATAAACAAATAGAGAGGGCCGCCCGGGCAGGTACAGTGGTAATAATGGGAGATTTTAACTATCCAGATATATATTGGGGTCCGGGGTTGGCTAAAACTACAAAGGGGCGACAATTCCTAAATTTATTGCAGGATAATTTTATGGGCCAGTTTGTGGAGGACCCAACAAGAAGTGATGCCTTGTTGGATCTGATCATTTCCAACAACGCAGAGCTGGTTGGTAATGTAACTGTGCGGGAAAACCTTGGCAATATAGTTACTTTTGACTTAAAATGTAGAAAACAAAGACAGGCGGGGAAGGCAAAAACATATAATTTTAAAAAGGCAAACTTCCCTGGGCTGAGGGCTGCACTACAGGACATAGACTGGGGGGAGGTGTTCTCAAATACTGATACAGAAGGTAAATGGGACATCTTTAAATCAACTCTAAATAACTATACAGCTAAATATATACCAAAGGGGAACAAATATAAACGATTAAAACTAAATCCTACATGGCTGACAAATGATGTTAAAAGAGCAATAAACAACAAAAAAATTGCCTTAAAAAAATTCAAATCTGATGGGTCAGCGATAACATTTAAACAGTACAAAGAGCTTAATAAAATCTGTAAAAATGTAATAAAAACAGCAAAAATTCTAAACGAGAGACAGATGGCCAAAGAAAGCAAAACTAATCCTTAATATTTTTTTAGATGTATAAATGCAAAAAAACCAAGGACAGAGCATGTAGGACCCCTTAATAATGATAATGGGGAGGTTGTCACAGGCGATCAAGAGAAAGCGGAGCTACTGAATGGGTTCTTTAGTTCTGTATACACTATGGAAAAAGGAGCTGACATTGGCCCGGTCAGTGCTGGTAACACATCATGTAATGTACTGAACTGGCTTAATGTAGAGATGGTACAAGGTAAGTGTTACGCCTAGCGCTCCGGGTCCCCGCTCCTCCCCGGAGCGCTCACGGCGTCTTTCTCCCTGCAGCGCCCCGGCCAGTCCCGCTGACCGGGAGCGCTGCACTGTCATGGCCGTTGGGGATGCGATTCGCACAGCGGGACGCGCCCGCTCGCGAATCGCATCCCAGGTCACTTACCCGTCCCGGTCCCCTGCTGTCATGTGCTGGCGCGCGCGGCTCCGCTCTCTAGGGCGCGCGCGCGCCAGCTCTCTGAGACTTAAAGGGCCAGTGCACCAATGATTGGTGCCTGGCCCAATTAGCTTAATTGGCTTCCACCTGCTCCCTGGCTACATCTGGTCTCCTCCCTTGCACTCCCTGGCCGGATCTTGTTGCCTTGTGCCAGTGAAAGCGTTTAGTGTGTCCAAAGCCTGTGTACCTGAACTTCTGCTACCCATCCTGACTACGAACCTTGCCGCCTGCCCCCGACCTTCTGCTACGTCTGACCTTGCCTCTGCCTAGTCCTTCTGTCCCACGCCTTCTCAGCAGTCAGCGAGGTAGAGCCGTTGCTAGTGGATACGACCTGGTTGCTACTGCCGCAGCAAGACCATCCCGCTTTGCGGCGGGCTCTGGTGAAAACCAGTAGCCTCTTAGAACCGGTCCACTAGCACGGTCCACGCCAATCCCTCGCTGACACAGAGGATCCACTACCTGGAAGCCGAATCGTGACAGTAGATCTGGCCATGGATCCCGCTGAGGTGCCGCTGCCAAGTCTCGCTGATCTTCCCACGGTGGTCGCTCAGCAATCGCAGCAGATTGCCCAACAAGGACAGCAGCTGTCGCAGTTGACCGCCATGTTACAGCAACTTCTGCCTCTGCTACAGCAGCAACCATCTCCTCCGCCAGCTCCTGCACCTCCTCCGCAGCGAATGGCCTCTCCTAACCTCCGCTTGTCCCTGCCGGACAAATTTGATGGGGACTCTAAACTCTGCCGTGGATTTTTGTCTCAGTGTTCCCTGCATATGGAGATGTTGTCGGACTTGTTTCCTTCAGAACGGTCTAAGGTGGCGTTCGTAGTAAGCCTTCTTTCAGGAAAGGCCTTGTCTTGGGCCACACCGCTCTGGGACCGCAATGATCCTGCCACAGCCACAGTCCAGGCCTTCTTCGCTGAACTACGGAGTGTCTTCGAGGAGCCAGCCCGAGCTTCTTCTGCCGAGACTGCCCTGTTGAACCTGGTCCAGGGTAATTCTTCAGTGGGCGAGTACGCCATCCAATTTCGTACTCTTGCTTCCGAGTTATCATGGAATAACGAGGCTCTCTGCGCGACCTTTAAAAAAGGCCTATCCAGTCGCATCAAGGATGTGCTGGCCGCACGAGAGATTCCTGCCAATCTGCAAGAACTCATCCATCTAGCTACCCGCATTGACATGCGTTTTTCTGAGCGACACCAAGAGCTCCGCCAGGAAAAAGACTTAGATCTCTGGGCACCTCTCCCACAGTATCCGTTGCAATCTACGCCTGGGCCTCCCGCCGAGGAGGCCATGCAAGTGGATAAGTCTCGCCTGACCCAGGAAGAGAGGAATCGCCGTAGGGAAGAAAATCTCTGTCTTTACTGTGCCAGTACCGAGCATTTCTTGGTGGATTGCCCTATCCGTCCTCCACGCCTGGGAAACGCACGCACGCACCCAGCTCACGTGGGTGTGGCGTCTCTTGGTTCCAAGTCTGCTCCTCCACGTCTCACGGTACCCGTGCGGATTTCTTCTTCAGCCAACTCCTCCCTCTCAGCCGTGGCCTGCTTGGACTCCGGTGCCTCTGGAAATTTTATTTTGGAGTCGTTTGTTAATAAATTCAGCATCCCGGTGACCCGTCTCGTCAAGCCGCTCTACATTTCCGCGGTCAACGGAGCCAGATTGGACTGCACCGTGCGTTACCGCACAGAGCCCCTCCTCATGTCTATTGGACCCCACCTTGAGAGGATTGAGTTCTTCATTCTCCCCAACTGTACCTCTGAGGTCCTCCTCGGTCTGCCTTGGCTCCGGCTTCATTCCCCCACCATTGATTGGACCACCGGGGAGATCAGGAACTGGGACTCTGCCTGCCACAGGAAGTGCCTCTCCCCCCCTCCCAGTCCCGTCAGGCAAGCCTCTGTGCCTCCCCATGGCCCCCGTCCTGGTGTCACACTGCCCCGTGCCAGGCCTCGCCCTCTGCCCTCCCTCCCCATTCCCACTCCTGCTGTACTGCCTGCCGTTGAGGAAACCCTCCATTCTTTCCCGGTGTCCTCATCCCAGGGGAGGCAGTTACCGGACAAAGAGAAGGGGAGACCTAAGGGGGGGGTACTGTTACGCCTAGCGCTCCGGGTCCCCGCTCCTCCCCGGAGCGCTCACGGCGTCTTTCTCCCTGCAGCGCCCCGGCCAGTCCCGCTGACCGGGAGCGCTGCACTGTCATGGCCGTTGGGGATGCGATTCGCACAGCGGGACGCGCCCGCTCGCGAATCGCATCCCAGGTCACTTACCCGTCCCGGTCCCCTGCTGTCATGTGCTGGCGCGCGCGGCTCCGCTCTCTAGGGCGCGCGCGCGCCAGCTCTCTGAGACTTAAAGGGCCAGTGCACCAATGATTGGTGCCTGGCCCAATTAGCTTAATTGGCTTCCACCTGCTCCCTGGCTACATCTGGTCTCCTCCCTTGCACTCCCTGGCCGGATCTTGTTGCCTTGTGCCAGTGAAAGCGTTTAGTGTGTCCAAAGCCTGTGTACCTGAACTCCTGCTACCCATCCTGACTACGAACCTTGCCGCCTGCCCCCGACCTTCTGCTACGTCTGACCTTGCCTCTGCCTAGTCCTTCTGTCCCACGCCTTCTCAGCAGTCAGCGAGGTAGAGCCGTTGCTAGTGGATACGACCTGGTTGCTACTGCCGCAGCAAGACCATCCCGCTTTGCGGCGGGCTCTGGTGAAAACCAGTAGCCTCTTAGAACCGGTCCACTAGCACGGTCCACGCCAATCCCTCGCTGACACAGAGGATCCACTACCTGGAAGCCGAATCGTGACAGTAAGTTAAGTAATATAAATGTAAGCAAATCTCCAGGGCCAGATGGACTACACCCAAGAGTTCTTAGAGAGGTGAGTTCAGTAATATCTGTACCCCTGTTCATGATATTTAGAGATTCTCTGGTGTCTGGTATTGTGCCAAGGGACTGACGCAAGGCGAATGTGGTGCCAATCTTCAAAAAGGGCTCTAGGTCTTCCCCAGGAAACTATAGACCGGTAAGTTTAACGTGCATTGTGGGTAAATTGTTTGAAGGACTTATAAGGGATTACATACAGGAATACATAGGGGATAATTGTATTATAAGTGATAGCCAGCATGGGTTTACTAAGGATAGAAGTTGTCAAACCAATCTAATTTGCTTTTATGAAGAGGTGAGTAGAAGCCTTGACAGAGGAATGGCTTTGGATATAGTGTTTCTGGATTTTGCTAAAGCATTTGATACTGTCCCTCATAGACGTCTGACAGGTAAGTTAAGGTCTTTGGGTTTGGAAACTTTAGTTTGTAACTGGATTGAATACTGGCTCATGGATTGTACCCAGAGAGTGGTGGTCAATGATTCGTACTCTGATTGGTCCCCGGTAATTAGTGGTGTACCCCAAGGTTCAGTACTGGGCCCGCTGTTGTTTAATTTATTTGTCAATGATATAGAGGATGGTATTAACAGCTCTGTTTCTATCTTTGCAGATGACACCAAGCTTTGTAGCACGGTACAGTCTATAGAGGATGTGCATAAGTTACAGGATGACTTGGATAGACTAAGTGTCTGGGCATCCACTTGGCAAATGAGGTTCAATGTGGATGAATGTAAAGTTATGCATCTGGGTACTAATAACCTGCATGCGTCGTATGTCTTAAGGGGGATTAAACTGTCAGAGTCACTGGTAGAGAAGCATCTGGGTGTACTTGTAGATCACAGACTACAGAATAGCATGCAATGTCAGGCTGCTGCTTCCAAAGCCGGCAGGATATTGTCATGTTTCAAAAGAGGCATGGACTCAAGGGACAGGGACATAATACTCCCCCTTTATAAAGCATTGGTACGGCCTCACCTGGAATATGCTGTTCAGTTTTGGTCGCCTGTACATAAAAGGGACACTGTGGAGCTGGAAAGAGTGCAGAGACGCGCGACTAAACTAATATGGGGCATGGAACATCTTAGCTATGAGGAGCGATTAAAGGAGTTACAATTGTTTAGTCTTGAGAAGAGATGTTTAAGGGGGGATATCATAAACGTATATAAGTATATTAATGGCCCATACAAAAAATATGGAGAAAGACTGTTCCAGGTTAAACCCCCCCCAAAGGACGAGGGGGCACTCCCTCCGTCTGGAGAAGAAACAGTTTAGTCTCAAGGGGCGACACGCCTTCTTTACCATGAGAACTGTGAACTTATGGAACAGTCTACCTCAGGAACTGGTCACAGCAGGAAAAATTTACAGCTTTAAAACAGGATTAGATACATTCCTGGAACAAAATAACATTAATGCTTATAAAGAAATATAAAATCCCATCCCTTCCCCAATATCGCGCCACACCCCTTCCCCTTAATTCCCTGGTTGAACTTGATGGACATATGTCTTTTTTCGACCGTACTAACTATGTAACTATGTAACTATGTAACCCTCTTCCAGCGTTGCCGCAGGTCCAGCAAGCGATGCTGATAAGGCTGTTTCTGGTGGTGATGGTGACCACAACTCTTCCTCTTCACGCTCATCTACTGCCTGATCCAGCACTCTTTGCAGGGCACGCTCCAGGAGGAAAACAAATGGTATGATGTCGCTGATGGTGCCTTCGGTGCGACTGACTAGGTTTGTCACCTCCTCAAAAGGACGCATGAGCCTACAGGCATTGCGCATGAGCGTCCAGTAATGTGGAAAAAAAATTCACAGCTCCGCAGATGATGTCCTAGCACCCCGGTCATACAAATATTCGTTAACAGCTTTTTCTTGTTGAGCAGGCGGTAGAACATTAGGAGTGTTGAATTCCAACGTGTTGGGCTATCGCAAATCAAGCGCCTCACTGGCATGATAGACAGAGATGTCAGCAGAGAGTACCAGGCTGAAAATGTCAGCAGAGAGTACCAGCATGTACACATGGCTGAAAAATTTGGTATTGTGGCAGCTGCTGCTGTAGCAGCGGCCAGAAAAATTGCAGCAGCAGAAAAAGTGCAGCACCAGAGGCCAGAAAAATTAGGCATGCACACATAGCTGAAAAATTTGGTATTGTTGCAGCCGCTGCTGTAGCAGCAGCCAGAAAAATTTCTGTTTGTTTCCCAGCCAGAAAGTGCCCTAAAACATTGCAGCTTGAACCATAGTTGGTGGCGGATAAGTCATGCAAGTCATCGTTGGTCGCCACCTTACCCAGACGGAACGTGATTGGTCGGATTCTTCAAAAAAGAGTTGCCGCCGATGCCTCTTGGAATCCTCCAAAGAGGAAATACACGTCTCATCCCTGATTGGTCGCCGCCCGGACCTGCCCAGCAGCGATTGGTCGAATTGTTCAAAACAGATTTGCCGCCGATGCCTCTAGGAATCCCCCAAAGAGGAATTATACGTCTTTAACCTGATTGGTCGCCGCCCGGACCTGCCCAGCAGCGATTGGTTGAAAAATTTGAAAGAAATCCTGCCGCCACCAGCGGCAAAGACTTGCAACCTGAACTCATATGTCCCCTCTCTGATTGGCTCACTCGACATCCAAAACAGCCAATCAGAGTTAAGCTTACCATCCCCATGCCCATGTTTGGATGACATCCCCTCACCGACTTTTTCCTATGACAGCGTAACTGTACACAGCCATGTACGGCACGTTCCTGATTGGTCACCCCCATTCCATCCAGCAGCGAGCAACCAATCAGCTTCAAGAGGCCCGTCTTCATTCAAAATCCACTGCGGCAACCCTGCACAGCGTCACCAGGTTTACCCAATGCGCAATGGAGGTGATATACCTGCCCTGACCATGCTTTGCAGACCAGGTATCAGTGGTCAGATGGACCCTTGCCCCAACACTGTGTGCCAGACATGCCATTACTTCCTGTTGCACAATCGAGTACCGGTTGGGGATTGCCTTTTGTGCAAAGAAATTTTGGCCGGGTACCTTCCACTGCAGTGTCCCAATAGCTAAAAACTATTTTTTTAAATGAATTTTTTAAAAGCTGGCGGGCTATGAGTTTAGAAAACCCAGCTCACACCACATATGATTTGCACTAGTGTGACAATGAGCCCAGCAGGCCCAAAAACTCCCAAGTGTGAAGTGAGCTGACTGATTTTATTTTACAGCCAAATTTTTTTTTATTTTTTCAAATTTACACTGCTGTCACCCCAAAAATGATTTGCACTAGTGTGATAATGAGCCCAGTAGGCCCAAAAAAAACCAAGTGTGAAGTGAACTGACTGATTTTCTTTCACAGCCCAAAAAGGATTTCTTTTTTTTTTTCAAATTTACACTACGGTCACACCACATATGATTTGCACTAGTGTGACAATGAGCCCAGCAGGCCCAAAAACTTCCAAGTGTGAAGTGAACTGACTGATTTTATTTCACAGCTAAAAAAATGATTTTTTTTTTCAAATTTACACTACGGTCACACCACATATGATTTGCACTGGTGTGACAATGAGCCCAGCAGGCCCAAAAACTCCCAAGTGTGAAGTGAACTGACTGATTTTCTTTCCCAGCCAAAAAAAGGATTTCTTTTTTTTCAAATTTACACTACGGTCACACCACATATGATTTGCACTAGTGTGACAATGAGCCCAGCAGGCCCAAAAACTCCCAAGTGTGAAGTGAACTGACTGATATTATTTCACAGCCAAAACATTTTTTTTTTCTTCAAATTTACATTATGGTCGGTCACCCCAAACATGATTTGCACTTGTGTGACAATGAGCCCTAAGGGCCAAAAGACTCCCAAGTGTAAAGTGAAGTGACTGATTTTATTTCACAGCCAAAAAAGGTATTTTTTTTTCTGCACAAGTGTCACACCAAATGTGATTTGCACTAGGGTGACACAATTTGCCCTGCAGGCAAAAAAAAACGGAAACTGTGATGGGAACTGACAGTGACTGGTTTTATTTAACAGCCAAAAAGGGTATATATTTTTTTTAATTTGCACAACTGTCACACCAAATATGAATTGCACTAGTGTGACAATGAGCAAAAAAGCTTGCCAGCGGAGTTCCCCTTTTAAGCAGTGGTCCTCAACCAGGGTGCCTCCAGCTGTTGCAAAACACACGGACTGATATATTTCAGCCCTTTGAATACTGTAGTAGTCAGTTGCTTTAAAGAAAAAAAGTTTTCCAGTGGCGTTCCCCTTTTAAGCAGTGGTCCCCAACCAGGGTGCCTCCAGCTGTTGCAAAACACACGGACTGATATATTTCAGCCCCTTGAATACTGTAGTAGTTAGTTGCTTTAAAGAAAAAAAGCTTGCAGCGGAGTTCCCCTTTTAAGCAGTGGTCCCCAACCAGGGTGCCTCCAGCTGTTGAAAAACAAATGGACTGATATATTTCAGCCCCTTGAATACTGTAGTAGTTAGTTGCTTTAAAGAAAAAAAGCTTGCAGCGGAGTTCCCCTTTTAAGCAGTGGTCCCCAACCAGGGTGCCTCCAGCTGTTGAAAAACAAATGGACTGATATATTTCAGCCCTTTGAATACTGTAGTAGTCAGTTGCCTGAAAGAAAAAAAGCTTGCCAGCGGAGTTCCCCTTTTAAGCAGTGGTCCCCAACCAGGGTGCCTCCAGCTGTTGCAAAACACACGGACTGATATCTTTCAGCCCTTTGATACTGTAGTATTTAGTTGCTTTAAAGAAAAAAAGCTTGCCAGCAGAGTTCCCCTTTAACCAGTGGTCCCCAGCCAGGGTGCCCCCAGCTGTTGCAAAACACATGGACTGATATATTTCAGCCCTTTGAATACTGTAGTAGTTAGTTGCTTTAAAGAAAAAAAGCTTGCCAGCGGAGTTCCCCTTTTAAGCAGTGGTCCCCAACCAGGGTGCCTCCAGCTGTTGCAAAACACACGGACTGATATCTTTCAGCCCTTTTAATACTGTAGTAGTTAGTTGCTTTAAAGAAAAAAAGCTTGCCAGCGGAGTTCCCCTTTTAAGCAGTGGTCCCCAACCAGGGTGCCTCCAGCTGTTGCAAAACACACGGACTGATATATTTCAGCCCTTTGAATACTGTAGTAATAAGTTGCTTTAAACCCTTAACGACGCAGGATGTATATTTACGTCCTGCGCCGGCTCCCGCGATATGAAGCGGGATCGCGCCGCGATCCCGCATCATATCGCGTCGGTCCCGGCGCTCATCAACGGCCGGGACCCGCGGCTAATACCACACATCGCTGATCGCGGCGATGTGCGGTATTAACCCTTTAGAAGCGGCGGTCAAAGCTGACCGCCGCTTCTAAAGCGAAAGTGAAAGTGACCCGGTGCTCAGTCGGGCTGTTCGGGACCGCCGCGGTGAAATCGTGGCATCCCGAACAGCTGACCAAACACCGGGAGGGCCCTTACCTGCCTCCTCGGTGTCTGATCGGCGAATGACTGCTCCGTGCCTGAGATCCAGGCAGGAGCAGTCAAGCGCCGATAACACTGATCACAGGCATGTTAATACACGCCTGTGATCTGTGTAGAAGATCAGTGTGTGCAGTGTTATAGGTCCCTATGGGACCTATAACACTGCAAAAAAGTTTTTTTTTTAAATAAGTGTTAATAAAGGTCATTTAACCCCTTCCCTAATAAAAGTTTGAATCACCTCCCTTTTCCCATAAAAAAAATAAAACAGTGTAAAAAAAAAAAAAAATAAACATATGTGGTATCGCCGCATGCGTAAATGTCCGAACTATAAAAATATATCATTAATTAAACCGTACGGTCAATGGCGTACGCGCAAAAAAAAACTACAAAGTCAAAAAAAGCGCATTTTTGGTCACTTTTTATACTATTAAAAAATGAATAAAAAGTGATCAAAAAGTCAGATCAAAACAAAAATCATACCGATAAAAACTTCAGATCACGGTGCAAAAAATGAGTCCTCATACCGCCCTGTATGTGGAAAAATAAAAAAGTTATAGGGGTCAGAAGATGACATTTTTAAACGTATACATTTTCCTGCATGTAGTTATGATTTTTTCCAGAAGTGCAACAAAATCAAACCTATATAAATAGGGTATCATTTTAACCGTATGGACCTACAGAATAATGATAAGGTGTAATTGTTACCGAAATATGCACTGCGTAGAAACGGAAGCCCCCAAAAGTTACAAAATGGCATTTTTCTTCGATTTTGTCGCACAATTATTTTTTTTCCGTTTCGCCGTGCATTTTTGGGTAAAATGACTAATGTCACTGCAAATTAGAATTGGTGACGCAAAATATAAGCCATAATATGGATTTTTAGGTGGAAAATTGAAAGGGTTATGATTTTTAAAAGGTAAGGAGGAAAAAAACGAAAGTGCAAAAACTGAAAAATCCTGAGTCCTTAAGGGGTTAAAGAAAAAAAGCTTGCCAGTGGAGTTCCCCTTTTAAGCAGTGGTCCCCTACCAGGGTGCCTCCAACTGTTGCAAAACACGGACTGATATATTTCAGCCCTTTGAATACTGTAGTAGTTACTTGCTTTAAAGAAAAAAAGCTTGCCAGCGAAATTTACCTTTTAAGCAGTGGTCCCCAACCAGGGTGCCTCCAGCTGTTGCAAAACACACGGACTGATATCTTTCAGTCCTTTGAATACTGTAGTAGTTAGTTGCTTTAAAGAAAAAAAGCTTGCCAGCGGAGTTCCCCTTTTAAGCAGTGGTCCCCAACCAGGGTGCCTCCAGCTGTTGCAAAACACACGGACTGATATATTTCAGCCCTTTGAATACTGTAGTAGTTAGTTGCTTGAAGGAACTTAAGTTTTATACTGAAGTACCCCTTTTAACCAGCGGTTTCCTCCCAAACAGGGTGCCTCCAGCTGTTGCAAGACACACGGACTGATATTTGAGGTGCTGTCCTTAAAGCAGATGTTACACTAGTGCTTTAGGAGTAAACTGGACCCTGAATACACCACCTAGCAGCAACCTAGCTATCGCTTTCCCTATACAGCAGGAGCAGCTTCTCTGACCCTCCACTTCCTAAGTAGTGTTGAGCGGCATAGGCCATATTCGAATTCGCGAATATTCGCGAATATATGGACGAATATTCGTCATATATTCGCATATTCGTAATATTCTCGTTTTATTTTCCCATATGCGAAAATTCGCGTATGCGAAAATAATATTTGTTCGCGAATAAAATTCGTATTGCGAATATTAGCGAGCAACACTATTCCTAAGCCTGCAGCATGCCGAATGAGGGTAAAATGGCGTCCGTGCAAGAGGTAGGAGGGTCTGGAAGGGAGGGACTGCTGCTGATTGGCTGTAATGTGTCTGCTGTCTCTGACTCACAGGGTCAAAGTCTACCGCAATGTTAAAGTATAGGGGGCGGATCGAACTTCACATATGTTCGACCGGCGACGCGAACGCGATCATGCTAAATTCGCCGGGAACTGTTCGTCAGCGAACAATTTGCTACATCTCTATTGGTCTATAGTTTTGGGGGGAGTCAGTAGATTTCCCCGGTTTGAGTATTGTAGTAATGAGGGCTTTTATCCAGTCGTTCAGAAGGAAGCAAAGAAAGGGAACAATAGTTAATGAAAGGTTTTATAGTATAAACTATCAAAGCCATCAGGAACTGGGGCTTTGTGTAAGGGGAGGGAACAGATTATTTTTTGTATTTCTTGGGCCGTGATAGGTTTATTTAAAAGGGAAAGTTGAGTGGGGGAGTGAGACGGTAAATTTAATCTATCGAGATATGTTTGAATAGCATCCAAAGCGTTAGGGGGTTCAGGGATGGAGGTGTTCAGGTTATACAGGCATAAAACGTTTGAAAGCCATCAGCAATGTCTTTCGGTGTATATCATTTTTTTTGCAGACATGGGATGAAGTAGCGTAGGGATTCTAGATTTCAGATTACGGGCTTTAAGCCTATTGGCAAGAAGTTTACCGGATTTCTTCTCCTGGGAATAATATTTAGACTTAGTTTTAAGAAAAGCGTTTTCATAGTCCGAAAGCATAAGGCAATGGAGGGCACGCCCAAGTGATAAGAGTTGGGCCCAGCCGCTAGGTCGGAGCTGGGCCCAGAGCTGTTACAGTTATTCCGCTCCCAGACAGCCACAGTAGCGGCAGCCCTTTAAGAGAACTGCAGTGGCTGCCTGGAAGCAGCGCTTAGGTCACGTGAACTTCACATCCGGCAGTGCCAGAGTTTACTGCTGCCGAAGACCCGGCCTGCATGTCCTCAGTTTACGGAGCCCTGCATGTCCTCAGTGTAAAGAGCCCCTCTTGTCCTCAGTGTCTGTGAGCCCAGCTTGTCCTCAGTGTCCCGGAGCCCTGCTTGTCCTCAGTGTCCAGGAGCCCTGCTTGTCCTCAGTGTCCAGGAGCCCTGCTTGTCCTCAGTGTCCGGGAGCCCTGCTTGTCCTCAGTGTCCGGGAGCCCTGCTTGTCCTCAGTGTTCGGTAGCCCTGCTTGTCCTCAGTGTACAGAGCCCTGCTTGTCCTCAGTGTCTGGGAGCCCTGCTTGTCCTCTGTGTCCGGGAGCCCTGCTTGTCCTCAGTGTCCGGGAGCCCTGCTTTTCCTCAGTGTACAGAGCCCTGCTTGTCCTCAGTGTCCAGAGCCCTGCTTGTCCCCAGTGTCCAGAGCCCTGCTTGTCCTCAGTGTACAGAGCCCTGCTTGTCCTCAGTGTGCCGAGCCTTGCTTGTCCACAGTGTGCAGAGCCCTGCTTGTCCTCAGCGTACAGAGCCTTGCTTGACCTCAGTGTACAGAGCCCTGCTTGTCCTCTGTGTATAGAGCCCTGCTTGTCCTCAGTGTATAGAGCCCTGCTTGTCCTCAGTGTGCAGAGCCCTGCTTGTCCTCAGTGTCCAGAGCCCTGCTTGTCCTCAGTGTCACGAGCCCTGCTTGTCCTCAGTGTCTAGAGCCCTGCTTGTTCTGAGTGTGCAGAGCCCTGCTTGTCCTCAGTGTGTGGAGCCCTGCTTGTCATCAGTGTGCAGAGCCCTGCTTTTCCTCAGTGTCCTGCTTGTTCTCAGTGTCCAGAGCCCTGCTTGTCCTCAGTGTGCAGAGCCCTGCTTGTCCTCAGTGTGCAGACCCCTGCTTGTCCTCAGTGTGCAGAGCCCTGCTTGTCCTCAGTGTGCAGAGCCCTGGTTGTTCTCAGTGTCTGGGAGCCCTGCTTGTCCTCAGTGTTCGGGAGCCCTGCTTGTCCTCAGTGTTCGGGAGCCCTGCTTGTCCTCAGTGTCCAGAGCCTTGCTTGTCCTCAGTGTGCAGAGCCCTGCTTTTCCTCAGTGTCCTGCTTGTTCTCAGTGTCCAGAGCCCTGCTTGTCTGCTTGTCCTCAGTGTGCAGAGCCCTGCTTGTCCTCAGTGTGCAGAGCCCTGCTTGTCCTCAGTGTGCAGAGCCCTGGTTGTTCTCAGTGTCTGGGAGCCCTGCTTGTCCTCAGTGTGCAGAGCCCTGCTTGTCCTCAGTGTACATAGCCCTGCTTGTCCTCAGTGAACAGAGCCCTGCTTGTCCTCAGTATAAAGAGCCCTGCTTGTCCTCAGTATAAAGTGCCCTGCTTGTCCTCAGTGTACAGAGCCCTGCTTGTCTTCAGTGTACAGAGCCCTGCTTGTCCTCAGTGTGCAGAGCCCTGCTTTTCCTCAGTGTACAGAGCCCTGCTTGTCCTCAGTGTACAGAGCCCTGCTTGTTGTCAGTGTATGGAGCCCCCTCAGTGTACAGAGCCCTGCTTGTCCTCAGTGCACAGAGCCCTGCTGAAGAAGTGCCCTGATCTCTCTGCCGGCTTTCTCAGTCGACATCTGCATGGACCCAAAAAAAGGCCAGCCTGGCCAGGTGGGTGGTTTATGAATTCTATAGTTGTATGTATCTTCTACTTGCCTTTCACCTCTCCCTACATGATGGCACAGTCTGACATATAAGTTATATGGGAAATATAACTTCTATCTCTGACTGTGCCATCATATAGGGGGTGGTGAAAGACAGGTAAAAGATGGAGTAGGCTTCCCAGCAGCACAGAGAATTTCTAGCAGGGACTGTAGTGAGGCAGACAGTCTGACTCACTACAGTTCTCTCCAGAAATACTCTGTGCTGCTGTGCTAATTCTGTAATAAATCTAAGAGGCCTCAGCCTCACCCAAGCAAGAGGCAAAAAAGGTAAAGTGTGTGGCTTATGAATGGACTAGTTGCTATTTTCTACCTGCCTTTCATCGCTCACTATATGATGGCACAGTCAGAGATATGAGTTATATACAGTATCTGACTGTGTATCTGACTCAGGTGGAAAACTTTTTTTTTTTTTAAATCAACTGCCAGAAAGTTAAACAGATATGTAAATTATTCAAACAGTGAGATAGGAAGAGCACAGAAAAGGCAAAAGACACTTGTCCTGGATGTCAGCACAGCCTCAGCAAACCAACTGTATGTCTCCTGTGGGGTGCACATATACAATGTATGAAGTATCAATAGTAGCAAACAACAGAGCACGTACGTGCATTCACCACTCAGTGGAGACCGTTTCGTGTAGAAGTCCGGTAAAGGGAAGCTGGATCACAGCATCAGCGCAGGTAGAATGGCGCTCGGAGGCTACGCCGGCAGTTTCGCACATAAGTTCGTGCTTCTTTCGGCCTCACTCAGTTGAGGCCAGAAGAAGCACGCACTTACGTGCGAAACTGACGGTGTAGCCTCCGAGTGCCATTCTACCTGCGCTGATGCTGTGATCCAGCTTCCCGATACCGGACTTCTACACGCAATGGTCTCCACTGAGTGGTGAGTGCACGTACGTGCTCTGTTGTTTTCTAGATATCAAAATTAATTCTATTAAAATTTTATAATCCTTCCAGTACTTATTAGCAGCTATATACTACAGAACAAATTATTTTCTATTTGGGATTTCTTTTCTGTCAAGACCTCAGTTCTCTCTGCTGACACATCTGTCCATTTTAGGAACTGTCCAGAGCAGGAGAAAATCCCCATAGCAAACATATGCTGCTCTGGACATTTCCCAAAATGAACAGAGGTGTCAGCAGAGAGCACTGTGGTCGTGACAGAAAATAAATCCCAAATAGAAGAGAATTTCCTCTGTAGTATACAGCAGCTAATAGGTACTGGAAGGATTAAGAATTTTTAATAGAAGTCATGTACAAATCTGTTTAACTTTCATAAAAACAAGTTTTCCACCATAATATCCCTTTAAGGTGAGTAGAGGCAGGAGCCAAGTTGGACTGGGTATCACAGACAGAGATCACAAGATGGATCCCAAAGGAGGAGTTCAGTGTTTTAAGGCACTTGGTGTAGTTAAGGTGATTGGCATTGCCATTCCTCAAAGTACCCCATAGCCTCAAGCGCACTGCACCCCCTATTCCTTTCTTTGGCAATTATTCATATTCCTACTGGGTGGGAATAGAGGCGGGGCAGTGGTGGGGCCAGGGGTGGAGTAGTGCTGGGGGCTCTTGCTTTATTTGGTCGAGGGGCCCTGAGTGGTGTCAGTCCGCCCCTGGAAGGTGATCATTTATTATCAGTTTCTACTGTATGGATTTGAGACAACAGAGTGTTAATGCGTTGGTCTCTCTGTCGCTTAAGGGCTGAACTTTATTTGATACATAAGCCTCTTATAAATGCCTTGTGACAATTCCACACAGTAGTAGGGTTGGGGACGGAATTAGCATTGATGTGAAAAAATTCTTTCAGGTCAGCGTGCAATTTACTAGAATATTCCTTATGGGAGAGGAGGAAGTGGCTAATGCGCCACATATGTGATGTAGTTGAGGACACTGAGTCCTTCAATGTAATAGAGACTACTGCATGGTCTGTCCATGAGATCCCGCCTATATCAGAGCTGATGACAGATTGGAGGACTGTTCTATCTACAAGGAACATATCCAGCCTGTCATAAGAATTATGAGCAGCAGAGTGGTGAGTATATTCCTTTTCTGTAGTGTGGTGAATCCTCCATAAGTCAAACAGTTCATTTTCCCATGCCCAGGGAGCTATAGAGAGAGAAGGAATACATGAGGTGGATGTGGAGTCTAGGGAGGGAGACATAATAGAGTTAAAATCTCCACATAAAATAGCGGGGCCCCATTTATGGTTGGAGACACGGTGGAGGAGAGATTTAAGAAATCTAATTTGGCCTCTGTTAGGCGCGTATAGGGAGATCAGGGTGATGGTTTTGAGTTAACAGTGCAGTATAATACTATATATCTACCTTTAGTGTCTAAGATAGAACGTTCTCAAGTGAAGGAGACAGAGTTTTTAATCCCTATAAAAACCCCTCTAGATTTAGTAGTAAAGTGGGAGTGAAACACATAAGTGAAAGCAAGATTATGTAGTCTGTGTGCATCTTTGGAGAGCAAGTGAGTCTCTTGGGCACAAATAATATCGCACTTGAGCACTAATACTTCTTTCCAGAAATGAAAACGCTAAGAAGGCACATTTAGACCGTTAACATTTAAGCTAGCTATAGTGATAACCATATTGCAGGTATTTGTGCAGTACGATATATAAAGATAAAATACCACAAATCGGAAGAGAGCATGTCCCCCAGCCAGCACATACTCTCTCAATGTGAATAGGCAATACATTAATGACCTTACAAAGGGAAAGGGTCAGGGATAGGTTTAAGAACCAAAACAGTAACACATAAAGAGGAAAATAACAAAAGAAATATAAAACTAGGCTCCATATGTTAGAGCCAGCATAGTGCGGCTAGGGCAACAGTCTATTCTGTAGCCAAGGACGGACAGACCACCGGACCAACCCACAAGAAGTCAATATAACAACAATATGCAATTAGAACACCGCTACAGTTATGAAAGGAGTCAGGTTATATGTAATCGTGAAGAGAAGCCACCAGCAACCGAGCTGTCCCTTGCCGTCCGCAGGGTCAGATTACAAGAGGACAGGAGAGAGTGACCTTCTTTTAGGGATCTCATCACATGAAGCTCATCACCATTTTTGACATAGTGGTAAATTCTTGCCAATACTTGCCTCATTTCATGAAAAATTTGAAAATTTTGTATTTTTCTAACTTTGAAGCTCTCCGCTTGTAAGGAAAATACACATACCAAATAAATGATATATTGCTTCACATATACAATATGTCTACTTTATGTTTGCATCATAAAGTTGACATGTTTTTACTTTTGAAAGACATCAGAGGACTTCAAAGTTCAGCAACAAATTTCCAATTTTTCCCACAATTTTCTAAATCGGAATTTTTTAGGGACCAGTTCAGTTTTGAAATGGATTTGAAGGGACATCATATTAGAAATTCCCCACAAATGACCCCATTACAAAAACAGCACCCTCAAAGTATTCAAAATGACATTCAGTAAGTGTGTTTAACCCTTTAAGTGTTTCACAGGAATAGCAGCAAAGTGAAGGAGAAAAATCAAAATCTTCTTTTTTTACACTTGCATGTTCTTATAGACCCATATTTTGAATTCTTACAAGGGGTAAAAGGAGAGAAAGACCCCCAAAAACTTAAACCCAATTTCTCTTGAGTAAGGAAATACCTCATATGTGTATGTAAAGTGTTCGGCTGGTGCAGTAGAGGGCTCAGAAGGAAAAGAGCGACAATGGGATTTTGGAGAGTGAGCTTTTTCTGAAATGGTTTTGGGGGGGGCATGTCACATTTAGGAAGCCTCTACGATGACAGAACAGCCCCACATGGCATACCCCACATGGCATACTATTTTGGAAACTACACCCCTCAAGGAACCTAACAAGGGGTACAGTGAGCTTTAACACCCAACAGGTGTTTGATGACTTTTTGTTCACTAAAATGCTGGTTTCCCCCCAAATCTTAAATTTTTACTAGGGGTAATAGGAAAAATTGCGCCCCAAAATTTGTAACCCCATCTCTTCTGAGTATGGAAATACCCCATATGTGGATGTCAACTGCACTCCTGGCGCACTAAAATGCTCAGAAGAGAAGGAGCCACATTTGACTTTTGGAAAGCAAATTTAGCTGAAATGGTTTTTTGGGTGGCATGTCACAGTTAGGAATCCCAAATGGTGCCAGAACAGCAAAAAAAGCCCCACATGGCACACTATTTGGGAAACAACATGCCTCAAGGAATGTAACAAGGAGTACAGTGAGCCTTAACACCCCACAGGTGTTTGACAAATTTCCGCTAAAGTTGGAAGTGAAAATGAAAAATTTTATTTTTTTCACAAAAATGCTGGTGTTGCCCCAAATTTTTCAATTTTACAAGAGGTAATAGGGGAAAAAGCATTCCAAAATTTTAACCCTGTTTCTTCTGAGTATGAAAATACTCCATGTGTGGATGTTAAGAGCTCTGCGGGTGAACTACAATGCTCAGAAGAGAAGGAGCCCTATTGGTTGGAATGGGCCATGTGCATTTATAAAGCCCCCCCGTGGTGCCAGAACAGTGGACCCACAACATGTGACCCTATTTCAGAAACTACACCCCTCAAGAAATGCTTATAAGGGGTGCAGTGAGCATTTAACCCCACTGGCTTTTGACAGATCTTTGGAACAGTGTGCTGTGCAAATCTGTCAGACACATGTGGGGTGTAAATGTTCACTGTACCCCTTGTTACGTTCCGTGAGGGGTGTAGTTTCCAAAATGTGGTCACATGTGGGGGGGGGGGGTCCGCTGTTCTGGCACCAAGGGGGCTTTGCAAACGCACATGGCCTTCAATTCCAGACAAATTCTCTCTCCAAAAGCCGAATGGTGCTCCTTCTCTTCTGAGCATTGTAGTTAGCCCGCAGAGCACTTTACATCCAGATATGGGGTATTTATATACTCAGAAGAAATAGGGTTCCAAATTTTGGGGGGCTTTTTTCCTATTACCACTTGTGAAAATGAAAAATTTGGCATAACATCGTTCAGCATTTCAGTAAAAAAATAAATAAAAAAATGTCATTTTCACATGCAACTTTAAGGAAAAATTGTCAAACACCTGTGGGGTGTTAAGGCTCACTATACCACTTGTTATGTTCCGTGAGGGGTGTAGTTTCCAAAATGGGGTCACATGTGGGTGTTTTTTTTTTTTTGCATTTATGTCAGAACCGCTGCCACCCCTGTGCAAACCACCTCAAATGTACATGACACTCTCACTCCTGAGCTTTATTGTGCGTCCGCAGAGCATTTTACATCCACATATGGGGTATTTCCATACTCAGAAGAAATTGTGTTACAAATTTTGGGGGTCTTTTTTTCTTTTACCTCTTTAAAAAAATATATAAAAAATTTAATAACATGCTGGAGTAGACCCCAACTTTACCTTTTCATAGGGGGTAAAAGGAGAAAAAGCCCTCCAAAATTTGTTAGGCAACTTCTCCCGAGTACAGAAATACCCCATATGTGGCCCTAAACTGTTGTTTAGAAATTAGACAGGGCTCCGAAGTGAGCCTCTAGCTGTTGCAAAACTCCTAGCATGCCTGGACAGTCAATGGCTGTCAGGCAATACTGGGAGTTGTTTTGCAACAGCTACTGGAGGCTCCGTTCTGGAAACAGAGTCATACAAGACATTTTTTTTTTATTTGGGGGGGGGGGGTTAACTGTGTAGGGGTATGTGTATATGCAGTGTTTTTATTTTGTGTTAGTGTAGTGTACTGTTTTCAGGGTACATTTACATGGGCGGGGGTTTACAGCGAGTTTCCTGATGGGAGTTTAAGCTGCAGTGGAAAATTTGCTGTAACTCGCTGTAAACTTCCACTTGTGTGAATGTACCCTGTACATTCACATGGGGGGGGCAAACCTCCAGCTGTTGCAAAACTACAACTCCCAGCATGCCTTTTGGCTGTCCGTGCATGCTGGGGACACGTGCATGTCCGTGCATGCAGTGCAAAATACTGAGAGTTTGTTACTTAACTCAGTGGTTCGCAACCAGTGTGCCTCCAGCTGTTGTAAAACTACAACTCCTATTGGTCTATCCGTGCATGCTGGGAGTTGTAGTTTGCAACAGCTGGAGGCATACTGGTTGTGAAACACTGAGTTAGATCACAAACTCTGTGTTTCACAACCAGTTTGCCTTCAGCTATTGCAAAAATTACAACTCTCAGCATGCAGTGACAGCTGAAGGGCATGTTGGGACTAGTAGTTATGCAACAGTTGTAGGCATACTACTAACACTCCCAGCATGCCCTTTGGCTGTCCATGCATGATGGGGGTTGTAGTTTTGCAGCAGCTGGAGGCACACTGGTTGCAAAACACAGAGTTTGTTACTTAACTCAGTGTTTCCCAACCAGTGTACCTCCAGCTGTTGCAAAACTACAACTCCCAGCATGCCCAGACAGCCGAAGGACATGTTGGGAGTTGTAGTTATGCAACAACTGGAGGAGAACAGTTTGGAGACCACTGTGTAATGGTGTCCAAACTGTAGCCCTCCAGATGTTCCAGAACTACAACTCCCAGCATGCCTGGACTGTCTGGGCATGCTGGGAGTTGTAGTTTTGCAACATCTGGAAGGGCTACAGTTTGGACACCACTGCACAGTGGTCTCCAAACTTTTGCCCTCCAGCTGATGCAAAACTGCAACTCCAAGCATGCCCAGACAGCCTTTGGCTGTCTGGGCCTACTGGGAGTTTTAGTTTGGCAACTCCTGGAAGGCAGCAGTGAAGATCACTTACCACTGATCTTAACTGCTGCCTGCCGCCTCCTTACTGTCGCCGATCCCACCACTGCCTGCCACCGATCCTGCCATGATCACTGTTCCTGTGGCCTCCTCCTGCACTCCGGTACCCACTGCCATTTTCCCGCCGCTCTACCCCGACATCCAGGGGCAGGCAGAGCAAAGATTTCAATGTTATCCCCCCCGCCCCCAACTGCCAATGGTCAGTCACTCCTGACCGGTCAATCACAGGGGATAGGAGGAGGTGGAACCCCTGCCACCTCGCTCCTATCCTTCAGGATGGTCAGAGCTGTCTCTGGCAGCTCCGATCATCCCTATTTTCCAGCGATTGAGTCACACACCTCATCAGCCCAGGATCGCCGGCAATTGCCGATCTGAATTGATTGGTGGTTTGCAGTGATCGCCGACATGGGGGGGTCTCGGGACCCCCCCACCAGGGTTTTGTACGGGGGCCTGCTGAATGATTTCAGCAGGCATCCCGGTCCGGTCCCCGCCCGGCGCACAGCAGAGACCGGAATTCCCACTGGCGTACAGATATGCCCTGTGTCTTAAGGGGTTAAGGGTGCTAAGTGTCAGTTTATTATTAAGCCTAGTGGCCACACTCAAAATTGCAAGATTATTTTAAAATGGAAGATTTGAAAAACATTGTAATTCAGTGATCTCAAACTGTGGCCCTCCAGATGTTGCAAAACTTCAACTGGCAGCATGCCCAGACCGCCGTTGGCTGTGCAGGCAAGCTGGGAGTAGAAGTTTTGCAACATCTGGAGGGCCACAGTTTGCGATCACTGTTTCAATTGGATATCAGTAAACTTGACTTCTATTGTTAGAACAATGGCAGGTTACAATGCACTAAAATAGACTTGTTTTTTGTTCTTCCATTGTCGTGTCGAGATAAGTCAGAGTTGCTGATCAATACGCACTACTACCTCTTTCTCCTTCTGAAGTCCTGTGGCGCTGACCCTGTTATAATAGACGTGCCCTTTCTTATCCTTGCATATCACACTGGGCCATCCTGAGAGTTCCCGGTACTGGTGGCAGGGCCTGTCAGCATCTCATGTCACTATTTTAAAGTATTAGACAAGCTCAGTATGAGGTGAGCCCCCCCCCCCCCCCCCATGCACCAGCTGATATTTTCTTGCATTGCCAGTTACTATGCTGACTCAAAAAAACACGGTATTGTCACGATTCGGCTTACAGGTTGTGGATCCACTGTGTCAGCGAGGGATTGGCATGGACCGTGCTGGTGGACCGGTTCTAAGAGGCTACTGGTGTTCACCAGAGCCCGCCGCAAAGCGGGATGGTCTTGCTGCGGCAGTAGCAACCAGGTCGTATCCACTAGCAACGGCTCAACCTCGCTGACTGCTGAGAAGGCGTGGGACAGAAGGACTAGGCAGAGGCAAGGTCAGACGTAGCAGAAGGTCGGGGCAGGCGGCAAGGTTCGTAGTCAAGATGGATAGCAGGAGTTCAGGTAACACAGGCTTTGGACAACACTAAACGCTTTCACTGGCACAAGGCAACAAGATCCGGCAAGGGAGTGCAGGGGCAGTGAGCAGATATAGCCAGGGAGCAGGTGGAAGCCAATTAAGCTAATTGGGCCAGGCACCAATCATTGGTGCACTGGCCCTTTAAGTCTCAGAGAGCTGGCGCGCGCGCCCTAGAGAGCGGAGCCGCGCGCGCCAGCACATGACAGCAGGGGACCGGGACGGGTAAGTGACTTGGGATGCGATTCGCGAGCGGGCACGTCCCGCTGTGCGAATCGCATCCCCGACGGCCATGTCAGTGCAGCGCTCCCGGTCAGCGGGACTGACCGGGGCGCTGCAGGGAGAGAGACGCCGTGAGCGCTCCGGGGAGGAGCAGGGACCCGGAGCGCTCGGCGTAACAGTACCCCCCCCTTAGGTCTCCCCCTTTTTTTGTCCGACAACTGCTTTACCTGGGACGAGGACACCGGGAGTGAATGGAGGGTTTCCTCAAAGGCAGGCAGTACAGCAGGAGTGGGAATGGGGAGGGAGGGCAGACAGTGAAGCTTGGCACGGGGCAGGGTGACACAAGGACGGGGGCCATGAGGAGGCACTGAGGCTTGCCTGACGGGGCTGGGAGGGGGGAAGAGGCATCTCTTGTGGCAAGCAGAGTCCCAGTTCTTGATCTCCCCAGTGGTCCAGTCAAGGGTGGGAGAATGAAGCTGGAGCCATGGCAGACCGAGGAGGACCTCAGAGGTGCAGTTGGGGAGGACGAAAAATTCAATCCTTTCGTGGTGGGGTCCAATGCACATTAAGAGGGGTTTTGTGCGGTAACGCACGGTGCAATCCAATCTAACTCCGTTGACCGCGGAAATGTAGAGCGGCTTGACGAGACGGGTCACCGGGATGCACAATTTATTCACCAAAGAATCCAAAATGAAATTCCCAGAGGCACCAGAGTCCAAGCAGGCCACGGCTGAGAGGGAGGAGTTGGCTGAAGGAGAAATCCGCACGGGCACCGTGAGACGTGGAGAAGCAGACTTTGAACCAAGAGACGCCACACCCACGTGAGCTGGGTGCGTGCGTGCGTTTCCCAGACGTGGAGGACGAATAGGGCAATCCACCAAGAAATGCTCGGTACTGGCACAGTACAGACAAAGATTTTCTTCCCTACGGCGATTCCTCTCTTCCTGGGTCAGGCGAGACCGATCCACTTGCATGGCCTCCTCGGCGGGAGGCCCAGGCGTAGATTGCAAAGGATACTGTGGGAGAGGTGCCCAGAGATCTAAGTCTTTTTCCTGGCGGAGCTCCTGATGTCTCTCAGAAAAACGCATGTCAATGCGTGTGGCCAAATGAATAAGTTCTTGCAGGTTGGCAGGAATCTCTCGTGCGGACAGCACATCCTTGATGCTACTGGATAGGCCTTTTTTAAAGGTCGCGCAGAGAGCCTCGTTATTCCATGATAATTCGGAAGCAAGAGTACGAAATTGGATGGCGTACTTGCCCACTGAAGAATTACCCTGGACCAGGTTCAGCAGGGCAGTCTCGGCAGAAGAAGCTCGGGCTGGTTCCTCGAAGACACTACGGACTTCAGCGAAGAAGGACTGGACTGTGGCTGTGGCAGGATCATTGCGGTCCCAGAGCGGTGTAGCCCAAGACAAGGCCTTTCCTGAAAGAAGGCTCACTACGAACGCCACCTTAGACCGTTCTGTAGGAAACAAGTCCGACAACATCTCCATATGCAGGGAACATTGAGACAAAAATCCACGGCAGAGTCTAGAGTCCCCATCAAATTTGTCCGGCAGGGACAAGCGGAGGCTAGGAGCGGCCACTCGCTGCGGAGGAGATGCAGGAGCTGGCGGAGGAGATGGTTGCTGCTGTAGCAGAGGCAGAAGTTGCTGTAACATGGCGGTCAACTGCGACAGCTGCTGTCCTTGTTGGGCAATCTGCTGCGATTGCTGAGCGACCACCGTGGGAAGGTCAGCGAGACTTGGCAGCGGCACCTCAGCGGGATCCATGGCCGGATCTACTGTCACGATTCGGCTTACAGGTTGTGGATCCGCTGTGTCAGCGAGGGATTGGCGTGGACCGCGCTGGTGGACCGGTTCTAAGAGGCTACTGGTGTTCACCAGAGCCCGCCGCAAAGCGGGATGGTCTTGCTGCGGCAGTAGCAACCAGGTCGTATCCACTAGCAACGGCTCAACCTCGCTGACTGCTGAGAAGGCGTGAGACAGAAGGACTAGGCAGAGGCAAGGTCAGACGTAGCAGAAGGTCGGGGCAGGCGGCAAGGTTCGTAGTCAAGATGGATAGCAGGAGTTCAGGTAACACAGGCTTTGGACAACACTAAACGCTTTCACTGGCACAAGGCAACAAGATCCGGCAAGGGAGCGCAGGGGCAGTGAGCAGATATAGCCAGGGAGCAGGTGGAAGCCAATTAAGCTAATTGGGCCAGGCACCAATCATTGGTGCACTGGCCCTTTAAGTCTCAGAGAGCTGGTGCGCACGCGCCCTAGAGAGCGGAGCCGCGCGCGCCAGCACATGACAGCAGGGGACCGGGACGGGTAAGTGACTTGGGATGCGATTCGCGAGCGGGCACGTCCCGCTGTGCGAATCGCATCCCCAACGGCCATGTCAGTGCAGCGCTCCCGGTCAGCGGGACTGACCGGGGCGCTGCAGGGAGAGAGACGCCGTGAGCGCTCCGGGGAGGAGCAGGGACCCGGAGCGCTCGGCGTAACAGGTATTATTCTTTCTTTTTTTTCTTTTTTTTTGTGGGGGGGGGGGGGAACTCCAGTGGAAAAAAAATTTTGAAATCAGCTGGTGCCAGAAAGTTAAACAGATTTGTAAATTGCTTCTATTTCAAAATCTTAATCCTTCCAGTACTTATCAACTATTGCATACTAGAGAGGAAGTTGTGCAGTTCTTTCCAGTACGATAACAGTGCTCTCTGCTGACACCTCTGTCCTTGTCAGGAAGAGTCCAGATTAGAAACATATGCCCATGGAAAACCTCTCCTGCTCTGGACAGTTACTGACATGAACAGAGGTGCAGCAGAGAGCACTGTGGTCAGACTGGAAAGAACTGCACAACTTCCTCTGTAGTATAAAACAGCTGATAAGTACTGAAAGGATCAAGATTTTGAAATAGAAGTCATTTACAAATCTGTTTAACTTTCTGGCACCAGTTGATTAGAATTTTTTTCCCCCACCGGAGTACCCCTTTAAAGATATCCTATATGGTGAACTTTGTTCTATGTGCACCTTATCGGCATTCGGTGTCAGAGCACATACCACCAGTGTTATCTGTAAATAACCATTGATATTCCGAGGTGGAGGAAGCCGTGTGCCTGTCAGATTAATTGATTCTTGGTAAACTGATTGATTTTGGATGCAGATGTTCTATGGATACCTGATAAGAGACAACTGGCAATTTTTCACTGTCTTTAGTATGTCTGAATCAGCATTTCTATTTTTAAAGTGATAGAAAGATTATCAATGGAACAGAAAATTGTTACTGGTAAATTCTACCAGAGGTGGAATACCCCTTTAAACGAAAATCGTCATCCTGTTCCCCCACACTAAACCCAATACACTGGGTTATAGTGCGGGTGAACAGTAGTGATGAATGGCATATGCCATATTTGAATTTGTGATATTTCGCAAATATATGGACGAATATTTGATATATTTGCGGTTATATTCACATGTGCGTACGCGTGTGTGCATGTGGATAACTATCTACCTATCTATCTATATTATCTATCTATATTATCTATCTATCCATCTATCCATCTAGCTATCTATCTCCTGATATTCTTTAGTGACGATATTCGCAAATATCAGGATATTTGCGAAAATGCGCTCTCCAGTCTAATACAGTAAATAGTATAGAACAGTTTAGACCACAAGCTGGAACCTTGGAGGGATGAGACCACTGTAATGTGTTCTGTGGGGAAAAAAATTTACGAATATTCGTAATTGCAAATATCAAGTGCTATATTCGCCATATTCATGAATATGCGTAATTCGCAATAAATATTTGAATTGCAAATATTCGCGCTCGACACTAGTGAACAGCAACCGATGCTGGGTCTCTTACTAAGACATGTACCTGCAGCCTGGAGCGGTGTCCCTTGAAGGTGCGCTTCATGGGCACTGGTCACGTGACCGCTTGCGTCTACTGAGCGCTCACGTGACCAGCGCCAATGGATATTCAAATTCACCCGGCGGGCCCACCTCCTGTGCGCAATTCACCAAAGAAAGAAGCGGATCTTCAGAGGGGCACCGATCTGGGCTGCAGGTACGTGTCTTAGTAAGAGACCCCACATCGGTCTCCTGTTCACCCGCACTATAACCCAGTGTATTAGTGTGGGTGAACAGATGACCGTGCATGTCAAGTCATGAGATAGACAAAGAGCCACAGTCAGTAACCAACCAGCTATCTAAAATGTTGTCCTTGTCCAGATCTAGTATTTTTATAACTTCCATAATAGAAATAAATCTTATATCAATACAAGCATTTAAAATGTATAGTATAAACCTACGGTCATGCATCAGCAGTAATATTGGGGAAAACAAAATCTATCTACTTAGTAGAAACAATATTGAGTGAAAGTAATAATAATACATGGATTACATTTATTAGGGGTTAATAGATTTTCAATCTTCATGATTACTGCCTGGAAATTCATTTCTAAGATACAGAAAAAAAAGTGCTCATGGCAATTGTTTGTGGCATTTTCTTGTCCGCAGATAAATGCCTCAAAAATGGAGTCCCCTGCCACCAAGTGATTTATGGTGGATGTGTGTAACCCTAATGGAGGAATTACTCTTATAGAAAAATGGGATTTATTTCTAGCCATGTGATATACACAGCGGGAAACATACAATGTACACAGACCAGACCTAATGGTTTTAAACGCCATGTCGGAACAAATAGCTCAAGTCTGATAAAATGAGCTAAGATGTGGGAAAAAGCATTGGGGATCGGGAAAGCTGATGTGACCAATCATAGCTCAGGATTAATATTACCAGAGTTTCTAAGGAAAGGAAAGCTGAACTGTAATTGGTTGTTTTGGGGAAAACCATTAAAGGAGTACTCCAGTGAAATAAAAGTTGTCCCCTATCCAAAGGATAGGGAATACATTTTAGATCGGGGGATCCGACCAGCGGACGAACCCCCCACGATCTAAAAGCTACCCCCTATCCTGTGGATGGCGGACAACTTTTATTTAACTGGAGTACCCCTTTAATTAATAAATCTGGGCCATTATGTATTAGAAATGGTGCAATGTATTTTGCTCTTATATAAAAATACTATATGTGCACAATAGTGGTGAATTAATGTGGATTTGTTGTGTCACATGGTTATGAAAAAAGTATTTTCACCTTTACATACTGTATTTACAGGGATACACACTATTTGTGCTTCTGAACTTGATCTGGCTTAGCTAGAAATAGACCAAATATAGAGGGCATAGATCTGCATGAGAAGATAATCGATGGCTGGAGGTTCGCAAAACCTCATTTGCTTTGAGAATGATAAATAGTCTCATTATATAAAACCACATGATGCATAGATGGCGGAAGTATTCCAGGAAAACCTGGGAACTAGAGGAACTAGTCTCATGCTTTTCAACTTTAAAATAACTATGATTTAAAAAGTAAAAGAAAACTAAATAAAAAAGTAAATGAATAAATACCGTATTTATCGGGGTATACCACGCACCGGCCTATAACACGCACCCTCATTTTACCAAGGATTTTTGGGTAAAAAAAGTTTTTTACCCAGATATCCATGGTAAAATGAGGGTGCGTGTGTGCGCGTGTATACCCCGATACACCCCCAGGAAAGGCAGGGGGAGAGAGGCTGTTGCTGCCGACTTCTCTCCCCCTGCCTTTCCTGGGGTCTAGAGCCCTGCTGCCGGCCCTTCTCTCCCCCTGGCTATCGGCGCCGCTGCCCGTTCTGTCCCCCTGACTATCGGTGCCGGCCCCATTGCCGACGCCGACAGCCAGGGGGAGAGAAGGGGCAGTGGCACCCATTGCTGGCGCCGCTGCCCCGTTGCCTCCCCCCATCCCCGGTGGCATAATTACCTGTTGCCGGGGTCGGGTCCGCGCTGCTGCAGGCCTCCGGCGTGCGTCCCCTGCGTCGTTGCTATGTGCTGCACGGCGCGGCGCATGACGTCAGTGCGCTGCGCCGTGCATAGCAACGACGCAGGGGACGCACGCCGGAGGCCTGCAGCAGCTCGGACCCGACCCAGGTAATTATGCCACCAGGGATGGGGGGAGGCAACGGGGCAGCGGCGCCGGCAATGGGTGCCGCTGCCCCTTCTCTCCCCCTGGCTGTCGGCGCCGATTCTCTCCCCCTGGCTACCGGCACCGGCAATGGGGCGCCGGCACTGATAGTCAGGGGGACAGAACGGGCAGCGGCGCCGATAGCCAGGGGGAGAGAAGGGCTGGCAGCAGGGCTCTAGACCCCAGGAAAGGCTGGGGGAGAGAAGCGGGCAGCGACGGCCTCTCTCCCCCTGCCTTTCCTGTGGGTGTATCGGCGTATAACACGCACATAGACTTTAGGCTAAAAATTTTAGCCTAAAAAGTGCGTGTTATATGCCGATAAATACGGTAAAACATAATATATATGAAATTGAGGGCAATTTATGTTCATGCCAGGTGAAGACTGGATATAAAACTTTTGTGCAAAACCCTGTTTTGAGCAAACAGCTTTTGACGGTCTGTGCCACACACACAAAGTGGGTGGGAAGAAGGTACAGCTTTGTGTAATAGGTATGGACTCGTCATGCCATATATTAATTATTAGAATTGTGTTAGCCGATACCGCTGAGCCCAGATTCGATTTGAACTTCGGGGGGTTCATGGCTCTCCGAACTTTTGAACATTGCCAGGTTGGCTTGCGCAATCCTCCCCCTAAGGATCTAACTAGCGCTGCTCTGCAGTGCTACTTAATTCCTTCCCTGCTGGGCCAGCGCATAGAGCTCAACCCAGCAGGATGTGACAGTGCACCATCGGAAGTGCAAAAATATGATATATTTATACTTATATATCATATCTTACCTTACATGGAAATTCTAAATATTCTGCTGCTTTAGACAAGAGGCCTATAAGAACTGACAACATTTTGTTTTTTATCCATGTTAATGCACTATCATAGCCCAAAAGGTGCAAATACACACATACAACCTGACATCATGACATTGTAGCAAGAACCACATGATATCTGCAATTGTTTACTGACATCCTTGGTGAAACAGATGTTTTGTTTGCTCATGTCATTTCCAAAGTGCAGGTTGGTATTAGCCAGCCGATTTGCTGAATTTTCAGAAAAAAATTGGTTTGATACAAATTTATTTGCGCCGAATCGCTATTAAAAACGGCTATTTCCAGGCTACAGAGAGCCTCAATAGGGGTGTAGAACACTTTGCCTTGTGGTAACACGCATTGGGAGTGTGCTGAGTTAGTGAAATAATACTGTTATTCAGTATAACATGCAGATTCTTTTGGAAATGTCCTTCATGCCACGAGAATGGAGTTACCTTCCATTCTGGACTTCTTACCTGGCTTTTTTGTATAACATGTATGAGGGTATATAAACGTAATTTATATAAAACCAGTCCTCAAGGTACAATTTGAAAAAAGAGAAAATAAAAAAGAAAAGAAAAAGGAATATAAGAAATAAGAGTTGGTCCAGAAAAGGTTAATATGTGGTATTTATTAATTGCAACAATTATTTATAATAAAATATAATATAGGACAACCTATTAAACCTCAGCAGGGCCCTTGCATGGGGTATAGGGGTCCAAAAATGAGAATGGTAAAATGGAAAAAAGATAAAACAATTATGTGGAGATAAAATATAATAAAATATAGTAATGTACTGTATATCGAAAACAGTTATTGGCAGTCTCTGGTGTAAATCGAATTCATTCGTTTGAAGCGCTTATTAAAGGGTGCCTGAGATGTTCAGCATTGGAGTGGAAATATACTGTAGTAATGAGCTGGCGATCTGTCTCAGTTCAATCAGAAATTAGCATACAGATTTGCCGCAATGGTACAGTGTGACAATGTTGGCACAGTTCATGTGACAGTGTGTGGATATTGTCAATCGTCGGTAGATGATACAATGTTGCCAAAGGACTGTGCTGCACTGCAGTATCGTACGGCTGTTTGTAATAGAGTTCGGTGCACAGCACCAATCACCGACTCCTAGGAAGAACAAGACGGGACAGACTGGCACGGCTGGGCAGTCGGCACAGATGGAAAAGTGACTGTCCGGCAGTTGGATAGCTGGGTCCTGGGCTGGCACGGCTGGCGTCCGGCCTATTGAGGTAAATGTCCTAGGACTCTGGTTTGCCGTTGGATGTTCCGGAGCTAGTTTCGGGAGTGGTGATCTGTGGTGGCGTCCTCGTGTCTGAACGGAGCGCTATATGCGCGCGTAAAGCGGTGGTCACCGCACAGAGGGCATCCAGCAGTTGCGAATGGTTAGCGATATACAGTGTATTCTCAATTGGCTATACGCGTTTCAAGGCCTCGGGCCTTTTCTTCAGTAGCAATGGAGATGTATTAAGAAGAAATTGTAAAACTATTTATAGTGTCTGTACTGTGATGTCATTATCGTTTAGGATCGGTGTGAAAACCTGGAAATCAGGTAATGACTGTAAGAAATGGTTACTGGACCGTAACAGAAAAGGAAAATTAGGTGTGAGTGTGAGATAGTGGGAAAGAAAAAAAAAAGGAATAGAAATTGAGTGTAATTGGGATTAGTGTGTGTACACAGAATTGTGTATGTAGAGTCTTATAAAAATTATTTAATGATTTAATGAAGAGGAGATCGTGGATATCAGGATATTGAATTTTTTTTTAAAAACATAGTGGATAATATGTAGTGATAGTACATATGTAAAGATAGATGCATTATACATATATATATGTATATATATATATATATATATATATATATATATATGTGCGCATGGGTATGGGCACGTATGAATCGTGATGTGATAAGAGTGTGTGTCGGATTGTCAAATTTATCTGTGAGGTAGATGTGAGTGTTGACAGACATTGGTAGTGATATGATGGGAATGTGAATTAGAAAAGGTGGTATTGAAAATATGGATAGAAATGGGGGAAAAGAATATGGAAAAAATAAATACATAAATAAAGTGCAATAAGTAAAAATTAGTATATGAGAAATAAACAAAAATAAATAAAAATAAGAATAAGAATAAATATGAGAAATGAAAGTAAAAATAAGAATGATAATAATGATAAAAAAAATAAATAAAAATAAAAATAAAAATAAGTAAATATAAATAAAAATAATAATAATAATAATGAAAGTAGAAAAAATAAATAAAAATAGAGATCAAAATAAATATAAATAAATATTAAATAATAATAAGGATGGAGATGTAATAAAAATAAAAATAAATATAAGATAAAAATAAATATAAATAAATAAAAATGAGAATACAAATAAAAATAAAAATAATAATAATAAACATAAAAATAAAAATAGAAATAGAAATTGAAGATAAATCAAAATTAAATTAAAATTAAATTCAAATTAAAAATAAAAATAATAAAATTAAGGAAATTAAAAATAAAAATAAATAAATAAATAAAAATAAAAATAAAAATAGATGGAGATGAGAATGTAGATATATCAGTAAATATATGGTAAACTTCGTATTCTGTATAACAATTATTTGTTTAAATTATATTAAATATCATTTAAAAATGTACAAGTCACTTTTCATAAATTATAAAACATCTTTAAACAATGTCTGCAAACAACAAAAGTTCTCGAAAACTGAAGCCTAAATGAAACACGATAAAATGTTTTGGACACTTTCACATTATAAACACAAACCTTACTTAGAGTCAGATCAGCACTTTAACCCCTTAATGACCAAGGACGTATATTTATGTCCTTGGCCGACTCCCGCGATATAACGCGGGGTCACGTGGGGACCCTGCGTCATATCGGGTCGGTCCCAGCATGTATCTGATGCCAGGACACAGGGCTAATAGCGCGCGGCAATGATCGCAGTGCTGCGCGCTATTAACCCTTTAGACGCGCCGTTCAAAGTTGAATGCTGCGTCTAAAACTAAAGTGAAAGCTGCCCGGCTGCTCAGCGGGGCTGATCGGGACCACCGCAGTGAAAATGCGGTGTCCCGATCAGCTGGGACACGAGCGGAGGTCCTCTTACCTACCTCCGGAGTGTCCCCTCGGCGATTGATTGCTCCAAGTCTGAGATTCAGGCTTGAGCAATCGACCGCCGATAACGCTGATCATTGCAAAGCTATGGCTTTGCAGTGAACAGTGCTGGCAATCAGTGTGTGCAGTGTTATAGGTCCCTATGGGAGCTATAACACTGCAAAAAAAAGCGTAAAAAAAGTTAATAAATGTGATTTAACCCTTTCCTTAATAAAAGTTAAAATTACCCCCCTTTTCCCATAAAAAAAACCACCATGTAAATAATAATAAATATAAACATATGTGGTATCGCCGCGTGCGCAAATGTCCGAACTATAAAAATATATAATTAAATAAACCGCACGGTCAATGGCGTACGTGCAAAAACATTCCAAAGTCCAAAATAACGTATTTTTGGTCACTTTTTATTTCATGAAAAAAATTAATAAAAAGCGTTCAAAAGTCCAATCAATACAAAAAATGGTACCGATAAAAACTTCAGATCATGGCGCCCTCATACCACCCCATATGGGGAAAAATAAAAAAGTTATAGGGGTCAGAAGATGACAATTTTAAATGTATACATTTTTCTGCATGTAGCTATGATTTTTTACAGAAGTACAACAAAATCAAACCTATATAAGTAGGGTATCATTTTAATCGTATGGACCTACAGAATAAATAGAAGGTGTCATTTTTACCGAAAAATGCACTGCGTTGAAACGGAAGCCCCCAAAATTTACAAAATGGCGTTTTTTCTTCAATTTCATCGCACAATTATTTTTTCCGTTTCGCTGTGGATTTTTGTGTAAAATGACTGATGTCACTGCAAAGTAGAATTGGTGGCGCAAAAAATAAGCCATCATATGGAATTTTAGGTGCAAAATTGAAAGGGTTATGATTTTTAAAAGGTGAGGAGGAAAAAACGAAAGTGCAAAAACGGAAAAATCCGTTAATTAAATGATTTAATGGCTATGGGCACCTATGATGTTTTTGTAAGAAGTTCTTCACATTAGTGTCACTTCTACAGCACTCTTCATATCCAAGCTATCCCATGAATCTCCCACATTCACACTCCAATCCAGACAGCTGTGTAGATTTTTATTTGTGTAAATAACTGTTTATCTATAGCCTATTAGAATGTTAAATTATGATTATTTATGAAATTTACAAGTCACTTTTCATAAATTATAAAACATCTTTAACCCCTTAAGGACAAAGCCCATTTTCACCTCTAGGACAAAGCCCTTTTTTTGCAAATCTGACCACTGTCACTTTAAACATTAATAACTCTGGAATGCTTTTACTTATCATTCTGATTCAGAGATAGTTTTTTCGTGACATAATCTACTTTAACATAGTGGTACATTTTTGTGGTAACTTGCATCCTTTCTTGGGGAAAAATCCCCAAATTTGATGAAAAAATTAAAAATTTAGCATTTTTCTAACTTTGAAGCTCTCTGCTTGTAAGGAAAATGGATATTCCAAATATTTTTTTTTTGATTCACATATACAATATGAAACACAAGGAGAAGAGATTGACTGCTCACCCAGTATTCCCGCAGCTGTGCGCGGATCCACCAGCCCCACCTCCGGCTCCACTCATGGAATATAGAGATACTTCCAGCACCAGGATGCGGTATAAAAACGGGTATGTTTCTTGATACAAAGACAGGCTACAATACACGGATAACTCTAACGCATTTCACGCTTTCGCGCTTAGTCATAGAGTCTATAGAGTCAATAAACATACCCGTTTTTATACCGCATCCTGGTGCTGGAAGTATCTCTATAACACATATACAATATGTCTACTTTATGATTGCATAATAAAATTGACGAGTTTTTACTTTTGGAAGACACCAGAGGGCTTCAAAGTTCAGCAGCAATTTTCCAATTTTTCACAAAATTTTCAAACTCAACATTTTTCAGGGACCAGTTCAGGTTTGAAGTGGATTTGAAGGGTCTTCATATTAGAAATACCCCATAAATGACCCCATTATTAAAACTGCACCCCCCAAAGTATTCAAAATGACATTCAGTAAAGTGTTCGGCAGGCGCAGTAGAGGCTCAGAAGCGAAGGAGCGACAAGGGGATTTTGGAGAGTATGTTTTTCTGAAATGGTTTTTGGGGGGCATGTCGCATTTAGGAAGCCCCTATGGTGCCAGAACAGCAAAAAAAAAAAAAACATGGCATACCATTTTGGAAACTAGACCCCTTGAGGAACATAACAAGGAATAAAGTGAGCCTTAATACCCCACAGGTGTTTCACGACTTTTGCATATGTAAAAAAATAAAATAATAATTTCACTAAAATGTTGGTTTTCCCCTAATTTCAAATTTTTTAAAGGGTTAATAGCAGAAAAGACCCCCCAAAATTTGTAACCCCATCTCTTCTGAGTATGGAGGTAACCCCTAAGTGGACCTGAAGTGCACTGCAGACGAACTACAATGCTCAGAAAAGAAGGAGTCAAATTTGGCTTTTCGAGAGCAAATTTTGCTCGGGGAGCATTTTGCATTTAGGAAGCCCCTATGGTGCCAGGACAGCAAAAAAAAAAAAACACATGGCATACCATTTTGGAAACTAGACCCTTTGAGGAACGTAACAAGGGATAGAGTGAGCCTTAATACCCCACAGGTGTTTCAAGACCTTTGCATATGTAAAAAAAAAAAAAAAAAATTTCACTAAAATGTGGGTTTCCCCCCAAATTTCAACTTTTTGCAAGGGTTAATAGCAGAAAATATCCTCCAAAATTTGTAACCCCATCTCTTCTGAGTATGGCGGTACCCCATAAGTGGACCTGAAGTGCACTACGGGCGAACTACAATGCTCAGAAGAGAAGGCATCATATTTGGCTTTTTGAGAGCAAATTTTGCTCGGGGGGCATGTCGCATTTAGGAAGCCCCTATGGTGCCAGGACATCAAAAAAAAAACCACATGGCATACCATTTTGGAAACTAGACCCCTCACAGAATGTAATGAGGGGTACAGTGAGCATTTACCCCCCCCCCCCACTGGTGTCTGACAGATCTTTGGAACAGTGGGCTGTGCAAAATTTTTCATTTTCACGGACCACTGTTCCAAAGATCTGTCAGACACCTGTGGGGTGTAAATTCTCACTGTACCCCTGATTACATTCCGTGAGGTCTGTAGTTTCCAAAATGGGGTCACATGTGGGTGTGTTTTTTTTTTTTTTTTTTTGCGTTTGTCAGAACCGCTGTAACAATCAGCCACCCCTGTGAAAATCACCTCAAATGTACATGGCGCACTCTCCCTTCGGGGCATTATTGTGCGCCCCCAGAGCACTTTGCGCCCACATCTGTCAGATGCAAGTCCCTAATTCAGGTCTCAAATGCGCATGGCCGTACTCGGGAGAAATTGCGTTACAAATTTTGCGGGCGTTTTTCCCTTTTACTCCTTGTGAAAATGAAAAGTATAGGGCAACACCAGCATGCTAGTGTAAAAATGTAAATTTTATATGCTAGTGTAGACCCCAACTGTTCCTTTTCATAAGGGGTAAAAGGAGAAAAAGCCCCCCAAAATTTGTTAGGCAATTTCTCCTGAGTACGGCCATGCGCATTTGAGACCTGAATTAGGGACTTGCATAGGGGTGGACATAGGGGTATTCTATGCCAGTGATTCCCAAACAGGGTGCCTCCAGCTGTTGTAAAACTCCCAGCATGCTTGGACAGTCAATTGCTGCCCAGAAATGCTGGGAGTTTTTGTTTTGCAACAGCTGGAGGCTCCATCTTAGAAACAATATGATTTTTATTGGGGAAGGGGGGTGGTAGGGAGGGCAGTGTACGTGTGTATATGTAGTGTTTTACTCTTTATTTTATGTTAATGTAGTGTTTTTAGGTTACATTCACACTAGAGGCAGATTACACTGAGTCTCCCGCTAGGAGTTTGAGCTGCGGCGGAAAATTTGCAGCAGTTCAAACTTGAAGCGGGGAACTCACTGTAATCTGCCGCCAGTGTGAATGTAGCCTGTACATTCACATGGGAGGGGGGGTCAAAACTACAACTCCCAGCATGCACTGACAGACCATGCATGCTGGGAGTTGTAGTTTTGCAACAGCTGGAGGCACACTGGTTGGAGAACCTTGAGTTAGGTTCTATGACCTAACTCAGTATTTTCCAAACAGTGTTCCTCCAGCTGTTGCAAAACTACAACTCCCAGCATGTACTGGGAGATGTAGTTATGCAACGGCTGGAGGCACTCCAGTACAACTCCCAGCATGCCAAGACAGCCTTATGCTGTGTGGGCATGCTGGGAGTTGTAGTTTTGCAAGATTTAGAGGGGTTCAGGTTGTAAATCACTGTCCAGTGGTCTCAAAACTGTGGCCCTTCAGATGTTGCAAATACAACTCACAGCATGCCCAGACAGCAAACTGCTCTCTCGGCATGCTGAGAGTTGTAGTTTTGCAACATCTGGAGGGCTACAGTTTGAGACCACTTAGTGAACTACAACCTGAACCCCTCTAAATATTGCAAAACTACAAGTCCCAGCATGCCCACACAGCAAACACCTGTCTGGGCATGCTGGGAGTTGTAGTTTTGCAACATCTGGAGGGCCACGGTTTAAAGACCACTGTAAACTGTGGCCCTCCGGATGTTGCTAGGCAACAACTCACCTAGCAGGACCCGGATGAATTGCTGCCGCCGCCACCGCATGTGGGGGATCCCCGCATGGAGGATCGCGCTCCGGGATCCGGGATCCAGGTAAGGGACCTTCGGCACCGACCTTCCCTGGAAAATTCCCCCGTTTTGCCTGGACACCTATAGGTGGGCAAAGTGGGGGAACAGAACTTTAACCCCCCCTCCCCCGGTCTGCTATCGGTCGGTCGCTCGGCCAACCAATAGCAGGGATAGGCGGGGTGGCATCCCTGCCACCAAACTCCTATCCCTTTAGGGGGATCGAGGGTGTCTCGGACACCCCCGATCCCTCTTATTTTTCGGGTCACCGGGTCACCAGTGACCTGTATGACCCGGAATCGTGCAGATCGCAGGTCTGAATTGACCTGCGATTTACTCCCATCGCAGTCATGGGGGGGGGGGGTCTCAGGACAGATAACAGCAGTCATCCCGGCCCGATCACCGCTACCGGCAACGCTGCACTCCCGGAACTCCGCGAAGTACATGTACGTCGCCGCACGCCAAGTGACACTTCGCGGCGACGTACATGTACGTCGCTCGTCATGAAGGGGTTAAACAAAGTCTGCAAACTACAAGGCTCTTATAACAGCGATCAGATACGTGCTGAACATTGTTACATGATGTGAATCACAGACAGAGCTGTAGCTAGCTTTTTGCTCCTGAGGTGAGAACAGAAAATTGTTACCCCCCCCCCCCCTACATTTTGGCTTGGGGCACCCCTTGGAAAAAAAAGTAGTGGGACACCCTTACCGAATAATCAGTCATTCTCTTCCTTCCCCATCTAGCACAGGACATCATGATAATCTGTTCCAGCCAAAACTCTTGGGCAGAACCTGCAACACAAACATATTAGTATTGGGTTCTGCACATTTCAAGCATTATCCTGCCTTTTTCCCTAAAATGATTCCATCCTCCTCCAAACACAATGCCACCAGCCTTCCCACAACGCACAAGTGGGGAGATTTATCAAAACCTGTGCAGAGGAAAAGTTGCCCAGTTGCCCATAGCAACCAATCAGCTTGCTTCTTTCATTTTTAACAAGGACTTTGCAAAATAAAATAAGAAATCCGATTGGTTGCTATGGGCAACTTTTCCTGTGCACAGGTTTTGAAAAATCTCCTCCAATGTTTCCAGCCTCACTCAAATGCCTCCAGCCCCCCCCTCCATATATATACACACACACACAATGCCTCCTGCATTACCCCACACAGTGATAGAGGGGTATACATGGGAGACAGTGGTGTACATGGGTGACAGAGGGGCATACAGGGGTGACAGAGGGGTGTACGGGGTAACCGTGTGGTGTACAGGGGTGACAGAGCAGTTTATAGGGGTGACAGAAGGGTGTAAAAGGGTGACAGAAGGGTGTACGGGATAATAGACGGGTGTCCAGGGGTTAAAGAGATGTTATGAGGGGTGACAGAGAGGTGTAGAGGAGTGAAAGAAGGGTGGGAGTGCACTACCTGAGGCTGAGTAGGCCTCTGTCAGCGCTGCCCCTGCTCCTTCCCTCCATCCACATCATTCTGCTGAGGGACCAGGGAGAAACCAGAGTCCAGAGCTGCTCCACAGGAGAGGGAGGATACACGAGGATTGGAGCTGCAGCATCACCCGTCCCGACACTGCACACAGACTTCCCTCCTGCCTGGCCTGCACGCCTGTATATATGTATATAGGTATGCAGGCCTGGGCAGAAAAATCAAAAAATGTTAGCGCCATATTTCCCACCAGAGTGTCCTGGCACCCTGGTTGGGAATCAATGCTTCAGTGTAATGCGTGCTGGACACCCCTTGCAGCAGCGCACCAAAGGCAATCGCCTCACTCGCCTCATCAGAGCTACAGCCCTGATTACAGCACATATAATTGCAAAAAACACAAACTTCAAAAAACACTAAAATCTGTGATAAAAGTGCTATAAAAAAAAAGGTAGTATTATATGTGACAAGGTCATCAAGGGTGGATTTAAAAGGGGGACAATTTAAGTTGTAGAAATTTCTGCAACAGTCCGTTCCATAAACCTGAGTGAAGGGAACTCTGAGGACAATTCACTCCAGTACGCTTAAAACAGTATTTGTCTACAACACCAGCCAGTGTGTACTTTTGCCAGGCCTTTCACAGTGTCTAGGCCCTTAAGACTTTAACAGGAACAAAATAGTACACCACTGATATGTACATATGTGGTATGCACTTATGAGGGGAGGACAATGCACTCCACTATGCTTAAAACAGTATTTGTATACATCACCAGCAGGTGTGTACTTTTGGATGGCCTTTCCCCGTATCTAGGCCCTTTAGACTTTAACAGGAGCATAATAGTACACCACTTACCTGTACGAATGTGGTATGCACTTATGAGGGGAGGACAATGCGCTCCAGTACGCTTAAAACATTATTTGTGTACAACACCAGCAGGTGTGTTCTTTTGGCTGGCCTTTCACAGTATCTAGGCCCTTAAGACTTTAACAGGAATAAAATAGTACACCACTTAGATGTACTTATGTGGTATGAACTTATGAGGGGCGGACAATGCGCTCCAGTACGCTTAAAACATTATTTGTGTACAACACCAGCAGGTGTGCACTTTTGGCTGGCCTTTCACAATATCTAGGCCCTTAAGACTTTACAGGAACAAAATAGTACACAACTTAGATGTACGCATATGGTATGCACTTATGAGGGGAAGACAATGCACTCCAGTACGCTTAAAACAGTATTTGTGTTAACCACCAGCAGTACACACCAGTGCTGCAGCACACAGTCGCTGTGTACTACACCCAAAATTGCACTCTCTCTCTCTCTCAATCTCCCTTCCTTCCCTATTAGTGCTTCTAGGCTGGATTTTGGCCTTAAAGGAAAACTGTCACATATTTTCTCCCGCACTATCCACAGGTACTGGTGGATAGTGCGGGAGACGCTGATTAAAACGAGCCCTACCTTGGTCTGATCCGCACAGCCATTCACCCGCAATTGTAGTTTTAATCTCTGTTTATATCCTGCTGTAACTGGCAAGGGCGGGGCTTCTGCAGGCTAACTGACACTGACGCCAGCGCCGCTCATGAATATTCATGAGCGGCGCTGACGTCAGTGTCAGTTAGCCCGCAGAAGCCCCGCCCTTGCCAGTTACAGCAGGATATACACAGAGATTAAAACTACAATTGCGGGCGAACGGCTGCGCGGATCAGACCAAGGTAGGGCTCGTTTTAATCAGCGTCTCCCGCACTATCCACCAGTACCTGTGGATAGTGCGGGCGAAAATATGTGACAGTTTTCCTTTAAGGTGAATCGCTGCTGTTGAAAAGCTTTTCTGTGCAGCAGACTGCTCTCTGTCCATCTCTGTAATAGAACGCTAATGTGACTGGGAGGTGAATCGCTGCTTGAAAAATGATTTTCTGTGCAACACACACTGCTGTCTGTTCCTCTCTCTCTCTCTCTCTGCAATAAAAGGCTGAAGTGATGACTGCCGATTATATAGGGGTGTGACATCACAGGGGTGACTGGCTGCTGATAGGCATGCATGTGATTCAGGGTCGTCCCGCCTACCCTTGTTCCCACCTTCCCAGGATTCCTTGCCCCATGTCCTCACATGTGGATCCGCCATTTCAGATGCCCTGGAGCCTGGAGTGCGCTAAATGGAGTTTAACAAACTTTTCCTGAAATTCGTGACAAATTCGGATTTGTCAGATTAGATTCGCTCATCCCTAGTTGGTATCTATAAAGCAGGTAAACAAAACTTCTCAAGGCTGCATATCCGTGTGAATAAATGCATCTTATGACTTGACATAACATCCAGCAAATGTCAACAGATTGTGATCTTATAGCACTAGTGGAATTGGCACCGGCAGAAAAGAAAACTGTAAGTAACAGTAACCTCAGGAAATCTTTTTATTAGACATTTACACATCAAATGACTTAATTACTATGCCATAAAATGTGTCTAAACTGTTTGCATCTAGCAAACAGCTGGGAATGTACAGCACTCGTACGGCAGGAAAACATTACGCGCCCACAGTGCGCGGCAGATAGTACCGTACATATGTCTCTTAGTGTAATGCGCTTGAAGGTAACATTAAGATAATTGACTCCTATTATGTAAAACATTCAGGGCCATATTTAACATTCAATTAAATGGGCTGTAAGGTTTCTTATGGTGCTATAATGTCTCCTGGCTAAGAAATACTTTGCAAAATATGTCCGTCAACCTTTAGCATCGCCATTTCGGCTCTCTAAAAATGTTACAATAACTGAAGTGCTAATGGCTGCTCTCGAATGAGCGAAAGGGAAAAATAAATTACGTTGTGAAAGATTAAAGAAATTTTCGAGATGTTCTATGTAGGGTCCATGCATTTTTTATACCGAGTTACAAAGTAACGGGGAAATGAATTTGTAACGTTCTATGTTATTTGCAATCTGTGTTGCAGTCTCAGAATTGGATGGGAGGAGTTGCTTGAAGTCACACTGTAATGATAGGGATCAAAGCATGAATCTGTATAATAGAACAAGCTCCTTCAATGAAATCCACTAGGACCGTATTGACATTAAGCTCTACATAGGACATCTCCAGTAATAGGATTCATACATACTGTATAGAGCAAAAGAAGAGTGAAGCCAATTCATTTTTCACTAAGATGGAGAAAACCCACTCTACTTTGATACATATTCACGTACGAATTTTACATTAATCTTTAGATCCATCATATTTGCCCATTGGGTACATTTGCAGCTACACAGACAATGAATGAGAAAAGAAGATGAATATTTGCGGTGGATGCAGTCGGATTGAAATTCTGCCATTTATTTTTATGTTCTATTATGATAACATTTTATAGCTGGGAGATAAAATGATGTTGTGGTTTACATTAATAACACAAAATCCATCATGCATGCCTGAAAATATGGATTAAATTTGCATTATTAAGAGAGGCAATCCAAATGTTACAATGTATATTACACTATATATAGAGTATCATATGCCGGTTCTGAAGGCTGGGTTATGAGGTGTGAATAATTAGAAATGTACATAACAGGATTTATGGACCGCAGCCTTTGTTGACAGAGAGCTTTATTATAATTGAGTAGTGTTCTTCAACTGTGCCCACCCCCCCCCCCCCCCCCTCCTCACATCTACCAGAGCTTCATGGATACTACTAATAAAGATAAAGACCACCCCATAATCCATGTTCAATGAGTTTTTATGGGATTTTTTTTAGCAGAAGCAGTCAATATAAGAACGGTTGGATTGACACCCCATTTCCAAGAATTTCCCTGATCAAATAAATGGGCTGATCTAACATGAGATGCAGTACCACTAGATTGCAGTAGTCTTGTTGTCAGGAGTTTCTTGCCGCCGGGACCATCATTAGAGGTACGCTTAAAGGCTACTAGCCATAAAACGGGCTGCTACAAATAAAAAGGCTACTTATAAAACATACTGAATTTGAAAAGAAAAAATAAACACCAAATAAACAAACAGAAACAACAAATAGAACAGGTAAGAAACTTCACTTTGTCGCAACTACACCAACTTGAACAAATTAATAAATAATGGGAGGGAGATATTGAAAGAATTTAGCGCCACTTTTTTTGATTTAGCAGCGCTACATTTGCTTAAAATGTGTAGCACACTATTAGTGAAACCTATTTAGATATCTAGCACATGATTTAGCACCCAGTTAGCCAATTTTGTAAAAGGGACGTGGCTAGGCTTTGTTTGCTATTATCAAAATATTTTCAAAGGTTAACCACAACTTACACAAAATTCTAGAAAGCACTAATTTAAAAACAGAGACAAACGCTTTCCTATCCATTCCTGAAGTAACAGAGCAATTTTTCTTTAAATTGAACATCTCCAAATATCTCCTTAAAGTGTACTTGTCATTTTAGATGATTTTTCAAGATGCACTTCCCTGTATGTGACTGCTCCTATACACTGTACACACAGACCATGGAATCCTGCTGCTCTATGTATCTATACCCACCCTAAGAAGCTGCAGCAGCAAGGAGGGCATTATTGAGCAGTACTCACTGACTTTCACTGGGGTGAAATCTCTGAGTCTCTTTACAGTTTCTTTGTATGCTTCTGCTCTCTAAACTCACTCGTAATTCATCTCTGTTCTCACTCCTCCCCTATGGAATGAGTGAATCACATCTGCCAAATCCGAATTCGTAACGAATTCCAAGAAAAATATCGTCGCGATTCGATTGCGCCAATCGCTTGATTAAACTCCATTTAGTACAGTCCAGGAGCCGGGCATCTAAGATGGCGGATTCACATGTGAGGTCATGGGGCAAGGAATCCTGGGAAGGCAGGAACGAGGCTTGGCGGGATGACCCTGAATCACATGCATCATGCAGCTGAATCAGCAGCCAGCCACCCCTGTGATGTCACAGACCTATATAATAGGCAGCCATCTTGTGGCCAGTCACATCAGTGTTCTATTACAGAGAGACTTACAGACTCTGTGTTGCACAGAAAAGCATTTTTACAGTAGCGATTCACCTCCCAGTCACATCAGCGTACTATTACAGAGAGGGACAGAGAGCAGAGTGTTGCACAGAAAAGCTTTTTTACAGCAGCGATTCACCTCAAGCCCAAATCCAGCCTAGAAGCCCTGATAGGGAAGGGAGTGAGATTGAGAGAGAGAGAGTGCAATTTTGGGTGTAGTACACAGCGACTGTGTGCTGCAGCACTGGTGTGTACAACAACTGAAAAGCTAATAGTAGCCAGCCAGGTAGGGTGAGCAGAGCACTAAAAGCGTATTGTCCTCTATTAAGTGTAACGTGTGCGTACATCTATGTGGTGTACCATTTTGTTCCTGTTAAAGTCTTAAGGGCCTAGATACTGTTAAAGGCCAGCCAAAAGTACACACCTGCTGGTGTTGTAAACAAATACTGTTTTAAGCGTACTGGAGCGCATTGTCCTCCCTCATAAGTGCATACCACATATGTACATCTTAGTGGTGTACCCTTTTGTTCCTGTTAAAATCTAAAAGGGGTACTCCACTGGAAAACATTTTTTAAATCAACTGGTGCCAGAATGTTAAACAGATTTGTAAATTACTTCTATTTAAAAATCTTAATCCTTCCAGTACTTACCAGCTGCTATATGCTCCATAGGAAGTTATTTTCTTTTTGAATTTCCTTTCTGCTTTACCACAGCGCTCTCTCCTAACACCTCTGTCCATGACAGGAACTGTCCAGAGTAGGAGCAAATCCCCTTAGCAAACCTATCCTGCTCTGGACCTATTCTGCTCTAGACAGAGGTGTAAGCAGAGAGCACTTGTCGTGCTTCCTATGTTGTATTCAGCAGCTGATAAGTACTGGAAGGGTAAACATTTTTTTAGTAGAAGTAATTTACAAATCTGTTAAATTTTTTTATCACCAGTTGATTTAAAAGAAAATGTTTTCCAGTGGAGCACCCATTTAAGGCTCAGATACTGTGAAAGGCCAGCCAAAAGTACACACCAGCTGATGTTGTAGACAAAAGCTGTTTTAAGCGTACTGGAGCGCATTGTCCTCCCCTCATAAGTGCATACCACATACGTACATCTAAGTGGTGTACCATTTTGTTCCTGTTAAAGTTTTAAGGGCCTAGATACTGTGAAAGGCCTGCCAAAAGTACACACCTGCTGGTGTTGTAGACAAATACTGTTTTAAGCGTAGTGGAGCGTATTGTACTCCCCTCATATACACACTAAGTATGTCAGGCAGAGAAGTGCCAGGACAGAAGTGCACAGAATAGAATAGTGGCAGAGGCCGAAATTCATCAGATAAAGGTCACAGCAGACTAGGGGCGAGTGGCAGCAGTAGTCACAGCAGGAGGCCTGAGCTCCCGGTATCAGCTAGCGGTCGTGTCTTAACCAGCAACCCATCTGATGTCATCGATTGGTTAAGTCGGTCATCCACTTCATCACAAGTGACATTTGTCACCCCCAGTCAAGAGTCGGTGGGTTCCTCAGACACAACCCTCAGTTGGCATTACCCGGGAGCAGTTCCTGTCCTCCCATTGCCTCTATCTTATGCTGTTCCCTCCTCCAGAGAAGTATCTTATGCTGTCAGTTAAGCTCGAATATTTAGTGAGGACGATCTAGAGGACAGTCAGCAGCTACTGTGCAGCCAAGTGGAGGAGACATTCCCCGCTTCCTCCACTAGGCGAGCAAGTAGTGATGAGGAGAGTGGCGTGGGAGATGGTAGCAGACACCTGTAGCAGACACTGTTGAGGAACCTGAGGAGGACATCAGTGACGTGCAGACACAGCTTGATGATGATGTAGCCGATCGCACCTGGGAGTTGGGTGCAGAAGGGGCTTCATCATCATCAGGAGAACATATTTGCAGGTTTCCCATGAGGCAGCAGCTGAGCCAGCAAGGTGGTAGCATGGTTGGCAGTCAGCATGGTGACAAAAGTGGAAAGTCTGGAGCCAAACATGCCCGGGTAGACCACTTGCTTTGCGGCAGCCTCCCTTCCCGGGAGGTAGTGGAACAGGGGTTCCGGGAGTCGGCGGTGGTAGCAGTCAATCAGTGCACACTGATGGGGGAAAATCAACTACTCGGCGGTGTGGCAGTTTTTCATCAAGCATCCTGAGGATGTTAACCTGGCCACATGCAAGATGTGTCGGCAAAAGGTGAAGCGTGGCCAGGGTCACAATGCTGGCACCAAGGCCCTGCGTCAACATATGCAGCATCACCATAAAGCGGCCTGGGAGAACCGTGGCTCTGATGTGGTGGTCCAGCCTGCTGCATCACCCAGTGGCATGCCGCACCCTGTTTATGCCAGCGAAGGCTCCACCACCTCAACCGAAGGGAGCTGTGTGTCATATCCATTTTCTGTTGCTCCAGATGCTCCTGCTCCTCCTACTTCGAGTCAGTCATTCTACCAGCAATCCATCAACAAAGCCATGTCCAAGAGATAGCAGTAAGCGCCCACTCATCGAATGGCACAGAAGCTGAATGTGCTCCTGTTCAAGTTGCTGTTGCTGCAGTGCCTCCCTTTTCAGTGTGCGACTCCGCCTCCTCATCCGCCACCGTGTCCCCAGCCTCCACTGCACTGACAAGTCTCAGTGCCCCTCCAGCATACCATGTGTCACACGGAGTCACACAGGGGAGGAACTGCTAAAAGTTATTCATCAAGAAATCGAATCATGGCTTACTCCATGAAAACTGGAAATGGGAACCATGGTGACCGACAACGGGAAGAACTTATTTTCTGCGCTGCAACAAGGAAGTCTGAGACATGCGCCCTGCATGGCACACGTGTTCAATCTGGTTGTCAAGTGGTTCCTGAAGTGTTCCCCCCATCTGCAAGACATCCTTACAATGGGAAGGAAACTTGGCATTCACTTCAGCCACTCGTACACCGCAAAGCACACCCTCCATGAGCTGCAACGTCAGAACGGTATCCCCCAACATAGTCTGATTTGCAACGTTGGAATTCCACCCTCCATATGTTGGACCACGTATACGAAGAGAGAAAAGCCAACACTGATTTCTTGATGATCCATGCGGATAGGGGACTCCCCTGTGTAACTTCAATGTCTACCAGTGGCAGCTCATACATGACACCTGCTGTGTGCTCAGGCCTTTTGAGGAAGCCACATTATTAGTCAGTCACCGGGTTTACGGGATGAATGACATCATTCCACTGCTTCATCTCCTAAACAATGGCTGGTCAGGGCACAGGAGATGGAGCGCCTACATCTCATGGCCACATGAGACCTGTGGGGACTGAACTGGAGGAGGAGGAAAGGGAGGGGCATAGTGGAGCACAGTTTAGGTTTCGCAAGATAGGTGGTTTTTCTAGTCATCTGACAGGAGAGGAGGAACAGGAGCAGCTAGAGGAGCTGGAAGGTTATGAGGAAGACGAGACAGAGGACCAAGACACATCTTGGCAGTACGCAGTGGAGACGGAGGCAGAGAGTCCCTCCGAGTCACTTGCACAAATGGCACAATGCACTTGCTTGCGTAGTGATTGCCGAATTGTCTCCATTTGACAGCGGGATGACTTCTGGCTCTCCAACTTACTGGACCCTCGCTACCGACACAAAATAGGGGCCTTTTTTTAAACCCACTGAGAGGGAGAACAAACTGACCTACTACCGAGACATCCTACGTAGTCAGTTGGCCAATGCTTTTCAGCGCCATTGTCCAACCTCTTGCAGGTCTGAATTGGGGGTCCCTCTGCGCTCATCTTTCACTGCCATTTCTGCTGGGGAGGAGTGGAGTGGCAGGAGCAGTACCAGCTCCATCAGCAGCAGTCTGAGTCTACAGTCGCTGATGAGTAGTTTTCTTCACGTGCATAGTGAAGCAACTCATCACCAGCAGGTAGACCTGGAGCAGAACCTGAACCAGCAGATGGTGGAATACCTTGACAGGACCATGCCAACACACCTTGAAGATCCACTGGACTTCTTGGCAGCCAAACTTGATTTGTGACCTCAACTAGCAGAGTTTGCCCTGGAAAAGCTGTCATGCCTGGCCAGTTGTGTGCCATCAGAGCGGGTGTTTAGTGCAGCGGGGGCCATAGTAACCCAAAGGAGAACTTATCTGTCCATAAAAAATGTGGAGAGACTGACCTTTGTGAAGATGAATCAGACATGGATCAGCCAGGATTTCCACCCACCAATGCCTGATGTATCAGAGTAGATTGACCATGGTGCCACACCAACACTTCACAAACATGGCTAGTGCAAAACATATTTAAGGTGCTGCTCCCCAGTTACAGACATTACTCGGCATCAGACCACAAGTATTGAGGATTAGCATTAGCTAAAATTAAACTTTTCTAAGGATAAAATATGTACCCAAAATTATTTTGAAATCAAACAAAAGGAAAGGTGTGCAAAAAACACCATGTGCCACCTACACCACCAAGTATTGATGTGATACAAAGACCTCTAAAAGGTGGAAGGGAACAATGTATGGTCCATTGTAACCGGTGGGGGTAAAAACCAGGGCTATGGAGTCGGTAGATAAATGTTCCGACTCCGACTCCAACTCCGACTCCGGAGTTTTCTGTGCTTCCAACGCCGACTCCCTGACTCCGACTCCTCTGTATTAATATGTGAATGTATTTTATACATTCCTTGAAGGAAAGAAAGGCAACATACATGTCATTACCACAGGACTACTGGCTGGGAAGCCAACAGTCTACTGCATTGAACAGTTTGTGTGCTGATCTGCTGCTGAAGATAGGGCAGTGGGAGGATCCAGGAAGGGGCATTTATTATAAAACATGATTTCCCTAGTGGAATCCCATAGTCAAGTTTAAAGGGGTACTCCACCCCTAGACATCTTATCTTATCTTATCTTGAGATGTCAGATCGCCAGGGTCCTGCTGCTGGGGACCCCCGGGATCGCCACTGCGGCACCGCGCTTTCATTACTACACAGAGAGATTTTGCTCTGTGCGTAATGATGGGTGAAACAGGGAATGGAGCAGCGTGACATCATGGCTCCGCCCCTCGTGACATCACTGCCCGACCCCTTAATGCAAGTCTATGGCAGGGGGCGTGATGACCCCCCACGCCCCTTCCCATAGACTTGTATTGAGGGGGTGGGCCCTGACATCATGAGGGGCGGAGCCGTGATGTAATGATGCTCCGGCCCCTGTATCGCCCGTCATTACGCACAGAGCGAACTCGCTCTGTGCAGTAATGAGCGCGCAGTGCCGCAGCGGCGATCCCGGGGGTCCCCAGCAGCGGGACCCCGGCTATCTGACATCTTATCCCCTTTCCAAAGGATACTGCTGGGGACGCCCAGGATCGCCGATGCGGCACCGCGCTATCATTACTGCACAGAGCGAGTTCGCTCTATGCGTAATGACGGGCGATACAGGGGCCGAAGCATCGCTACATCATGGCTCCGCCCCTCGTGATGTTTAGGGGCGGAGTACCCCTTTAAGCTAACAATCGAGTTTACAAGTTTTTATAGCCTTAGCTGAATGGCAGCAGTTTTTCCAATGGTTAACAGCTTCAGTCTTGAACTATTGACCCTCCATTCCCTTCACTTATGCAAGTGTCTCTAGTCCTGCAAAAAACATATTTCCTTAATCCCTTATCAGTGAGAGGCTAGGTTACCCATGGGTTCCCTGTAACAGCAGGACACAACACTATGGAAAGTATAAGTATTGCCGCTCCTAATTGTGCGTTGCGTGCCATGTAGTAAAGCACATGAAAAGCCTGCTTCTTCACAGTCACTTAACGTGTTCGTTTGCGGTTACATGAGGCACTGCATGCATTGATCTTTATTCTTATAGTAGAGAATTCCTTAATTATAACTTTTTGTGAATTGGGACATTTAAACTTGCTTTTTTTTTTTTTATTCCAATCTAAATTTAGTAGGAGTCGGAGTCGGTGCATTGTTTGCCGACTCCGACTCCAGGTACCCAAAATTTCGTCCGACTCCGACTCTGACTCCGACTCCACAGCCCTGGTAAAAACTTCCCCTGTTTGGCCCTACTCTCGCATTCTTAATTCCCTTCTTGGCAAGTGTTACTCGCCCTAAAACAGGAAGCGCCACACAGGAACCTTTCCCTATTTTCACCTACAAACACTGCCATTTCACAGGGTTTTTAGGTGTTAATAGGGAGAGTTTCCTGTGTGGGGCCACCCTTTTTAGGGTGAGTAACACTTGCAAAGAAGGGAATTAATAGGGTGAAAGTAGGGCCTCACAGGGGAATTTTTTTTACCCCCACCTGCTACAATGGACCATACGTTGTTCCCTTCCACCTTTTTAAGAAAAATTTTACTCGTCTTCAAAAGGGCAGCCCCACACATGAACCTCTCCCTATTTCTACCTAAAAACCCTGGGAAATGGCAGTGTTTGCAGGTGGAAATAAGGAGAGGTTCCTGTATGGGGCTTCCCTTTTTAGGGTGAGTAACACTTGCCAAGAAGGGTATTAATAATGCGAGAGTAGGGCCTTACAGGGGAAGTTTTTACCCCCCCTGGTAACAATGGACCATACGTTGTTCCCTTCCACCTTTTAGAGGTCTTTGCATCACATCAATACTTGGTGGTGTAGGTTGCACATGGCATTTTTTGCACACCTTTCCTTCTGTTGTTTAATAAAAAAAAAATGTGGGTACATATATTTTATCCTAAGAATATTATTAAAAGTTAAAGGGGCATTCCAGGAATTTTTTTTTATTTGACTATGCTACAGGGGCTGTAAAGATAGTGTAGTTCATAATATAGTGTCTGTACCTGTGTGTGACGGTTTTCTCACAATTCTTCTTTGATTTTCATCCCAATATTCATTTTTAACAGCATACAAAATGACTGTTGTCTCAGATTTTTCCCAGGTTGCAATGCAGCCGAGACCTGACTCACTAGTCAGCTGATGACAGGAAGCCTGTCTGCTTCAATGGGTGGAGGGATCGCTTGGTGGGAGAGAGATAAGGCAACTAATGCAACAGATGTAGGCACCCTGATTCAAAACCACAGGTCTTTTGAATGGATGTAGTTCATTTATGTTTCAATGGGTGGAGTGGCTGATGTGTGGGAGGGAGGAAAATGGAATTGTGGGATTTGTAGTAAAAAAAAAGAAAAGTCAAACAGGAAATACCAGTTCACAAAAAGCTAGCCACAGTGTTATGGTAATCTCACAACATAGCCATTTAGCCCCAAGACAAGTGCAGATCCTTCCTAAGCATGTCCATTACTGTCTGCCAGGTACATAGGAAAATCCCCTTATGGTGGAGAACCCCTTTAAGTTTTATGTAATGCATATCCCCAATACTTACTTGTGTACACTAACACTTTTACAAAAGAGACCGTTTTCTTCTGCCTTCCTGCCTCAGGTACTATTCTGATCCTGCCACCCGCCTGATGCCACACATCTTATGCCAAGTTCTCCTTTTTTCAACCACCTTCTTCACCATGTACTGGTATTGCCACCCACCGCCCCACTATGTTACCGGATCACTTTCAGGACTCCTGATGCTGATGATGCCACCTCCAGGCTGTCTGATACTGCCACCATATGTTCTCCTCATGCTGATGTTAGCTCCAGCCTGTCTCTATCTATATGGTATCCTCATGCTTCTGCCAACTCCAGGCTGTCATTCAGCCACTATATGGTCTCCTCATGCTGCTGCCAACTCCAGGCTGTCATTCAGCCACTATATGGTCTCCTCATGCTTCTGCCACCTCCAGGCTGTGTCACTGTATCGCCATGTTGTCTCCTCATGCTGCTGGCACATTAAATAAAACATTTTAGGTTCATCTATTTGAAATCTTCAATTTAAATGTTAAAAAATATCTTTAATCGTTTCAATTGTGAGGCCCCATGATCTCGTCAAGCTGTTGCCACCTCCAGGCGATGCCTCTTGTTTGTATGTCTTACTGAAAAACAGTATTATTTCCCTAACCCAGCACACACCCTATGCGTGTTACAGCAAGGCAAAGTGTTCTACACCCCTGTTGAGCCTCTCTGAAGGCCAGAAATAGCCATTTTAATAAAATTCAGACCAAACTGATTTTTTTCGGAAAATTCAGCGAATCTTTTGCTCATCTCTAACCTCTCCTCTCCATAAACTTGATCTGATCTATCTTTTCTTTGCATTTCTAAATGCGTAATGGAGTCAAGATTTTTTTCAGAGTGAAAGAAAGTTTAGTGGGGTGCACAGAGAAGCTTGAAAAAAAGAGGCAATTTTTTCTGATAAGATAAATTACAGAGTATCTTACATTGGCTTGCCTTATTTATTTATGAAATGTTTGGACAGTGACCATTTAAAATCTGGAAAACGTTCAAAATAGTTTTGCTTACTGGGTCTTTCAGTGGAAGAGTATAACATTTTCCAAGCTGTACTGGCTTCTACGCTGGTCGAAACATTTGAAATAGTTAGACTTTCCAAACCCTTTCCAAACCAATTTCTCTTGAAATAGTAACCTTTGCTTTCACAACTGGTCTGCTTTGTTGGGTTTACTATTATGACTACCAAACAGATAGTTAATGAATGAATGTTCATGTGTTTGCCTGAAAATTTAGCTCTTTTACTGATGGCACATATAATGCATGACAGGGTTATTTCAGTGTTTAAAAAAATAAATAAATAAATAACAGACTTACCTACCACTTGTGCTCCACTGATAGCTCCCATTCGGTCCTTTCGATCCTTCGATGCTTCTGACTTATTGCTCAGCCAATCAATGGCTGAGACATGCAGTCAGTGATTGGCTGAGAGGATAGGTCCTGCTGTGAGCACTTGTCTCGTGAGCAGGAAGATGACAGATGCATCAGGAGACCGGAAATAGCAGAATGAAAGTAGCAGGAACCAGGGGTGGACCATGGTGGTTTTAGGCTGGAATGTTGTATTACTATTGCACAATAAACAGAAATGCTTTTGTGTTACAGCATTTACATAGTTATATAGTTAGTTCAACCAGGAAGGTTAAGGGAACGGGTATAGGTGTATGAAGGGGAGGGGATTTTATATTTCTATGTTATTTTTGTCTAGGAATGCATCTAAGCTTATTTTGAAGCCCTTCTCTGTTCCTGCTGTGAGCAGTTCCTGAGGTAGACTGTTCCATGAATTCACAGTTTTTATGGCAAAGAAGGCCTGTTGCCCCCTGGAGACTAAACCTTTTTTTCTCCAGACGGAGGGAGCATTCCCTTGTCTTTTAAGGGGCTTTACCAGGAACAGTTTTTCCCTATATTTTGTGTATGGGCCTTTTATATACTTAAATAGCTTGATCATATCCTCCCTTAAATGTCTCTTCTCAAGACAAAATAAATATGATTCTTTGAATCTTTCATTATACTTAAGATTTCCATGCCCCTTTTTAGTTTAGCTGGGCACCTTTTTACCACGTTCAGCTTCAGAACATCCTTTTTATGAACCGATGCCCAAAACTAAACAGCATACTCCAGGTGAGGCCACACAAATGCTTTATAAAGGAGTAGTATTATGTCCCTGACCCACAAGCCAATTCCTCAAATAATAGATGGCAATATCTTGCTGGACTAAGAAGCAGATTCCTGACATTGTGCTGTTCTTTAGCCTATGATCTACAAGCACAGCCAGATCCTTCTCTAACAGTGACTCTCCCAGTTTAAACACCCCCCCCCCCCCCAAGACATATGATGCATGCAGGTTATTAATATTCATATGCATAACTTTACATTTATCCACATTGAACCTCATTTGCCAAGTGGATGCCCAGACACTCAGTTTGTCCAAGTTATCGTATGCACATCTTCTATAGACTATACACTGCTACAAAGTTTGGTGTCATCTGCAATTGACCTGTAACATTTTGTATTTTAATATAAATACTGCTTTGTGAATGTTTGTTTTTGAAGGGATGAGCTGTAGTTTTTATTTGTACTATTTTAGGTTATGAGATTTTTTATTCAGTTTTTTTGGGTAGCGGTAAAAAAACTGCAATTCTGTTATTGTTTTTAATGTATGGTTTTTATGGTGTCCAATGTGCAGATTAAATAGCATGATTACTTTAAAGCACAAATTGTTTTAGATTTGGGATACGTATTATATTCAGGAAAGTTTTTTTTAAATTATGCTTAGTTGCTTGATCCCTTTGATAGTACACTGCAATACTTGCAGTGTATTATGCCACTCAGCATAATGCTGACAGGCATCTTATCAGGCCCTGCCTCTTATTAAGCCTATGGCTGCGTTAGCACCTATAGCCCCTTCTCTCTGTAAACCACTTAAATACTGTGGCATATAAGGGGGTCAATGGGCAGGATCTGTGTTTCCTCCTATCTTGGCCATTACCAGTCACAGCTAGGTTCCTTGGGTGATCTTGCTGACACCAACTCCTGTGCCCCCTCAATCACTGTGACATATAAGCATGGAATATTGTGGGACCTAACTTCTACTTATACATACTTGTACATCAAATGTTGGAAAGGGGTTACAAATTTGACAGCAGGAATATCACTAGTACTGGATGTGCAAAGAAAATATATTATCATTCTAACATGCGGACAGAAATCATTTCTTTCATACACTTTTTCAGTGTTATAGTTTTGAAAATAGACATGGGTCCGAGATTCCCCCTAAAGCAGAAAATTATTCTTATTCTTATCCTGAGCAACTGTGTTTGCACCTTCTTATGTAAATTGTTGAATAATTCCTTAGATTCATATAACACTGTTGTGATAATGTGAATATGATTCAGTTGAAAGAAACCAGCAGTGACATGAATAATACATTCTGCTATTTGTACACAATATCATTTACATTCCCCGATGTTTCACATTAAAGAACATTCTCGTATTACGTGTGGACGTTCTAAGAATATAACAACAACATACAATCAGCTCCAACAAATCCTGCAGATTTCCATACCTCATTGCTAACATCTACTTATATATGAACTGCAAGGCAATGCATTATTAATGGCCGACACATAGACATCATTATCATTAGGCAAAGTGTGCAATAAACCCTTCTCTCACCTCACACTCAGATAGCTTGGGTAAAACTAATTAATGCAACATATTACATATTAGTGTTGAGCGGCATAGGCCATATTCGAATTCGCGAATATTCGCGAATATATGGACGAATATTCGTCATATATTCGCGAATATTCGCATATTCGTAATATTCTCGTTTTACTTTCACATATGCGAAAATTAGCATATGCAGATTTTCGCAAATGCGAAAATTCGCACACCAGTCTCACACAGTAGTATTAGAGCCTTCTTTACACCACACAAGCTGGAAGCAGAGAGGGGTGATCACTGTGATGTGTACTGTGAAAAAAAATAAATAAATAAAAAAAAAAAACGAATATTCGTAATTACGAATATATAGCGCTATATTCGCGAATATTCGCGAATTTGCGAATATGCGATATTCGCGAATAAAATTTGTATTGCGAATATTCGCGAGCAACACTATTACATATTATATTAAATAAACTATAATATTGGCATTATTTTTGTAGGCCTGTTGCACATAGCAAAGTAAAGTGCATGAAACCTATAAAGCTTTTTTTGTTTTTACACTTTATTGGTCCCTTAGGAGACTTTTAGGAGGAATCATTTGATTCCTCATACAGATCATTGCAGTTCCATAGAACTTCCTTGATCTGTGTGTTCTGCGATAGTTTGTTAGAGCCTAGTTCAGCCAGACCCTATCAAATGAAGAGCCATGGACCAGGACAGAAGGAAAGGTAACCCCTCTGGCTACCTCCACAGTGTTTAGCCCCCCCCCCTCCCCACGATGGTGCTTCAGGGGGCCATCCACCTCACTAGACCACAAGGGATGGTTTAAATATCCCTTTAGACACCGCTGTCAGCTTTGACAGCAGCGATCTAAGGGATTAATAGCCGGCTGTGGCGATCGCTTCATGATGGCTATTAGTGGTGGCCCAAAGCTACTGAGATCAGCTGGGGGCCACCGGGTATGGAGAAAACTCAAGTCATTAGCCCTCTCCATACACCCTGTGTGGAACCATGGCTGACTAGGTCCGTCATGGGTCATAAAGGGGCCAAAAATCTTTTCAGGGCAGCAATTTGCCACCCCTGTGAAGGTTCCGCCTGGGTCCAATGGACCCAGCGGTACCCATTGTAGGGCCAGCCCTGTTACAGAGGGATCTGTGGAAGCTGGAGGCTTGGGTACTGCCATGGCAAATTATTTGGATACATGTAAGGTTATGCACTTGGGTCGTAAAAACAAAATGTTAAATTCTGTGCCAAATAATAAGATGTTAAGTAAAACTTCTACCGAAAAGGACTTGAGGGTATTGGTGGACAGTAAACTCAACTTTAGTGATCAGTTCCAAGCAGTGGCTGCCAAGGCTGAAAAAGTCATGGCATGTACCAAGAGAGGAATAGAGGATCGTGACAGGGACATAGTTTTGCCTCTGTATAAATCTTTAGACAGACCACATGGAGTATTGTGTCAAATTTTAGGCACCTGTATATAAGAAGGACATGGCTGAACTGGAGAGGGTTCAGAGGAGGGCGACAAAGATAATTGATGGTATGGGGGGGGGGGGAATTACAGTACAAAACCAGGTTATCAAGCTTGGGATTATTTAGTTTGGAGAAAAGACTTCTTAGGGACAATCTGATCACAATGTGAAAAAATATTAATGGACAGTTCAGAGATCTTTTTAGTGATCTTTTTATACCTAGGCCAATAACCATGACAAGGGGGCATCCTCTAGGTCTAGAGGAAAGAAGCTTTCACCATCATCATCACACACAGAGATTGTTTACTGTAAGAGCAGTGAGACTGTCAAACTCTGCCACGTGATGTTGCGACGTCTGGCTCAATAAGCAAGTTCAAGGGGGGCCTGGATGTTTTTCCGGAAAAATATCACATTGCAGGTTATGGATACTAGATTATGTGGATAGAATGTTGATCCAGGGATTTTTTCTGATGCCACATTGGGATCTGGTAGGAATTTTTCCTCTGTCATGGGGCAATTGGCAGCAGCCTCATGGGGGTTTTTGCTTTCCTCTGGATCAAAACAGTAGGGTTCTAGATTGGACTCAATGGACTGAGAATGCACCCAGTCCGAGAAATAAACATGTTACATTGTATAGGAATTGTCTGAATAAATAGTCCCATTTTTTAAACAATTCATTGGACTTGCATGTTCTATCTGGAGAAGCGCCTGATTAAGGTTCCATTTTTTCTGTGTATTTATTATACTCAATTCACGGTCAGAAGCAGAATCAGACCACTCCAACCACTGTGACACCCACTGTCTACCCCATACTGTAGAGATCTATGTTTTTTTAAAGTATTCTGCCCTCCATAAGCAAACCTGTTAACCTAATTGCAAAGGGTTATGTCAGTGTCCAGTTGTGTAGTGGTCCCCCATGTCATATCTTCTGGTATATAAACTTCCTGCAGCCCTACTTGCACTGTATTGAAATCACTACATCAAAGCACAATGTGGCACTTATTGGGACAACAACAATAAACTGAAAATTTAAGAGTTTTTTTTACTATTGCAAAAGAGGAGTGAATTTAGAATCTGGGTTAAAGGGGTACTCCGGTGGAAAACTTTTTTTTTTTTTTTAAATCAACTGGTGCCAGAAAGTTAAACAGATTTGTAAATGACTTCTATTAAAAAATCTTAATCCTTCAAGTACTTATTAGCTGCTGAATACCACAGAGGAAATTCTTTTCTTTTTGAAACACAGAGTTATCTGCTGACATCATGAGCACAGTGCTCTCTGCTGACATCTCTATCCATTTTAGGAACTGTCCAGAGCAGCATATGTTTTCTATGGGGGATTTTCTCCTACCCTGGACAGTTCTTAAAATGGACAGAGGTGTCAGCAGAAAGCACTGTGGTCATGATGTCAGCAGAGAGCTCTGTGTTCCAAAAAGAAAATAATTTCCTCTGTAGTATTCAGCAGCTAATAAGTACTGGAAGGATTGAGATTTTTTTAATAGAAGCACTTTACAAATCTGTTCAACTTTCTGGCATCAGTTGATTAACCCCTTCAGGACCAAGCCCATTTCGGCCTTAAGGACCTGAGCGTTTTTTGCACATCTGACCACTGTCACTTTAAACATTAATAACTCTGGGATGCTTTTAGTTATCATTCTGATTCCGAGATTGTTTTTTCGTGACATATTCTACTTTAACATAGTGGTAAATTTTTGTCGATACTTGCATCCTTTCTTGGTGAAAAATCCGTAAATTTGATGAAAAATTTGAAAATTTTGCATTTTTCTAACTTTGAAGCTTTGTGCTTGTAAGGAAAATGGATATTATGAATACATTTTTTTTTGGTTCACATATACAATATGTCTAATTTATGTTTGCATCATAAAATTTATGAGTTTTTACTTTTGGAAGACACCAGAGGGCTTCAAAGTTCAGCAGCAATTTTCCGATTTTTCACAAAATTTTCAAACTCAATATTTTTCAGGGACCAGTTCAGGTTTGAAGTGGATTTGAAGGGTCTTCATATTAGAAATACCCAATAAATGACCCCATTATAAAAACTACACCCCCCAAAGTATTCAAAATGACATTCAGTCAGCATTTTAACCCTTTAGGTGTTTCCCACGAATAGCAGCAGAGTGAAGGAGAAAATTCACAATCTTCATTTTTTACACTCATATGTTCTTGTAGACCCAATTTTTGAATTTTTAGAAGGGGTAAAAGGAGAAAATTTTTACTTGTATTTGTAGCCCAATTTCTCTCGAGTAAGCACATACCTCATATGTCTATGTAAAGTGTTCGGCGGGCGCAGTAGAGGGCTCAGAATGGAAGGAGCGACAAGGGGATTTTGGAGAGTACGTTTTTCTGAAATGGTTTTTGGGGGGCATGTTGCATTTAGGAAGCCCCTACGGTGCCAGGACAGCAAAAAAAAAACCCACATGGCATACCATTTTGGAAACTAGACCCCTCGGGGAACATAACAAGGGATAAAGGGAACCTTTATACCCCACAGGTGTTTCACGACTTTTGCATATGTAAAAAAAACAAAACAATTTTTACCTAAAATGCTTGTTTTCCCAAAAATGTAACATTTTTAAAAAGGGTAAAAGCAGAAAATACCCCCCAAAATTGGTAACACAATTTCTCCCGAGTACAGCGATACCCCATATGTGACCCTTAACTGTTGCCTTGAAATACGACAGGGCTCCAAAGTGAGAGCGCCATGCGCATTTGACGCCTAAATTAGGGACTTGCATAGGGGTGGATATAGGGGAATTCTACGCCAGTGATTCCCAAACAGGGTGCCTCCAGCTGTTGCAAAACTCCCAGCATGCCTGGACAGTCAACGGCTGTCCGACAATAAAGGGAGTTGTTGTTTTGCAACAGCTGGAGGCTCCGTTTTGGAAACAGTGGCGTACCAGACGCTTTCATTTTTATTGGGGAGGGGAGGGGGGCTGTGTAGGGGTATGTGTATATGTAGTGTTTTTTACTTTTTATTTTATTTTTTGTTAGTGTAGTGTAGTGTTTTTATGGTACAGTCGCACGGGCGGGGGTTCACAGTAGGTTCTCGCTGGCAGTTTTAGCTGCGGCAGAATATTTGCCACAGCTCAAACTTGCAGCCAGATACTTGCTGTAAACCTCCGCCCATGTGAGTGTACCCTGTACATTCACATGGGGGGGGGGGGGGGGACATCCAGATGTTGCAAAACTACAACTCCCAGCATGCGCTGACAGACTGTACATGCTGAGAGTTTTAGTTTCGCAACAGCTGTAGGCACACTGGTTATGTATCACTGAGTTTGTGACCTTACTCAGTGTTTCAAAACCAGTGTGCCTCCAGCTGTTGCAAAACTACAACTCCCAGCATGTACGGTGCATGGTGTAAGGTGACTGCTGGGAGTTTGCAACAGCTGGAGGCACACCGGTCGTGAAACACTGAGTTAGGTAAAAAAAAAAAAAAAACTCTAAGTTTCACAACCAGTGTGCCTTCAGCTGTTGCAAAACTACAACTCTCAGCAGTCACCGACAGCCAACGGGCATGCTGGGAGTTGTAATTATGCAACCAGCAGATGCACCACTACAACTCCCAGCATGCACTTTAGCTGTTTTTGCAAGCTGGGAGTTGTAGTTATACAACAGCTGAAGGTACACTTTTCCATAGAAAAAATGTGCCTCCAGCTGTTGCAAAACCATAAGTCCCAGCATGCCCATAAGGGAATGCTGGGAGTTGTGGTGGTCTGCCTCCTGCTGTTGCATAACTACAGCTCCCAGCATGCCCTTTTTGCATGCTGGGAGCTGTTGCTAAGCAACAGCAGGAGGCTGTCACTCACATCCAACGATCCACGCCGCGAAGGTCAGTCCCTCGTCGTCGCCGCCGCTGCTCCTGGGGCCCAGATCCCAGCAGGGACGCCGGGGATCGGGGTCCCCAGCACCTGGGGTGCATGTCCCGCACCCGCTCATGTCCTCCGGAAGAGGGGCGGAGCGGGTTGCGGGAGTGACACCCGCAGCAGGCGCTCTGATTGGTCGGCCGGTAATCCGGCCGACGAATCAGGGCGATCGTGAGATGGCAACAGTGCCACCTCACCCCTGCAGGCTCTGGCTGTTCGGGGCCGTCAGAGACGGCCCCGATCAGCCAGTAATTCCGGGTCACCGGGTCACTGGAGACCCGATTGACCCGGAATCGCCGCAGATCGCTGGACTGAATTGTCCAGCGATCTGCGGCCATCGCCTACATGGGGGGGCATAATGACCCCCCTGGGAGATATGCCGGGATGCCTGCTGAACGATTTCAGCAGGCATCCGGCTCCGGTCCCCAACCGGCAAGCGGTGGGGACCGGAATTCCCACGGGCATATGGATACGCCCTCGGTCCTTAAGGACTCGGAATGCAGGGCGTATCCATACGCCCTATGTCCTGAAGAGGTTAAAAAAAAAAAAAAAAGTTTTCCACCGGAGTACCTCTTTAAGATGGTCAGACTGCATGTATGGGAAAGATCCTGTAAAGTATAATTCCTCGGCAGCATCATCACAGAGGAAATGAAACATTACATGGTGCTCAGTATAATCAATAATCTAGCAAATGGATGCACTGTATCCTCCAGAGAGATTGACACTACTTTTAGCCGTCCTTTATTCCTGCTCATTAACTTTGGTCACATTGGTCTTAGTAGAGGGCAGCACTAGATGAGCTCCATTCATGTTCATGTCTCAGCTGTACAGATGTAGCAGAGTTAACATTCTGCATGATTGATATGTGACTGCCAGTAAATGGAAGATTCTTTAAAGAAGATAGCAAACTTGTTTGAAAGGAATTTATCATTGGGTTATGCTGCCCTATCTGAGGGCATCATACACTAATGGCAGAGAAGCTGAATATGATGATGTATTACATCTTACTTACATCTTGTAATGCAGCCATTCTTCTATTATCCAGGACATGGACGGTAGCACTGCACCCCTTCTCCTGCCCACACAATATAGCAGAATACTGTCTATCAGCAAGTGGTGGGCAAAGGAGGTGGCACTTCATGACTATTGAGGACTACTAAGTGTGCTCTCATAATGGAAAAAACTCTTCCCTGCCCTCAGTGTCCTCGATTTCAACTATTGAATTACTCAATGTACAATGTCCCTCAGCTTACAATGGCCTCAAGTTACAATATTTTTCCAACACAATGGTTTTTCCTGAACCAGTTTAACTTGGGACCATACTCAATGTACAATAGTACGGACAGTCCAGATCTCCCACTTAAGTGAAGAGCTTGAAGATCTGACCATGAGGAGTGAACATTTTACTGGTAAATCTCTCTGTTATTTAACCCCTTAAGGACACATGACGTTCTCATACGTCTCCATTTCCGAGTCCTTAAGGACACATGACGTATGAGAACGTCATGTGTTTTACCGGCCCCCCGCAACCATCTGGAGCGGAGCCGGTGCCCGATGCCTGCTGAAATCGTCAGCAGGCATCCCGGCATATCGCCCAGGGGGGTCATGATGACCCCCCATGTCGGCGATGGCCGCAGATCGCTGGACAATTCAGTCCAGCGATCTGCGGTGGATTCCGGGTCAATCGGGTCTCCAGTGACCCGGTGACCCGGAATTATTGGCTGATCCGGGCCGTCAGAGACGGCCCCGAACAGCCATAGCCAGCAGGGGTGAGGTGGCACTGGTGCCACCTCACGATCGCCCTGATTCGTCGGCCGGATTACCGGCCGACCAATCAGGGCGCCTGCTGCGGGTATCATTCCCGCAACCCGCTCCGCCCCTCTTCCGGAGGACGTGAGCGGCTGCGGGCAGAAGACCCCGGGTGCTGGGGACCCCGATCCCCGGCGTCCCTGCTGGGATCGGGGCCTCAGGAGCAGCGGCGGCGGCGACGACGAGGGACTGACCTTCGCGGCGTGGATCGTTGGAGGTGAGTGACAGCCTCCTGCTGTTGCTTAGCAACAGCTCCCAGCATGCAAAAAGGGCATGCTGGGAGCTGTAGTTATGCAACAGCAGGAGGCAGTCCACCACAACTCCCAGCATTCCCTTACGGGCATGCTGGGACTTATGGTTTTGCAACAGCTGGAGGCACATTTTTTCTATGGAAAAGTGTACCTTCAGCTGTTGTATAACTACAACTCCCAGCTTGCACAATCAGCTAAAGTGCATGCTGGAAGTTGTAGTGGTGCATCTGGTGGTTGCATAACTACAACTCCCAGCATGCCCGTTGGCTGTCGGTGACTGCTGAGAGTTGTAGTTTTGCAACAGCTGAAGGCACACTGAGTTAAGTAGCAAACCAGTGTCTCCAGCTGTTGCATAACTACAATCCACAGCATCCCCAGCCAAAGTAGTATGCCTCCAGCTGTTGCATAACTACAAGACCCAGCATGCCCTTCCGCTGTCCGTACATGCTGGGAGTTGTAGCTTTTGCAACAGCTGAAGGCACACTGGTTGCAAAACACTGAGTTTGTTACCAAACTCGGTGTTTCACAATCAGTGTGCCTCCAGCTGTTGCAAAACTACAACTCCCAGCATGCACTGATAGACCGTACATGCTGGGAGTTGTAGTTTTGCAACAGCTGGATGCCCCCCCCCCAATGTGAATGTACAGGGTACACTCACATGGGCGGAGGATTACAGTAAGTATCCGGCTGCAAGTTTGAGGTGTGGCAAAATTTCGGCCGCAGCTCAAACTGCCAGCGAGAAACTACTGTGAAAACCCGCCCGTGCGACTGTACCCTAAAAACACTACACTAACACACAATAAAATAAAAAGTAAAAAACACCACATATACACATACCCCTACACAGCCCCCCTCCCCAATAAAAATGAAAAACGTCTGGTACGCCACTGTTTCCAAAACGAAGCCTCCAGCGGTTGCAAAACTACAACTCCCAGCATGCACTAATAGACCGTACATGCTGGGAGTTGTAGTTTTGCAACAGCTGGATGTCCCCCCCCCCCCAATGTGAACGTACAGGGTACACTCACATGGGCGGAGGATTACAGTAAGTATCTGGCTGCAAGTTTGAGCTGCGTCAAATTTTCTGCCGCAGCTCAAACTGCCAGCGAGAAACTACTGTGAACCCCCGCCCGTGCGACTGTACCCTAAAAACACTACACTAACACACAATAAAATAAAAAGTAAAAAACACCACATATACACATACCCCTATACAACCCCCCTCCCCTCCCCAATAAAAATGAAAAACGTCTGGTACGCCACTGTTTCCAAAACGGAGCCTCCAGCTGTTGCAAAACAACTACTCCCAGTATTGCCATATAGCTGTTGACTGTCTAGGCATGCTGGGAGTTTTACAACAGCCTGAGGCACCCTGTTTGGGAATCACTGGCGTAGAATACCCCTATGTCCACCCCTATGCAAGTCCCTAATTTAGGCCTCAAATGCACATGGCGCTCTCACTTTGGAGCCCTGTTGTATTTCAAGGCAACAGTTTAGGGTCACATATGGGGTATCGCCGTACCCGGGAAAAATTGCCTAACAAATTTTGGGGGATATTTTCTGCTATTACCCTTTTTAAAAATGTAAAATTTTTGGGAAAACAAGCATTTTAGGTAAAAAAAAATATATATATTTTTTTACATATGCAAAAGTCGTGAAACACCTGTAGGGTAAGGTTCACTTTACCCCTTGTTACGTTCCCCGAGGGGTCTAGTTTCCAAAATGGTATGCCATGTGTTTTTTTTTTGCTGTTCTGGCACCATAGGGGCTTCCTAAATGCGGCATGCCCCCAGAGCAAAATTTGCTTTCGAAAAGCCAAATGTGACTCCTTCTCTTCTGAGACCTGTGGTGCGCCAGCAGAGCACTTTTCACCCCCATATGGGGTGTTTTCTGAATCGGGAGAAATTGGGCTTCAAATTTTGGGGGGTATTTTCTGCTATTACCCTTTTTAAAATTGTAAAAATTTTGGGAAACCAAGCATTTTGGGTAAAAAAAATATATATTTTTTTACATATGCAAAAGTCGTGAAACACCTGTAGGGTATTAAGGTTCACATTACCCCTTGTTACGTTCCCCGTGGGGTCTAGTTTCCAAAATGGTATGCCATGTGTTTTTTTTTTTTGCTGTTCTGGCACCATAGGGACTTCCTAAATGCGGCATGCCCCCAGAGCAAAATTTGCTTTCAAAAAGCCAAATGTGACTCCTTCTCTTCTGAGACCTGTAGTGCACCAGCAGAGCACTTTTCACCCCCATATGGGGTGTTTTCTGAATCAGGAGAATTTGGGCTTCAAATTTTGGGGGGTATTTTCTGCTGTTACCCTTTTTAAAAATGTAAAATTTTTGGGAAACCAAGCATTTTAGGTAAAAAAAAAAATATATATATATATATTTTTTTTACATATGCAAAAGTCGTGAATCACCTGTGGGGTATTAAGGTTCACTGTACCCCTTGTTACGTTCCCTGAGGGGTCTAGTTTCCAAAATGGTATGCCATGTGTTTTTTTTTTGCTGTCCTGGCACCATAGGGGCTTCCTAAATGCGGCATGCCCCCCAAAAACCATTTGTCGCTCCTTCCCTTCTGAGCCCTCTACTGCGCCCGCCGAACAATTAACATAGACATATGAGGTATGTGTTTACTCGAGAGAAATTGGGTTTCAAATACAAGTAAAAATTTTCTCCTTTTTACCCCTTGCAAAATTTCAAAAATTGGGTCTACAAGAACATGCGAGTGTAAAAAATGAAGATTTTGAATTTTCTCCTTCACTTTGCTGCTATTCCTGTGAAACACCTAAAGGGTTAATACACTTACTGAATGTCATTTTGAATACTTTGGGGGGTGTAGTTTGTATAATGGGGTCTTTTATGGGATATTTCTAATATGAAGACCCTTCAAATCCACTTCAAAACTGAACTGGTCCCTGAAAAATAGTGAGCTTGAAAATTTTTTGAAAAATTTCAAAATTGCTGCTGAACTTTGAAGCCCTCTGGTGTCTTCCAAAAGTAAAAACTCATACATCTTATGATGCAAACATAAAGTAGACATATTGTATATGTGAACCCAAAAAAAAATATTTTTTGAATATCCATTTTCCTTACAAGCAGAGAGCTTCAAAGTTAGAAAAATGCAAAATTTTCATTTTGTTCATCAAATTTGAGGATTTTTCACCAAGAAAGGATGCAAGTTACCATAAAATTTTACCACCAAGTTAAAGTAGAATATGTCACGAAAAAACAATCTCGGAATCAGAATGATAACTAAAAGCATTCCAGAGTTATTAATGTTTAAAGTGACAGTGGTCAGAATTGCAAAAAACGCTCCGGTCCTTAAGGTGTAAAATGGCCTGGTCCTTAAGGGGTTAAGTTCTTGCAGTGTTTGGGTGCCTAGTAGCACGTCTCTACAGTACAGTGCGGTACTACATCTTTTATATTACTCTTTATATGTGTCAGGGTTAGCTGCTCCTTAGTGGTGTTGCTCGCGAATATTCGCAATTCGAATATTATTCGCGAATATCGCATATTCGCGAATTCGCGAATTTCGCGAATATAGCGCTATATATTCGTAATTACGAATATTCGTTTTTTTTTTTCACAGTACACATCACAGTGATCATCCCTCTCTGCTTCCAGCTTGTGTGGTGTAAAGAAGGCTGTAATACTACTGTGCGAGACTGGCGTGCGAAAATTTTGTAGCACGATAATCTCCAAATGTCCAAAAACAGAGGAAGTAAGGTGATGAAATTGGTTAACGATGGAGAATTACGAAGTACATGACATTTAAGCAATGGATGAGTGAATGATTGTTGAAAGATACGATCATGTTAAAAGCACCAACCTTTTAAATAGTAGGATTGAGCCTCGCCATATTCTCCCTTTGGTATGTGTGTTTTCAATGTCTGAATATTGTTGGCGGTGATTTGCATCCAACATGCGTGAAATACTGACAATTTTGCACCATAGAACAATTGACGTAATTCATAAATTACTTACCACTGCAAAAATCATACACGGGACCATCAAACTCCTAGCAAGTTTACAAAATGGCGGAAAAAGACACTGCACCAAAGAAACATTATAAAATGCACATAAAACCGTTGTGTGTACTGTGCAGCAGTGTTTCTCAAGTGGTCCTCAAGTACCCCAAATATATCGCCTGTGAAAGGCTAAGGAAATCCAGAAAACATGATCTGTTGGGGGTAATTGAGGACGAACCTTGAGAAACACTGCTGTACTGCTGACACTAGAGAAGCTTCTGTCCACTATATAGACAGTGATTTACAGCTTCCACCAGCTCTTTCTGACAGATAAATGTAATCTGTTTGTAATCTGCTTTATCTGTATTATTTACCTCAGTTGTTTTCTTTGGATTGACATTTTAGGGCTTCAAAACCAATTACTGGTTTTCCATAGAGTTCTGGTCTCAAGATACAATATTTTCAACGTACAATGGTCGTCCTGGAACCAATTAATATTGTAAGTTGAGGGACAGGTGTAAGTTATCTACCATTGTTAGCGACAGCTTTTTTACTAGTCTATCTTGCCTTCAGGGCAGTGTAAACCTAGTGACAGAGTTTGTTTAAAATAATTATATCTTTTGGAAACAATACATGGGAGGTAGTACAATAAAAGGATTTAGCACCCTTTGTTGTGTATTCTACACCAGATTTGGCTGAAATGTGGTGCAGGCTATTAACGTCACATTTTCAGATAGTTTACACATGATTTTTACTTGGTGTGCACCATAAAAATTTACACTTCCTTAGAATTAGCCATTTTTTGAATATCTTCCCCAATGCTACCGCACAGCATGGAGTGTGTCTCTCCATGGAGGATCTGAAGGGTGGTAGCTGGACTTTGGAGGTACACTTGAAGATTTATACTCCCTCTTAAAGGTGTACTCTGCCTCTAGATATTTTATCCACTATCCAAAGGATAGGGGGCATTATGTATGATTGTGGAGGGTCATTCTGGAACCCCCGTGATCTCCAATGTGGCACTCCAGTCATCTAGTGCACGGAGCAAAGGCCACTCTGTGCCAGTTGACAGGTGACCACAGCCTTCACATCCCCCCATTCATGTCTATAAGAGGAAGGGTGTTGGCTAAGTACCAGCTGTCACCCCCCCTCATGGCATGACGTCACGAACAGTGCTGGCCCAGAGATGGCAGGGGGTCCCAGCAGTTGAACCCCCCTCGATCAGACATCTTATTCCCCATCCTTTGGATAGGGGATAAGATGTCTTGAAGTGGAGTACCTCTTTAAAGACTTTGTGAAATAGAAATCCACAGGACCAAAAACAACTTATGCAAAAAAAAATAAAAAAAATATGCCAAATTCATCATACCAATATGATTTTCTGCATTTGAAATTGGTCTAAGGGAGACAGTGAAAGCTAGGAAAGTGGGGTAAAATAAATTGAAAATGATAAATTCCCATCTTAATGTAATTCTCCAAAACCTTTGTCTTTAGGAATATTAATAAAAAAAATCTCTACAAATAACTATCATCTAGTCATGACAAATGCTCCATCACTAGTGTCAGCATGGGCGCACAATGTGCCTGCGCAATTACACTTTGTGACATGTTATATAGTGTAGGCATATATTAAATGGTGGCACTGGACCATTACATTGCTTAATGTTAATGCCCTGAAGAGTATTGCTACATCTCAGGAAGACATGAGACTACACATGTCACAGAGGTTAATACAACCGAGGCCGAGCATAGATGGTTATCGGGAAGCATGATAGAAAGAATATAGAGCAAGGCCCAGTATCTTCTAGGACAATCATTGATGTTATTTTATAACATGTCACAGTAGATTGAATATTAGGAGGATTCCTAGAAGATTGTTAAGGAGATACTATAAAAAGAACAAGATAGTTATAGGCAATGATGGTCTTTCCTATCTACTCATACCATAAAATCCAGATGACTTTGAGGCTAATCCTGGAAGGTCCCCAATGTTCAATTTGTAGAATTATATATTTTTCTAGTGTTTTGGTAGAAAATACATTGATCCTGCGCTGCTAGCTTTTTAAAAAATTTATCTTAAGTGCCTTTGTTAAGTATATAGTACGATATTCTTGTGTTATTCTGTAAGATAAATGTAATGTCTGTTTATCTGTATTTTGCATTTTTCTGCTTTGGGTCCTGTTCAGACATTGTGTTTATTATGTCTAATTAGTTTCTGTGTTTTTTCTCCCTGTCTTGTGAAGAGTTAACCTTCTAGCCCTTCAGCACTGGGAGTGTATATAAGGTCTCTTTAGATGCTGCTCTGGGCTGGTAATTACACCTGTTACTCTGACCAAGTTTTCATTATTTAGCTATGTCTGTGTGTGCACTAATATCTTGAGTTAACTAGGGCTCCTGGGTCTGCAACAACATCTTGAACAGTTATAAGACCTTCCTGGTCACGATCCAGCTCTGGTCCAGACATCACATCTCCTTCATTCAGGACTCTGTCTGTGACAGTAAGCACAGCACCCAGCTCCACATGTACTCTCTTCAGTACTTCTGTATTATCCACAGACATCTCAGTAGCTTTTCCAGTCACCTCTTCCAGGTGACCGTGCAATTTCAACCCCCCTTTGGGCTCATCTATATTCACAAGGTTCAGCATAGCTTCCTCTTCCTCGGCCTCAGTCACTTCTTCCTGGTTACAGTGTAACTCTAGCCCCACCTTGGGCTCATCTTCAGCTGGCAGATTGAACCCATGTTCCTGTTCCTGATCCGTTTCTGGTTTTACTGAAGATTCTGTTTCAGTCTGAGGCACACCTGTCACTTGAGTCTCTGGATCCTCCTGGACTTGGCTCAAGGTCTGTTCTTCAGCTCCCCTTCACAGTCTGGCAGACCCCTATCTGACATATATCTAGTGACTGCTGACACTCCCTATCCTCAGCCTCTGCTGAGTAACTCTCAACTAGTGTGTGATGCAATTCAAGTGTTGTGAGCCTATCAGTTGTAATACCTGAGCCTATCAGGTATAAGGCTAGGATTCCACTGAGATTTTTACCCTGCTATTTTTTTGGCTTAAAAATGCCAGAAAAAACGCCAGAAAAACTGCCCCAGTTTTTCCCTGCGTTTTGGCGTTTTTTCTGGTGTTTTTTCTTCTGCCGTTTGTTCATGGCAGCTCTTTGAAAGTAAGTAAAAACACCTAACCTGCCAAATTCAGGACCTGGGAAAGTGTCTACTTCTCTCCCTCACAAGCGTCTAGAAAAAGTGTATGTGGTAGAGCTTTTCCCACACAGCAGAGCTGTGCAAAATTCATCATTCTGCTGCACCTTCTTGATAAATAAGATGCACACTAGTCAAACCCACCACCCAAATAAATGTGGGAAAATAGCTCTACCGTAGACATTCTTTCATAAATCTGGGCCATGGTCTTGAGACTCCTAAAAGATATCTCTACGTATAAAAAACTTGAATAAAATCCTCAAACTGAGTTTCTGAATCAACTTTACAAACTGCGAGATGTTTTAAATAAGAATCTGATTATGGAAGAAGAGTTTAGATATCTATATTACCCTATACCGACGATTGCAACCTTCTATGCATTACCTAAACTACACAAGCAAACAAACCCCATTCCAGATCATCCTATAGTCTCTGGCTGTGAAAATTTAACACAAAACGTCAGTATATACGTTGATCAATTTCTATCGCTGTTCGTTTCAACATTACCATTACTCATTGAAGATACAAAATATGCAGTTTGTCGATTACAAGAGATCAATTTTCCATCTGGCACTCTTATTGCCAGTCTTGATGTTGAGTTATTATATACAAACATACAACACGAGTTAGGAATCAGAGCAGTACACCATTTTTTGAAAACAAAGGACACTCAGTATACACGTCGCAATCACTTTCTTCTCACATCATTAGAATTCTTACTCACTCCCAATTTTTTCTTGTTCGCTATTAACCGCTATTAAAAGGCACCGCTATGGGCATTCTCTGTACACCAAATTACGCAAACCTTTTTCCGGGTGGTAGGAAGATACTATAGTTTTTTTCTGAATCACTTATTGAGTTCCTATTGCACATTCTTTTTTGGGGATGTTATATAGATGATATTTAGATTTTTTGGGACAGCACTCAGGAGCACTTTAACACTTTTGTTCGGACACTTAACACGAATATTAATGCCCTTGGAATGCACTTCACTTCAGAAATTTTTCTTTTCTTGATCTCAAAATTTTCATCAGTCACCAAGGTCATGTTTCTAATGACATATACTGCAAACCAACTTCAACAAACAGTTTTTTGAATTGGCAAAGTCATCATCCAAACCCCTAAAAAGGAGAATATCAGTCGGTCAATTTCTGAGAGCAAAAATAAATTGCAGCAATGAAATTGATTAGCAGAGAGAGTGTGATATCTATTATATATACATTTCACAGCCAGAGGATACACAAAAAAGTTTTACATCGTGCTTACACACGAGCAAGAGCTACATCGCGTCAAGGATTACTTACCGACAAACCATTAAATGCAGAAAAACGAATCATAAGATGTATTGCTACATTTGATCAAAATAATTCCAAAATTCTCTCAATTCTCCAACGGTATTGGCCTCTGCTGACATCAGATGCAGATCTAGCAGAGGTCATCACCACATATCCCTCAATCACTTATCGTAGAGCGAAAAATCTTCACAAATATCTGGTTCACAGTTTCTACCAAGAGGAGACCTACCCCACGTGGTTGAGATCTCCAATGACAGGATCCCACCCATGTGGGAGATGTACCTTCTGTTCATACTTACCTCGGACTAAGCAATTAATCAATCCAGTGGATCATCGGACATATGAGATATGTCAATTTATCAATTGTCAATCTGTAGGAATTATATACGTGGCACAATGCAATTGCACAAAACTATATATTGGCAAGATGATACAACAGTTATGGAGAATAATTTCTAAGCATATCAGCAGAATAAATACAAGGACAGATACTCCACTTTCACTTTATATGAGAGAGATACATGCAGACAACCCCTTGGCTATTCAATTTTGGGGTATCACCCAAGTTAAACTTGGACCTCGACGTAGCAATCTTAATTTCCAACTTTTACGTGAAGAATCACGCTGGATTCATCGCCTTCAGTCAATTAGCCATTATAGACTCAATGAAGAGTTTACATTTTCAGCTTTTTTATGAACAATCTTGCCAGAATTAACTTAAGTACGGGAAATAATTGCCTTGAGCCTAGCTAAAGTCCTATCCATCTTAAATGTCAGCAGATCACTGTGAATCTCAATAAGAAACAACAAATTCATGAAACATAAATCAATACCAATAAAGAATATCAATCTATCAGTCCGAGAATGGTTCATATATAGGGTATTCCGGGCCCTGACATTTTTGCATAATGATAGATGATGTAATATAGTAAACATCAGGATTTAACTACTATAATGACCAATCTAATATGGAGTACTGTGTGCTATTCAATGTGAATGTAAAAATTATTCAGGTTAGGATCATTGTGTTGGTCTATATATAGGAGACAAGCCATCAATATAGTTTTCACAGCAGGTCCTATTGTAAAATATACTTCTAATATTGAGCAAAATCCAATATGGTATACTATTATAATACAATATGCATATACAGATAAGCTGTGAGACAATAGGTCTCACTGTGAAATATAATGCCAACAGTAACCAGATCCAATATGGAATACTATAATCATCCACAATGAACATATAAATACAACTATCTTAGCATAATTTAAGTAAATCAGAAAAATACAGCAGTAGAAAACATCCTTTATCTGCATAAAATGAACAGATAAGAAGATGAATATTACATCATAGCAACAGGAAGACACACATCAAGAAACTAACAGCCAGGACATAGGAGTACTGCTTAGACAGGCGCAGTTGACTTCACGTTCAATATCGATCTTCAGTCAGTTCGCACAGGTGGTGACGCAAAGACATGCGCAGTCACTTTACTTACTGCGCTGACAAACTAACAGCTTGCGCACGCCGGGACGCGCAGACATGGGCAAGAACGATTGGCACAGCTGTCAAGAACAAGCAGTGTGCACAGCATGAATTACGCACCTACGCCAGGGAAATGGGAACCAGAGTGTGTTTGATACGCTATCTGTTTCAATAGAAGGAATGAACTGTCCATCAAAATGATGCAATACAGCAAAGCATCTTGGTACAAAGGGGATTGGTCAGCAATATGAAAACCATTGGATAAAAGCTCTGACAATCTTTTCTGAACCAATCCATGGGGACTTGATAGTGATTGGTTGTAAGACAGATTGTGACCTCACTAATAGGAGGTTATAAGAAACACTGTTGAGCTTTTTTGCACGCCATTGCCCTTTAGCCCTTGACAAAGCCACTGTTGTGGCGAAACGTCGGACGGGTTATGCGTTTTAGATTTTAAAGTTCTGCCATAATTCTCAGCAAGAAGTTAGGTATAGACTGCAGCTATACCACTTCACAATATTCAGCAAATATGCAGCAAAGCTGCTATTTCTTAGTAACATATGCATAATGACAACTGTGTGTTAGATATATTTTAAACTTGTTTTGGCAATAAAAGTTACATTTTACTAATAAGGTGAATGGGAAAAAAGGATACCTGTTGTCACCCTAGGGACCAATTGTAAATATCAGGTGTTGTGGGCCTATCAGCTTATCCCTGCTCTAGTCACCTGACAGTCTTCCCATAACTGCTGAAAAAATTGAAAACCCATCCCCAGTACTACATAATACTCCAAGGAGGGCTCTATTGCAACCTTGTGACTCATGGTACCATAGGGGGTAGTAAAACCGACATTAACAGTTTTATAACCGCATATATTTGCCTGTATAGACACTATGACGGGGTCTGGCTTTCTGCAACTGGTCTTCACCAGACTTATTATACCCCTAGGCTTGGAGTTGGAAGCAGTACACATTACTTCAGAAGACATAGGCATGCATTTTTGACAAAAAACATTATCACCCTGCATAGGTTCAAAATTTACAGGACAGTTCATAGCACTATGAACAAACTCATGCAAAGTGTGATTTGTAAAATTTTTCTCCCCGTCCTGCATGCAACATTTTCTGTTCACCAGACTTTTTTTTGTCCAATCTGCAGAGTGTGAACAGCCCCATCAATCTTCCAGAGGGGTCCCCCCACCCTCACATGATTTCATAACTAGACATTGGTTGGAGTAACCTTGGACAGTCAAGTAGGGACATACCACCCACCATTACCTCAGGGCACTCGCACACTCCCTCGCGCACTCCTCCCATCCAACAACTGCCAAAAATATGGGAAGTCTCTGCCTAGTATTAACTCCACATTGAGCTCTGCACACACTTCCATCACATGGCTTACTGTCCCATAACATGTTTCAAAGTCAACTAGAACAGTCTTACCAGGGTCTGGTCCAATCTTGACAAAAGTTATTATGTCCGGCAGGACTCTGGATACAGCCTGGTGACAGTCTAGTTCCACGTACAGCGGGATACCACCCATCATCAACTCATGGGTCCTCACGTCCATCTTTTTCTGGCCTCCTGGCCAGAGGATAATCAGGTGTGAAGACATCAGCTTGCGGAGCTGCAGCCAATTTCATCAAGGTGCTCACCATAACATCCATCTTGGCAACAACCGGTTGCTGTCCACGTCAGTTGCTTCTAGCATTTTGACGTCAACCCATCTTTGCAAAACAAATAATCCCACATGGCTTACTGCTGTTACGCTGCACATGTGGCCCATCCACCTGTCTCCTCACTTGAGAGAGCGCTCACTCGCTTGATGCGAACCGTTGCCCCTAGCAATGCTTTGACCACAGGCTCAGTCCTGCTCTTGTACTCCACAGCTGGGCTTTTCCCACTTGCAATATGTACGGTTGGTGGCTCCTGGCAACAACTTCAGTGCAACTCGACCGTTGGTTGCTTCTAGCAACATGTTGCCCGCATCCTCCACCAATTATAAGGATTTCACCCTGGGGATAGCTCTGGGATCGTCCTTGACACTTCCAAAGGACACATTTGTAGTTAATTCAGCAGCAAACCACAGTTCTTTATGCAAGTCTGGCTCCTCGCCAGCTTTATTAGACAGGTTGCAGAATAAATAAAAACATAACACAGGAACAAACAAAATACTAGATCATCCAGTCACTAACTAAACAACCCAGCATGCCCTGACTATCAACTGGAGGCATCTCACTGCCGTTGTTCAATGTTGCGGGTATACAACATTTGAACAATGCTATATTGATACAGCTAATTTGGATGGGAATTTGTTGCAAAAAAGTGAGACTGAATTGATATGATTTAAGGCAACGTATACTACTCATGCCTACGTAGGAGTATTCAAAAACATTGCCCTCCACTAGGAATTCTAATAAATAAACAAAAATTTAAAGGAGTTTTCAAAGTTATTTAAAAACATTGTCTTCCACTTGTCCTCCGGATTACTGCATGTCATACCTAGCGCTCCGGCCGGTCACGCTGGCCGTTAGCGCTCCCCTGCTCTGTCCGTTGGCGGGCCCGGGATTCGCATCGCTCACCTTTTGGGCCATCGCTCACCTTTCCTATCTGCTGTTCCTCCTGTAGTCTTGCATCACCGACACGTGTGTCCCCGCCTCCTAGTGCTTAAAGATTTAAAGGGCCAGTGCTCCCTTGATTGTTGCTTTCACCTGTGCCTTGTCTATAAGTGTGATCACCTCCCACTCCCCTTTGCTGGATCTTTGTACCTAGTGCCTTAGAGAAAGCAGTCATTGTGTTTGCCTTTCTGTGTTCCTGACTAATCTGCTTGTGACCTGACTACGCTCCTGTGCCGCCAGTCTATTTGCCTTTGCTGTGTCCAGACTACGCTTCTTTGCCGCCTGTCCTGCCTTCCTGCCAGCCTCTCTAAATGTCATCTCTCTTGAGTCAAGTTACACCTAGCAGGCTGAGTCGTGCCAGGGGTAACGACCTGGGTGCCGCAACAAGCCCATCCCGCTTTGCGGAGGGCTCTGGTGAAAACCAGTGGCACCTTAGACTCCTCTCCCTGGTGCGGCTCACGTCATCATCAACACAGGTCCAGAGGATCCACTACCACCTGTCGTAATACTGCACATCCTAGTCACCAGTTGCATCCAACACCCCATTGCATCCAACACCTCTTCTCTGACCCACCCTACTGGGCTCTGTTTACTTGGCTACACCAGAGATGTGCTCATATAAAATAGCGCTGCAGGCAATCATTGGGATCAGCCATAAAGAGCATAAGATTACTGAGGCTAGGTATTGGCATGAGTATATGGGCACTAGTGTTGCTCTCGAATATTCGCAATTAGAATTTTATTTGCGAATATCGCATATTCGTGAGTTTGTGAATATTGCGAAAATAGCACTATCTGTCACAGTTCCCTATACCCTTAAAGAAGGGAGGGCTCAATATTTGCGAATATGCGCATATGCGGAAAACCAGTGTAGAGGAAGAGTTGTGCAGTTGCCCATAGCAACCAATCAGATTGCTTACTTCATTTTTGAAAAGGCCTCTAAAAATGAAATAAGCGATCTGATTGGTTGCTATTGTCAACTCAGAAACTTTTCCTCTGGACAGGTTTTGATAAATCTCCCTCTATGGGGGAGATTCATCAAAACCAGTGTAGAGGAAGAGTTGTGCAGTTGCCCATAGCAACCAACCAGATTGCTTCCATCATTTTTGAAAAGGCCTCTGAAAAATTAAGGAAGCAATCTGGTTGCTATGGGCAACTCAGAAACTTTTCCAGGAAAAGTTTCTGAGTTGCCCATAGCAACCAATCAGATTGCTTCTTTCATTTTGCAGAGGCCTTGTGAAAAATGAAAGAAGCAATCTGGTTGATTGCTATGGGCAACTCAGCAGTGTTTCCAGGAAAGTAAAGTTAAACCACAACACTGTAAAACTCTGTCCTACCCCGAGACTCAAAGCCGTGGTGGTCTCCCATCCACTGTGCTGCCAAGATGGTCCTGCTTAGCTGACTGTTTTAAATGCCGTGAGTTCCCCATAGACCACAACGGGCCTATGGGATGCATTGGGCAAAAAATCACAGAGTTCATGCACTAGTCACAGTTGCCCATACCATAAAACAAGGGAGGACTCAATATTCGCGAATATGCAAATATATTAAATATATTTTAAATATAAGGAATATGCGAATTTCGCGAATATATGACGAATATACGTCCATATATTTGCAAAATATCGCAAATTTGAATATGGCCTATGCCAAGTAAACAATATAGCAGAGGAGGGTAGCAGCTGGCCCAGCACACCATATGGCTCTGGTTGGTGGTGCAAGGGGGGTCAGGCAGATAAACATAGTAAGCAGGTGAGTCGTACACTGGAGAGTCAAAATTCTACGAGGTCTTATCTACCCCCTTCTCTCCCCATCTTTATGTCTTTCTTACTTCTCTCCTTACTTTGATTCCCTCACTTGTCTTGCCTCTCCCAATAACAGCCCTGATGCTTTGTCGGTTATCACACCCACTACTTTGACTTACTGTTTACCGATGGTACCCACATATTAAGACGTCTCTCACCATCATAGATATTGGAATCCCTCTTCCTATCTAACGAGATGTCATACGCCACTGATACCGCTAACTGTAGAAATGTACTCTATTTGAGACATGGCCCCACCTGGGGTCTTATCTATTTTGGTAACGAACACCTACCGTTGCAATTGAAATTATTATGCTGTTATTGTACTTCTCTTTTATTGCATTTTTGTAAGGTTTTGTAACGTTTCATTACATATACTGAAAATTAATAAAAATTTAACTATGAAAAAAAAAAAATTCTACCAGGTATGACAAGGGTTAAGGCAGAGGCACCATTTAGCACACAAAGATGATCAAGGTAGACAGGTTTCTATGGTTATGTGTAGAAATGAGCAAAATTACATTTAACACTCCCTGGGTCAGACACAGGGTGCCACACCAATAGAATGTAAGGAGTTAAGTAATGATTCATAGAATAACACACTGCTGTATACTATTATCGATGTAGATACCATCAACTTTATAGTTGGCATTTTTCTCCTGGCTCAATTTAACGACCAGTAAAGGTCTGAACACTTAATTCCCCACCAAAACATTTCACATGTCTTTACACAACGTAAAAAAACAATCTTAAAGCGACAGTGCCCATTGAACATGGAAATGGAGTGAGTATCCACAAAATAACAGAGTTGGTGAGTGATGAAGCATACAGTGAATACCTAGAACTCATAGCATGTACAGGAGCAGAGACTCTTGTCTTTTGACAGGAGTCCCTGTTCCTTTGAACACTTTTTATGGAGAGTAACTACAGGAAAAAATCAAAAGTAGAGATAAATATTGATTCTCCATTATTCAAAACAAACACTCTAAAGTTCATTTACTTGGCCAAGGGCTCTTCACCTAACCCAGTTAGTTGCATATTTTCATGCCAAAGTTGTTTTCCCAAATCTGCAACCTATAGAGGTGTTTCTGCTCATTAAATCATCCCCAAAGTCTCTTTTACTAATTTTTTATTATTCCAGTCTACTGTATGTATTTTCATTGACTCAGACTTATACCTATAAATTCCATACATAGATCAATTGCTAATTGTTCTCCATGATTGTGACTTTTTACACAGAAAAAATGCTTTAGGGGAATTAAATGTATATCATTGATACTCTCCAATGCTTTATTTTAACAACCAAATAAGAAAATGTAACTTATATTCTGCTGTAAATGAGAATATCTATTGCAGGCGATTCAAGATATCTCAATGGCTGTTAAGAGATGTTACCTTATGCGCTCCGGCCGCATGCGTGAGCGCATGGTCCCGTTACCTGCTGCTGCCGGCAGGGCTGGGACTCGCATTGTGGGACGCGCTCGGATGCAAGCCCCAGTCCGTCACTCACCTGGTGCTTCTCCTGCCCCAGCCTCTGCCTCACTGCTCCGGCGCGCGTGTCCCCGTCCCCTAGGGAGCGTCCGCGTCTGAGCTTTAAGATTTAAAGGGCCAATGCGCTCATTAGTGTGATTCACCTGTGGCTAATTTATATATTCTTCCACCCTCCTCACTCCCCTGCTGGATCTTTGTTGCCTTGAGCCAGAGATAAAGCATTCCTGTTTCTGCCTTGCCGTGTATCTGATCCATCGCTTTGTGACCCGACCTTGCTTCTTTGCCGCCTGCCTATTGACCTCCTGCTACGTCCTGACTACGCAACTGTGCCGCCTGTCCTGACCTTCTGCTATCCAGACTATGAGCTGCCTTATCCCTCCCCTGCCTAGCATCTCCTCAGCCACCTGTGTGGTCGAGCCGTGCCAGGGGTAGCGACCTGGGTGCCGCCTGCTGCAGCAAGACCATCCTGCTTTGCGGCGGGCTCTGGTGAAAACCAGCGACACTTTAGACTATGCTCCCTGGTAAGGTCCGAGTCATCTGCCACACAGGTCCAGCTGGGTTCCTGTCTTCTGAAACATGAGTGATACAGTAAGATCCGGTCATGGATCCCGCTGAGGTACCCCTGCCTGAAGAAGAGGATTTTGTCCAAATTTGTTCAAGCTCCATCTCTACAATTTTATTTGTAGGCCACAAACCACTGAAATTGTAGAAATGTAATTTGTGTTGTTCCCTTTTCTATCTATAAAATTGCTTTTGTTGTGAGAAAAATATTTTAAGGATAATTTTTTAATGTTAGAAATGTAAACATTGTATAATTTTCTGCTTAACTTTTGACATAAGGCACTACAAACAAGATAGATGTGCCAGACAGAGAGACGACTACTAATTCCAAGGGTCAAAGGAGTATTGTGGTTTCAGAAAATTGTGTTTCAATAAGACATATAACTTACTGATAAAGTGTTATCACAAATTGTATTTGTGCTATATATCTTCAGCATGTTTTTGCTTGAAATACCCCTGAAAGGAAGTTGTGTAGTTCTCTCATTGTCAGTGTGGTGTGCTTCTTACAGCTTCACCCTCTCTCCCAAGACAACACATCATTCTCTGCTATTTCAGGAGGTGTGGCTGGATCTTGTCTCTGAGCTGAAATCCCACTATATGGGACACAGAGATGCCTAACTACTATTTGCACTATACAACTGTGACTAAAACCCACAGCACAAGTTAACCTATACTGCAGGTTTTAAACAGCATTATGCCAGTTACTCCTATTTCACTCATTATTTTTACTTTTGCAATACAAAGGTTGAAAGCTGCAGTAGACCTACAGTGATTACAGAAGGTGCCCAATAGATACATTCTGTGTCAGAAGCTTCTGCTATTTTACTGCCACTGTGTGAGGAGCCCAAAAAGGCTGTGTTCCCAATGCACAGAACTAGACATACTATGCCTCAACGTTACTAAAAGGAGATGTGTGTGTGTGATATATAAAGGGGCACTGTCAAATACAAAAACTTTTGTGCGTTTGTGTTGTACGTTTCTATTATACTTCATAAAAAAATTGTATTTTCTTTATATAGAAATCATGGCTTACAAAATCTTGGCTTTGTCCAAGCTGAAGCACAGGCATGAATAAAGTCCAGTAGGCGAGGGTGAGCTAGCACTCCTCTCTCCTGTCTGATAAGTGCTGTCAGACAGGAGAGAGCACAGAGGAGTACTATCAGACAAGAGAGAGCACAGAGGAGTACTATCAGACAAGAGAGAGCACAGAGTAGTACTATCAGACAGGAGAGAGCACAGAGGAGAGCTATCAGACGGAAGAAAGCACAGAGGAGTGTTATAAGACAGGAGAGGGCACAGAGGAGGCTTATCAGACAGGAGAGAGCACAGAGGAGTGCTATCAGACAGGAGAAAGCACAGAGGAGTACTATCAGACAGGAGACTGCACAGAGGAGTTCTTTCAGACAGAAGAGAGCGCAGAGGAGTACTATCAGACAGGAAAGAGTACAGAGGAGTGTTATCAGACAGAGAGCACAGAGGAGTGTTATCAGACAGGAGAGAGCACAGAGGAGTCCTATCAGAAAGGAGAAAGCACAGTGGAGTACTATCAGACAGGAGAGAGCACAGAAGAGTAATATCAGACAGGAGTGAGCACAGAGGAGTTCTTTCAGACAGAAGAGAGCACAGAGGAGTACTATCAGACAGGAGAGAGCACAGAGGAGTACAATAAGACAGGAGAGAGCACAGAGGAGTACTATCAGACAGTAGAGAGTACAGAGGAGTGCTATCAGACAGGAAAGAGCACAAGAGAGCTATCAGACAGGAAAAAGCACAGAGGAGTACTATCAGACAGGAGAGAGCACAGAGAAGTACTATCAGACAGAAGAGAGCACAGAGGAGTTCTTTCAGACAGAAGAGAGTGCAGAGGAGTACTATCAGACAGGAGAGAGCACAGATGAGTCCTATCAGACAGGAGAGAGCCCAGATGAGTCCTATCAGACAGGAGAGGGCACAGAGGAGTCCACTCAGACAAGAGAGAGCACAGAGGAATCCTATCAGATAGGAGAGACCACAGAGGAGTCTTATCAGACAGGGGAGAGCGCAGAGGAGTAATATCAGACAGAAGAGACCACAGAGGAGTTCTTTCAGAGAAGAGAGCGCAGAGGAGTACTATCAGACAGGCGAGAGCACAGAGGAGTACTATCAGACAGTAGAGAGTACAGAGGAGTGCTATCAGACAGGAGAAAGCACAGAAGAGTGCTATCAGACAGGAGAGAGCACAGAGGAGTACTATCAGACAAAAGAGAGCACAGAGGAGTTATTTCAGACAGAAGAGAGCGCAGAAGAGTACTATCAGACAGGAGAGAGCACAGATGAGTCCTATCAGACAGTAGAGAGCCCAGATGAGTCCTATCAGACAGGAGAGAACATAAAGTAGTCCTATCAGACAGGAGAGAGGACAGAGGAGTACAATCAGACAAGAGAGAGTACAGAGGAGTTCTATCAGATAGGAGAGAGCACAGAGGAGTCCTATCAGACAGGAGAGAGCACAGAGGAGTCCTATCAGACAGGAGAGAGCACAGAGGAGTACAATCAGACAAGAGAGAGCACAGAGGAGTCCTATCAGATAGGAGAGAGCACAACGGAGTACTATCAGACAGGAGAGAGCACATAAGAGTCCTATCAGACAGGATAGAGCACAGAGGAGTGCTATCAGAAAGGAGAGAGCACATATGAGTGCTATTAGACAGGAGAGAGCACAGAGGACTGTATTAGACAGGAGAGAGCACAGATGAGTACTATCAGACAGGAGAGAGAATAGAGGAGTCCTATCAGACAGGAGAGAGCGCGGAGGAGTACTATCAGACAGAAGATAGCACAGAGGAGTTCTTTCAGAGAAGAGAGCGCAGAGGAGTACTATCAGACAGGTGAAAGCACAGAGGAGTACTATCAAACAGGAGAGAGTACAGAGGAGTGCTATCAGACTGGAGAAAGCACAGAGGAGTACTATTAGACAGGAGAGAGCACAGAGGAGTACTATCAGACAGGAGAGAGCACAGAGGAGTACTATCAGACAAAAGAGAGCACAGATGAGTTATTTCAGACAGAAGAGAGCGCAGAAGAGTACTATCAGACAGGAGAGAGCCCAGATGAGTCCTATCAGACAGGAGAGAACATAGAGGAGTCCTATCAGACAGGAGAGAGGACAGAGGAATACAATCAGACAAGAGAGAGCACAGAGGAGTCCTATCGGATAGGAGAGAGCACAGAGGAGTCCTATCAGACAGGAGAGAGCACATAAGAGTCCTATCAGACAGGATAGAGCACAGAGGAATGCTATCAGAAAGGAGAGAGCACAGAGGAGTGCTATTAGACAGGAGAGAGCACAGAGGACTGCTATTAGATAGGAGAGAGCACAGAGGAGCCCTATCAGACAGGAGAGAGCACAGAGGAGTACTATCAGACAGGAGAGAGCACAGAGGAGTACTATCAGACAGGAGAGAGCACAGAGGAGTACTATCAGACAGAAGAGAGAACAGAGGAGTTCTATCAGACAGGAGAGAGCACAGAGGAGTGCTATCAGACAGGAGAGAGCACATAGGAGTCCTATCAGACAGGAGAGAGCACAGAGGAGTACTATCAGACAGTAGAGAGCACAGAGGAGTACTATCAGACAGGAGAGAGCACAGAGAAGTGCTATCAGACAGGAGAGAGCACAGAGGAGTACTATCAGACAGGAGAGAGCACAGAGGAGTACTATCAGACAGAAGAGAGCACAGAGGAGTTCTATCAGACAGGAGAGAGCACAGAGGAGTGCTATCAGACAGGAGAGAGCACATAGGAGTACTATCAGACAGGAGAGAGCACATAGGAGTACTATCAGAAAGGAGAGAGCACAGAGGAGTGCTATCAGACAGGAGAGAGCACAGAGGAGTGCTATCAGACAGGTGAGAGCACAGAGACAAAGCCATGGTTTTTTAAGCCATGATTTCTATAAAAAGGAAAGCCAATTTTCTTATGAAGTATACTAGAAAGTTTAATGTTTTGCCAAGATATACAACATATAAAAAGTTTTGGAATCTGACAGTGCCCATTTAAGTTTCATACAGTCAAGGCTATCAATACCCCCTGGCCATAGTAGGAGGAAGCATCCCAATCTCAGATGCAGAAACCTACCTGCCGCAATGAGTCCACCTTCACTTTTATTACCTGTGGTGCATTCAGCAGAACTCTTCAATATTTGGTTGTGCATCCTTTATTGCACCCGAATATGTATCTCTTGCCTAAATTAGCAATTGGAGAGCAATAGACCTGTATACTCTACTTGCCTATAGGCCCAATACTAATTATGTACTCCCTGCCACCACTGACTCCATAGTAGTCACATGTCCAACCTCTATAATAGCAAATGTACCAATTCAGCATTATTAAAAATTTTTGAAACATCTAGAGCTATTTTTTTTGCAGCCCCATGCCTCAAGTCTTATTTCAAATATAAAGTAAGCAGATTAATATTGGGTACACACGAGATTTACACCAATAATATAATTTCAGAAGTTTTTGAAAACTTTGGTAAGAACAGATGGCTACTTATACTGAGGTTTATGCAGAATAGAAAATTCATCTTCTATTATGCAAGAAAAACAATGTTAATTCAGAGGGAAACACAGGAAGCAAGATCAAAAAATCCTCAGATTTGATTCTTTGTGTTAATGCAATAAAATCGAACATATGGTAGTCTATATTTAAAGTAAATCTGTCACCAATGTCACCTGCACTAACATGTTGGTACGGACAGGTAGTGCAGGTGACACTGATGACAACTATAATTACCTTGTCCCGTTCCGTGCAGTCATTCTTTGGTAATCTTATCTTCAGCTCCGGGCCCGGCTTGGAGCATGGGCGGAGCTTAGTGACGTCACCACTGCTGCTCTCTGCTAGGTCCTCTGTTAGAGAACAGCAGTGGTGATGTCACTAAGCTCTGCCCGTGTTCCAAACTGGGCCCAGAGCTGAAGATACCGGAACGTGACAAGGTAAGTACCATTGTCATCAGTGTTATCTGCACTACCTGTCTGTACCAACAGGTTAGTGCAGGTGACGCTGGTGACAGATTTCCTTTAACACGTTTCTAAAGTATTCCCCTACTCTATCACAGCCATACTCCTTCAGAGAATGGTATTATTTCCAAATTATTTTAACATTTGTTAATTTATGTATTATTTAAAACAAAAATATGTTTAAAAGTGAAGTTACAATCTATCTATCTATTGAGCACTATTTGCACTTTATTGAGAATGTACTGTACATTATGGGGGAGATTTATCAAAACCTGTGCAGGGGAGACGTTGTCCAGTTGCCAATAGCAACCAATCAGCTCGCTTCTTTCATTTTTCACAGGCCTTCCCAAAAATGAAAGAAACAATCTGATTGGTTGCTATGGGCAACTGGGCAATTTTTCCTCTGCACAGGTTTTGTTAAATCTCCCCCTATGTGAATAAGAATGACACTATTAACTAGTCACTATGAGTTGCACATTTGCCATCTGCGTACGGTATGAATAAATATTCTGAATATGCACTCTATTGTACTTTGTTGTAAATGAGCTATGTAATTGTTACCTCTTTTTATATGTTGCACACTTCACTTGTAACCTGCTTGAAAATGGTTGCACTGGCCAACTGAAATGTTGCCCTTTGATGGAATAAACTAAAGATTTTTTCACCATAATCATCTTGTTTGGAGTGCTGCAATCTTTCTCCTTTTGTATCTATCTGTCTAAAAAAATTGAGTTGCTGCAGCACATTTGTTGTGAAAAATAGTCGATTTTATAAACATGTTTAAAAAATGCAACATTTCAGCTGCCCATGCAGCCTTTGGAATAAAAGCTACTATTTTTCACAAGTATGCTGCAGCAACTCGACTTTTTTAGATTTATCAAGATGTTTTTGATCTGGGCCATTACTGCCTGCACCTGCTCACTTTACCTGTGAAGAGCTGTTCCACTTTCATTTTCCTCTATCATCTATCTATCTATCTATCTATCTCATATCTATCTATCTATCTCATATCTATCTATCTATCTATCTATCTATCTATCTCATATGTATCTAGCTCATATCTATCTATCTATCTCATATCTAACAAGAAAAATAGGCTAATAAATCCACCCTTTTTTTCACCGCATCCTGGAGTGCTGCAGATTTTTTCTTGTTTGGTATCCACAATTGACTCGTTACCCGGGACAACGACTTGCTGGCACCCGGCACTTTCTTCTTTTTTTTGGGTTGAGCTGCTTCAATTTTTTATCTTCTATCTATCTATCTATCTATCTCACATCTATCTATCTCATATCTATCTATATATATATTTTCTATCTATCTATGCAGAGAAGGCAGCAGCACTCACTGGATATAGGTGAATAATGTGTGGCTTTATTCACAAAACATCAAGACAGCGACGTTTCAGCCTTCTCAAAAGGCCTTTGTCAAGCAATAGTAAGTACATGGTGCAGGATATATATACACATCAGGTGTGATACAATTAGTGACGTGATTGGTGACGTCAATATGTTTACAAAACAGAAAGGAAAACGTGACAATATGATCATAGGCATACAGACAAATTATAAACACTACATACACATCGGATGTCCGTTGCCTATGAAATTAAGCCTTCAAACTTGGACAGATAGAGGCATTATTTCACTAAAACATTTGTACAAAGACAATAAACTAATATCTTTTGAAGAACTCCAATCGATATACGGTTTACCAGATGCAGAGAGAAGATCATATAACATAATTGTCAAACATTTGAAACAATTTCCCCAACCCACAGTATCCATTCCTCAAACACTTGTAGACCTCATGAACCTATCCTCTGACTACATCTCGAAAATTACCCTTAAGCCATTATATCAGTTCTACAATAACGACCTATATATAACTAATAGGACACAGCATTCTAAGTGGGAAAAAGAATTAAACCTGACAATCTCTAACTATGAATGGGCTCAGGCTCTTAAATCTTTAAATAAACACACATCGTGTTTAGGCCATAGAGAACAATTTTTCAAGATGGTATCTATGTGGTACTATACCCCGGCCAAATTGCATCATGTCTTGCTCCATCCACCAACACCACAGACTGTCCAGGAGTTGGGGGATGCTTTAGTCCAGGTCTGGGAGGACATCTCTCAGGAGACCATCCGCCACCTCATCAGGAGTATGCCCAGGCATTGTAGGGAGGTCATACGGGCACGTGGAGGCCACACACACTACTGAGCCTCATTTTGACTTGTTTTAAGGACATTACATAAAGTTGGATCAGCCTGTAGTGTGGTTTTCCACTTTGATTTTGAGTGTGACTCCATATCCAGACCTCCATGGGTTGATAAATTTGATTTCTATTGATAATTTTTGTGTGATTTTGTTGTCGGCACATTCAACTATGTAAAGACGAACATATTTCATATGATTAGTTCATTCATCTAGGGTGTGTTATCTTAGTGTTCCCTTCATTTTTTTTTTTTTTTGAGCAGTGTATATAGGGTAAACATTAAAGAAGCAGCGGTGCTTGCACAAGTGTATCAAAGAACCTATTGATGGGGGTAGGATGTTGAATCTTCACTGATCTTAAAATAATTTTTGAAAGACTGGATAACTCCATTTACGTTATACGTTCACACATACAGGATCCTGCACAGATTTGATGCGCAGAATTTGTAACTGCCGATTAGAATCTGTGCTCAGTCATTTAGTTTACATTGAAATCTGCAGCAGAAAATCCTGCGCATCAAATCTGCGTGCGTGTGAACGTACCCTAAAGGGGTATTCCAGGAATGTTTTATTTGACTGTGCTACAGGGGCTGTAAAGTTAGTGTAGTTCATAATATAGTGTCTGTACCTGTGTGACGGTGGTCTCGCAATTCTTATGTGATTTTCGCCCCAATATATATTTTTAACAGCATACAAAATTACTCAGGACTCCGGTTTTCCCAGGTTGCAGTGCGTTGAGACATGATATCACTAGTCAGGTGGGCAAAGGGAGCCTGGGTGGGTGAAGCGAATGCTGCGTGGGAGAGAGATCATTCTGCAACAGCTGTAAGCACCCTGGTCAGAAAACACCGGTCTTTTGAATGGAATGCAACTCATTTGTGTTTCAATGGGTGGGGTGGCTGATGTGTGGGAGGGAGGAATGTAACTTTACACTTACAAACATGGAACTATGGGATGTATAATTTAAGAGATCAAACTCCAACAGGAAATACCCAGTTTACAAAAAGATAGCCTGGCAGGTATGTACTAAAATAACCTTAAGTGGATATTCCCTTTAACATACTACATTTATATAGACCCTCAATACAAAAATATACTCTCCACTATAGAAAACAGCTATGAAACGATGTCGGCATTGGTTTATTAAGTCTTTCAATACTCTGGTCTTGACTGAAATGTCAGATCTTTGGGAAACTTGATTAAAACGGCAGAGCATGTCCTCACTGGCCAGCTCATTGTCAGATATTGCAGTGTAAACATCAGGCAGAATGTGCTACAGGCTGCTCTATAACAGAACAAAGAATGGCAGCTGTAAACAATACAGCGCGGTGATAACCTCTTACCTCCTCCGGGGGATTTTAACAGGAGATTTGCATGGAGCGAGCATCATCCTTTATCTGAGCCAGGATTTTTATTGCGTTTTGCCTAAAATTCTTGATTTTTTATTGCTTTATTTCATACTTTGCTGGAGAATCAATTATGTATCAAAACTCAGAAAATCTCTTTATTCTACAGCACCACAGGAGAATAGGATATAAGGTGCCCGGTATATGCCAGAGCTGCTCCATAATAGCATTAAACAAAAATGTCTTTATTGTCACTGGTGGGAGATTACATATAAAATGTATGCATACACAACAAACATATTTTAACTGCTTATCATCCACATAGAGAACTAGAGCACTTTAGATTTTTTGTTTAAAAAGATATTAGATATTTTTAAAACTGAATTCTTCTCCATCTCCCTCTCCTCCTTCTTTTCTTCTCCTCCTTCTTTTTCTCCTTCACAGTGGTGTCCCATCACGGCCAATGATTAACCGTGAGGGTAGATCTTGCTCTGAGGCATCATCTCCAAATTAGCTACAAGCAGGGAGCAGCAGGATTGGGAGTTGCAGGAAACCGGGGTAGTTAAAGGGGTACTCGAGGGAAGTGCATATATTGAAAAAAAAGCTCCAAAGCCACCACACTGCCTGGATAGGTTCCCTGCCTGATATGCATTGCTCCTGTGGCCTCTGTTGTCTTCTTTGGCTGCTTGATATTCCTTGCAATCCTTTCCTCCCTTGGCCTACATCTACCAACAATCATTGCAGCTCTGCTCTGCCAGCCCCCACCCTCTTTGAGAGAAGCCCTCACCCTCCTGCTTCAAGCAGAGAGAGGTTCAGTGTCTGATTGCCTAAAGGCTGCACACACCTTCCAGTTCTCAGCACTAAAGGGAGTATGACTCATCAGTGCAGGGCAGAAACCACATGGTCTGTGTCTCTCAGGAGGGTGAGGGCTGCTTTAGAGAGGGATATGGACAGAGACAGAGTGGATGGCTGAATAATTTCATTCCCTCACTTCATGAAACTAAGTTACAACCAAAGAGAGGAACCTGCTCTATATGGCTAATGAATGATATTTAGACAATTAAATAGGTTGATGAGAATGGGCTATGGGTTAAGTTCCCCAGAGTACCCCTTCAAGTATTGTTTATTAAAAATAAATAAACTAATAAAAATAAAGTCTGAAATACCCCTTAAACCTTACTTTTGGTATGTCCCACAAAACAATTCCACATGCGGTGCCCATTGGCTGCATGATACTGAAGAGAGCACCGAGGTTGCCATGTTGTTGCAATATTAGGATGGATACAAAGGATATCAACACCTGCAAAGCATTCTTAAGTCCTACCAAGGACACCAGTGACATGTGGAACCAAGCCTGACTACCTTGTGAACATACTACACCCCCCCCCCCCCCAAGCTATTCAGTGACCTGAGGGACATCCTTTCTTGAATAGCTTCTTTTTTAGTCTGAGGGGATAACAATTTCAAGGGCCTCGTAGCTGTCTGTAACCTTTGTGAACCTCCTGTGACCATCCTTTTACTACCGGGAGCCACAACCTGTGTGATTTCTTGTTGTTGTATCAACTCAGGAAATAACTTTTAAGTCAATCCCTAAGCATAGGTTTACTCTCCACAGTCTGCAACCACTTTCCATTACTGTAGGAACTATTAAAGATCGATAAAGTTCTAACGGATGATGGGGAGATTTATCAAAACCTGTGCAGAGGAAAAGTTGACCAGTTGCCAAGAGCAACCAATCAGCTTGCTTCTTTCATTTTTGAAAAGGCCTGTGAAAAATAAAAGAAGCAATCTGATTGGTTGCTATGGGCAACTGGTCAGGACACCCCAGCCATCATGGGCCAAGCCATTGTTAAATAGACTGTGCCCTGGGGGACTAGATACCAAAACATGAGTGCATGGATTCTTTCTTGAAGTTGTGGGTACTCCCAGGGTGTTACTCAAGTACAGAGACCCACTCTAGCCACTGTCAACAAGACCTTCTACTGCAATGATTCCTGTGCTGCCCCAATTGGTCACCACATAAGCTTTAGGTTATGATCATCAGACTAGGTCTTGCTGCCATAGTGTGGATGCAAAAAAGCATCCTTAGTGTGACACCAGCCTTATAAACCTCTTCTACTTGTATTAGCATTCTGCAATGCTCTCTAGCACTGGAATAATTTACAAAAAAAGTTTAATTTACACACTTTTTTAGGACACAAAATCTCTTAGCTATGTGGACCAATACTATGTGGATTTGCTCCTCCTTACCTCTCAAGATTCTTTTCTGGTCCCTTTCATCATTTCCTCAGGCTTTTATCTTATTTATTTATTTATTTTTAGATGCTGTTAACCCTGAAACCCTCTTGTCCCCTGAGTCAGTTTGGTGTGTTGAATGGATTATGTCGCTGAATTACAATTGTAAAGTAAGTAAATAAGGGAAAACATTTCTTGAATTCTTTCTTTGAAACTGGAATTTAGTGGCACAGCTTCCAAGCTGTTATTACAAAATCTTCCCTGTGGTGATTTCTACTCCTATTTTGTTTTTTGATTGATGATAACAACAGGAGATGAGATCTGCATTAGCACTATCACAGCCTTACATGATTAACTATCATACACATTACACATGCTCCAAAACTCTTGATACCAATCCCACAAAAGCCTTAAGTCTGAGCTGTCAATTCACTATTACATGAGATGACACTTTAGAATTTCAATGTCTTGTTAGATACTTACAAAAAATGAACAGACTGCTTATGCAGTGACTGACATTTCCAGTTTCCATCTTGACTAAGTGAGTCACACAGTCCTTTGGTGCACTTGTGCAGCAGGGTTTCATATTTTTTTGTTAAAAAAGTGCACACTTATATCTGTAGGAAAATTCTATATAATCTATAATAGTCTTTTGCCTTTCTCCCAACATTATCAGAAGAAGCAAAGGATTTTTCCAAGTGGTCCAAAAATGATCCCTTTTTGGGAATGGCAACAGGTTTTGTGCCTGGAAAGTGAAGAAGCAATGACTTTTTACAAACATGAAATGTGAAAATGTTGTCCCATTTTGGGGCTTAGCTATGGGATTGTCATCCTAAAGTGACACAACCCTCCTATGAGGCTTTTTCATAATTAGATGAAAAATAAAAAAATAAACTGTCCCACTTGAAGGGGTTATCCAAGCAAAAACTTGATATATATATATATATATATATATATATATATATAAATATATATATATATATATATATATATATATATATATATATATATATCTCAACTGGCTCCGGAAAGTTAAGCAGATTTGTAAATTACTTCCATTAAAAAATCTTAATCCTTCTAATATTTATTAGCTTCTGAAGTTTTCTGTCTAACTGCTCAATGATGATGTCACGTCCCGGGAGCTGTGCATGATGGGAAATTATCCCCATAGGAACTGCAGTTTCCGGAGCCAATTGATATATAAAAAAAAAAAAAAAAAAAGGTTTTGGCCTCGAATACCCCTTTAACTTGCAATGAAATAAGGTTTTGCATTGACAGAACAGATGCAGAAGCCTCTTTGTTGCTTTTTTACAATTATTATTATATATGTCTGGTCTTACTCCTATCTGTCTTGTTTACTGCTAAGTGTCCCTCACAGAGATCTTCACCTAACACCAGCTATCTCTAAAAATGCTGACTAGGCATAGGCTTTTATTGTGGCTCTGACATTACCCCTATACTGCCTCATTAATTGACTGGTAGAGCTGTTTATAAGGCATTATGGCATTCCCAAAGGTCATGTGATCCTTTCTCCTTCTTATTTCTGCCCTGTGGATGAGGTTCTGACAGAACTTGGGTTCTACCAGGTTGGTTTGCTCATCTCTAAACACAATGGCCCACATTTATCATTGTCTTTAGACTGTTTTTAGTGTCTAAAAAAGGGGCAAAAAAGGCACAAGCAGGGTTTTTTGCGCCTTTTTTTGCCCCTTTTTGTTTACACATTTCTGCTGATTTTGAGTTGCAATCCACTGATTTTGGCAATAGACATGATATGGAAGGGATTTATCATTGCCCCTTTTTGTAAAAAGGAGCAAAAAAAGGCGCAAAGCCTCTGAAAAGTCTCTAAAACTACACCAGCCCAGACATGGTGTAGCTTTTTGGTGTATGTGTAGACATAAATTTCAGAAAATGGGACCTGCACAAAATTTATCAAAGCTCTTTTACCTTTTAATAAATTTGGTGCTCCTACACATTATCAGCACACACAAAAAAAAGGTGTAAAAAAATGCTTCACTTGCACTGCAATGATAAATGTGGGCCAATGCCTGCAAATTGGACTGCATTTTCAATGTAACAGGTTTCATTTATAGCCTATTTTAAGGATATGACATCAATATTCCTGAGAATCTGAAGTCTTGAGAACTCCCTTTACTTGCCAAAGTGTAGCTGCCACTTTAGATTTATACTTTGTGATACATTTTACAGTTTAGCTTTTAGACCCTGAGGGTTGGAAAGGAAATGTATATTTTTACTGTTATATTATTGTATTACGACTCTGCCTGCAACATGTGATAGGTCAAAAGCACTTTTGTAAAATCAAAGCAAAATAGTTTACCTTGCTATGCAGTTTTATGAAGTTTCATAGCCTGAGCCAGCCTTGTTCCAGAGAATATTGCTTCTGTCTATCAAGCAAGTAACCTGTCCAAAGGAATCTGTTATCTGACAAATAACGGCGGGTGACGCATGTTCAGTGTACATCAGTTATCTGTGGAAAGCTAAGAATTGACATCAGAAATTGTTCTCGAAGCTGCTTGGGGGTGTGATATAAGCATCGGGTTCCATACATTACCATAGTATAGCTCAAATAGATCAAAGATTTGCATGTTCTACCATAAAAACAATTTGTTCTGTGATTATTCTCTGCCAGCAAGTATGTCAATGGAAAACAGATGATTATCTTCTACTACTTCCGAACCAAGGGATACAAAATGATGAAGAATTGTGTTTGCTGCAAACAAAACTCTGAGAACCTCAGTGTATATTTTCAAATGTTCTTGATATATATATATATATATATATATATATATATATATATATATACATACATACATACAAAAAAACAACAACTCTTAGATCTCTTAGATTACAGGGTTGCCTGGAGCCATAATAGAGCTAGCATAGGTAGAGGGGTGACATGAAGCACTCGATCCCCAAGGCAAAATCTGGAACATGGCAGCACAACTGTTCTGTATTATTTGTAGTATTGGTCTCATCATATGAGGAATAGAAACCTTTCTGGGTTTCTTAGATTTAGGGGCTTAATGAGCAACCACAGCTACTGCAACTCCGATAGTTCTGCTTATGTCTATAGACAAGCACATATAATACAATACATGCATGCACTTATGCCCTAGACCTAAGAAGACACTCAATCAATTATGACCCTATCCTCCAATATTGCGCGTTAAAGCGGTTATCCAGCATAAGTTGATTTTAGTACATACCTGGCAGACAGTAATGGACATGCTTAGGAAGGATCTGCGCTTGTCTTGGGCTGAATGACTATGTTGTGAGATTACCATAACACTGTGGTTAGCTTTCTGTGAACTTGTATTTCCTGTTTTCAGTTTTCTTATTTGCCTACAAATCCCATGATACCATTTTCCTCCTTCCCACACATAAGCCACCCCACCCATTGAAACATAAATGAGCTGCAGACCTGTGGTCTTCAATCAGGATGTCTACAGCTGTTGCAGATTGATCTCTCTCCCACCAAGCGATCGCTTCACCCATTGAATATACATTAATGCACTGACTATAATCCTATGACAACAAATGATACTTCTAATAACAACAGGGGAGACATCAGGTCACTGAAGGACTCAACCTGACAGGGCCTAAATGTAGTGCAGAACCATGTTTTGTACTGGGACATTACAGAAAAACAGGAGTCAATATGATACAGAGGGTGGGAGTCGGGGGGGGGGCAGTCATAGAGAGAACGAAGAAGTCAGATATATGTTAAACAGGATTTCAGACCAGTTTTAGAGAATAATTTTGCTAGGGAAAAAACACAATATTGCTCAAGTACAGGTAGTGGCAGGGATAGGTTAGAGACGGGTTAAAATAACTTTAGCTGTGTGAAAGCGAAAAAGGTGCAATATAATGAATATAAAAAATCCTTGTAGGTACAATGATTAACTCCCCTCATTGTCTGTAATGCAATCTCATGTTATAAGTCTCACCATAACCACCAAAACATGTATAGTACTTTAGTAATTTATATGTATACTTATTTAAGGCCAAAAAAATTTAAAAAATTTATATTTTTTTTATTGTGCACCACATTTAAATTGATTAAAATAAATAGCTAAATGATATGTTCCCCAAAATGGTATGCCAAAAAATTCAACTTGCCCTGCAACAAACTGGACCTCATATTACAACAAAATTACCAGTTGTTGGCTCCAGAATGCTTAACCAAAAAACTGAGAAATGTTGTGTTTCTAAAGGCAAAACATGGCTTCATCCCTTGAATGTTAATGTTGTTCTTATTATTGTTGTCATGACATGTCAAGAGCCAAATTAGGGGGACGCCACATGACCACCAACCTAAATAACACATAAAGACACTCCACAGCATTCTTTTATTGAGAAGGCCACAGCTTTAGTTAAGTGTTTATTCTTGTTAATAAATAACCTTAACATATAAACTTATAAGAAAAACACTTTGTCCTTGATAATAACCATTCTAGTAAATAAATCAGTATTGAAAATATGCATGTACATGTCTTTCTCTGTACATTTAGCACATAATATCTGCAATAGAACTAAGCAATAAAATCTACCAGTAACATGAATCGTGCTGTGGGTTTATTTACAGATTTCAACTCTTTTATTGCAGTCGGTTAAATTGTCAGTCCTGATCGACCAATGGCAGGGGATAGGAAGAGGTGGCTCCTATCCCTCAGGGTGATAGCACTGACCACCCTTATTTTCCAAAGCGATCGGGGCCAGTGACCCGATTGGCCCGGAATCACCGCAAATCGCCGATCTGAATTGACTGGTGATTTGTGGCGATCGCCAACATTGAGGGGGGGGGTGGTGTTTCAGGACCACCCTAGGCATTGCCACGGGATGCCTGCTGATAGTTATCAGAAGTCATCCCAGTCCGATCACCGCCCGGAGAGCAGTGGCGATCGGAAATATGGAGGGGGCACAGATACGCCCTCTGTCCTTAAGTAGCAGGACGCGAGAGTGTACCTGTACGCTCTCCATCCCCAACAAGTTAATATAATCTGCAAAAGGCCTAGGGAATGTTAACTAAGCTGCGAAGCATGCAGTGCATACCTCACTGCTCAGTGTACAAAACAGGAGTCCCTGATCCCAGTGTTATACCACACATAGAGACAGACAACACTATGGGACCTGTGTGACTGGGAGACCCAATTGCAGTTTTATGGTCCCACCCCCCATTCTCCCACTTCCAAAACTGATAATCCATGAGGCAGGTATCACCCAGAGCTTCTCCTGTAACATCAGAGGAGCGGTGTAGCAGAACTCACTATGAAAGGGCTAGATGGGAGCTTGCTCCACCAGTGTGCTAGATATGCCTTGCCATCCACCATAAGTAAAAAAAACTAGTGCCAAAACCATAGCAGACTCCGCCTATGGCACTGAAGATCTTAGCTAATGTTCTTGGTTTCATGACGTAGGTACTGGTATGCCGTAATGCGGAAACCAGGGGAGGTAGTGATTTTGTGGACCACTAACAGGTCTGTGTGGCTTCAGGTGGGGCAAAAAAACTCACGCAGATCCACAGGCAATTGGGGAGACTTTAGGGTCAGAACTCATGCAGCTGTACCTCTGTGACTGGGTGAAGTTCTTTTTTACGGTATGTCAATAGCTAAAGGAGATGTGAGGGGAAGAGATAAGTGGGGGTCGCATAGCAAAATCAGGAGTTGTGAAATTGACTGTTGAATGTGAACTGATCTTATGTCCCATTCGAGTCTAATCCTCCTAAAATGAATTTAACAATTTACTCATTTCTAGTAATAATATGAAAGGAAGAAGTAAGAGGCATAGATAGCAAGAGAAGAAACCGACCTATAAATAATATAATGTAATCAATCAATACTATAAGTTTATGTAAGGACATTTAGAGCACATACTACTGTATTGTAATAACAAGTTATAACTATACAAAGTGTAAACTGTTCTTGGTGCAATTTGTTCCTCCACATTTTAATCTCATGGTTATCTACAGCAGAATGATTAGAGAAAACACTTCACTCATGGCCCTGACATATATTTCCATCAAGTCCCTCGCCTATTTTTCCTGCTCCTATATTTGAATAAAAGACCACATATTACAATCACACCCACCGCGATAAGTCTAGCCCTAGATCTGGCACTTTCATTAAAGATTTATAGGATGGGGACTCCATAGTGGTATGAATTGATTACTTGACACTTTTATGACATCCTATAATACAGTTGGGATGTTCCAGTCTATTAGACTTACCAGCAAAGAATGAATTGAGAAATGTCACAAAGTGTAAAATAAACAGCAGGACATTATTTTCTCCACTCTTATGCATAGCTTAGGTCATCCAATCCTTTTAAGAGCCCATACCGATTCTCTGTTGCCTTGTAAGACTGAAGCGAGTAAACATTGCTTCATTTTCTACCACTTCCAAATGCATTTGCTTTTATGAGATGAGAGCGTTCTTCATGCACTGAAAGTTATTATCTGCAAAGGATTTATGTTGTAACAGTTATTAATGCCTTAAAGGAAACCTGTCACTTTGAACAGGCAGCCTGATCTACCAGAAGCATGTTATAAAGCAGGAAGAGCTGAGCAAACTGATATAGTGTTGAAGAAAGTTTTAGGAAAAAAATTATTTTATTCATTTAAACCTCAACTCATTAAAAGCTTAGGAGTCAAGTGATATGTTCTATTCAATGATTGACAGCTATTTCTGTATGCGTGCTCACATAGGTAAGTTGATCACTCATTCTTATTGTAATGCTCATCTGTCCATGAAGAAGACATCCTAAGCAAACTGAATCCGTAGACCCTGTGTTCTGTCAGAACTTTACTAAAAGCTGTGTTCAGCTAGAAATTAAACTTCAGACAGTCCAGTTAAGTAGAACTTACCAAAATAACATCAGCTACATGGGAGAAAGGAGAAGGAGAAAGGAACACATGATCTCAGAGAATTCCCCCATAATGCCTCCCAAATCCCAGCAAATCAAGCCCAAGTCCAGCAGCCATTTTAGAGATAGCAGGTGTTAGGTGAAGAGCTCTGTGAGGGACATTAAGCAGAGGACAACACAGATAAGAAGAGGAGCACACATGCTGTATATAATAATTGTAGTAAGGTGTAATATAGCTTTAACTTGCTATATTCATGTGCTGGGGTATATTTTTTTATTGTTTTTATATTTTGTTTTTATTTGTTGTCTGTGTCATGGAACCCATGCAAACACAGAGAGAACATGCAAACTCTTTGCAGATGTTGTTCTTGGTAGATTTGAACCCAGGACTTCAGTTCTGCAAATGGGCTGCTGTGCTGATGTAGACAATAGTTCATTTTCTGAAGACACATTTTCAGGTTACAGCTAACTCGGGGTTCCAGCAGCAGGGCAACCTGTCATCAGTTCATTTTAGAGGGACCCTTTTCACAATAAAAATGACAACCTCTTTAATCCCCTATATAATCTCTCAATCTTTGTAATGCTCTGTGTATTTTCCAAGGGCTCTCAATTATGCACTACGCATTTTAAATGGATTTTCAACTATTCTAATAGGGTTATTATAAGAACCAATCTCTGTGCTATAATATGCTATAACATTCATGCTTAGGCTTATGGTTTTCAGATAGCATATTTACATGCAAGTCATCCACTAACAAGGACTTGAGATTAGATGAGTACTTGATCTGGGGGAACGCCATTAAAGATGCAGGTCACATATTGTGAAACAAGTGCTTGGAGTGCTGAGCAGTAAAAGAGGTGAGATAGACAGATACCAAGAGATAGGTCATGAAACCTTCAGTGCCAGACTGTTAGTGAAGAAAGGAAAACACAGCTATAGGAGACACATAAAGAAACGTCAGCACATAATACCACATGTCCTCAACTTGAAGAAACATGTCACTTGTTGCCACCAATGAGGTGTGGATGTGGTCTTCACAACTACAACACTTCATATAACAATAATATCAATGTCATAGTTGTTTCAGCCGTCCCTGACAGTTGGGACAGTCAGGGCTGGATTAAGAAATTGTAGGCCCCTGGGCTACAGCTACTGTGAGGCCCCCTCCAACCAGTGTCCTGCCCCCCACCCGCCATGACACTCCACTGCCACACCCCCAAGCAAAAACTTGGTAAACTTGTTAACTATTGATGAAGCAATCATATAAAACATGACATCCAGCCCCATCTGTCACTGTGAATGATTACAAAGCAACTAGTTTTGAAACAGCTCCTCAAACTTTTTCTGTCATCTTTTTGAACAAGGGAGGGACACTGTCACATACTTTTTGTAACTACCGTATATACTCCAGTATAAGCCGACCCGAGTATAAGCCGAGACCCCTAATTTCAACCCAAAATCCCAGGAAAAGTTATTGACTCGAGTATAAGCCTAGGGTGGGAAATACCTCATCCCCCCCTGTCATCATCCAGACCCGTCATTAACATCCTCATCATCATCCCCTTGTCATCATCCCACACATCCCCCCTTCATCATCCCCTTATCATCCCACACATCCCCCCTTCATCATCCCCTTGTCATCATCCCACACATCCCCCCTTCATCATCCCCTTGTCATCATCCCACACATCCCCCCTTCATCATCCCCTTATCATCCCACACATCCCCCCTTCATCATCCCCTTATCATCCCGCACATCCCCCTTCATCATCCCCTTATCATCCCACACATCCCCCCTTCATCATCCCCTTGTAATCATCCCACACCCCCCCTTCATCATCCCCACCCCCCTTCATCATCCTCTTCTCATCATTCGCCCTCAGTGGTCTTCAACCTGCGGACCTCCAGAGGTTTCAAAACTACAACTCCCAGCAAGCCCGGGCAGCCATCGGCTGTCCGGGCTTGCTGGGAGTTGTAGTTTTGAAACCTCCGGAGGTCCGCAGGTTGAAGACCACTGCGGCCTTCAACATCATCCAGCCCCCTCTCACCCCCTTTAGTTCTGAGTACTCACCTCCGCTCGGCGCTGGTCCGGTCCTGCAGGGCTGTCCGGAGAGGAGGTGGTCCGGTGAGGAGGTGGTCCGGGCTGCTATCTTCACCGGGGGCGCCTCTTCTCCGCGCTTCCGGCCCGGAATAGAGGCGTTGCCTTGACAATGACGCAGGAGTACGTTGGCAATGAACGCACCTCTGCGTCGTTGTCACGGCAACGTGACTATTCTGAGGCCGGGCCCGAAGCGCTTAGAAGAGGCCTCCCCGGTGAAGATAGCAGCCCGGAACCACTATCCCACCGGACCACCTCCTCACCGGACAGTCCTGCAGGACCGGACCAGCGCCGAGCGGAGGTGAGTATTCAGAACTAAAGGGGGGTGAGAGGGGGCTGGATGATGTTGAAGGCCGCAGTGGTCTTCAACCTGCGGACCTCCGGAGGTTTCAAAACTACAACTCCCAGCAAGCCCGGACAGCCGATGGCTGCCCGGGCTTGCTGGGAGATGTAGTTTTGAAACCTCTGGAAGTCCGCAGGTTGAAGACCACTGCGGGTGGGGGGAGTTCACTCGAGTATAAGCCGAGGGGGGTGTTTTCAGCACGAAAAATCGTGCTGAAAAACTCGGCTTATACTCGAGTATATACGGTATCTTATATATTACTGTATCAATTTACATCGGCTTCCTGCGTGTGGTTAAATGATAAAACAACAAACAGAGCGATAATATGGTCCCTTCAGAAATATGTGGAAGGTGACACATGAGCCAAAGTTGTTGTGTGGGGGTGAGGGCCTGAGCAGCAGCTGATGCGAGGGGTGCCATGAGTCACAGTCTCTATAAATGGGACCATGAACATCAGTCTATATGGAAGGGGGCTTCAGTATCTGCCTATAATATGGCCATTGAGCAGTAGTGTGTGTGAGGGGGGCCATGATTAACAGTCTATGTAAATATGAGGCCATGAGTAACAGTATTTGTGAGAAGAAGAGCCATGATCAGCAGTCTTTTTGAGGAGGAAAACCATTAGCAGCAGAGTATGTAAGACCATTAGCTCCATTCTATGTGAGGGGGTATATAAGCACAAAAAATGGTAGAAAAAAGGGTGGGCTACCCACTCCAGTGTGAACAGATTCCCAGACGATCATGCATTTTAGCAGCAGGAGAACTTGGACCACATAGAATGGGCCTTATCCCATAAGTAGACTAGAGGAAAGAAAATATGGTGCCTCGAACTCATCCACAACAAAAAAGTGCTTGTGAAAATAAAAACATTTTTATTTAATAGGAATGCATTAAAAAATGAACAAAATGGACAAAAAGTATGAAGATAAAAGAAAAAGCAGAACACCAAGATGTTTGAAGCTACATGTAGCTCCTAGTCCTGGCAGGGCCATAACTAAGAGCCATGACTACATGTAGCTCAAAACACACTGGAGTTTCACTTTTTTCTTTCCATTTTTTTGTCCATTTTTTCATCTTCAAATGCCTACCTACAGTATTAAACCAAAATGTTTTAATTCTCACAAGCACTTTTTGTCGTGGAGGAGCTGGAGGCACCATCTTTCCTTTCCTCTAGGGTATATGAGCAGTACTCTATATGGGGGGCATGAGCAGCTTTCTATTAAAAAGGGAAACCTATGACCAGTGGGCCCAGTGGGTCTTATTAAGATGATTAGGGTAATAGTCTTAGGTCTTAGTGGTCACCATAAAGGTCTTAATGGTCACAGTGGCTCAAATATTTCTAATAGTACTCTCACACTCTCTTCAAGCTGGGGTTTGCACTAAAGATGATGTTATTGACGTTCTTCCAGCGCAAACTCACTGTACCATCATGGCTGCTAGCGATTGGAATGTTATTGTTGGTTATGTGCAATGAAAAGGTCAGACAATGTGATGAAACAGTATATTCTACCACAAGGGAGACACAGTTGTTAAACATTAAAAAATAGTTAGACTTGTGGCTGGTGAATGGCAACCCATGTAACCACAGTACCTGGAGCTGGTCCACTTTACTCTAGCTCTTCATTTTCCTTTATTTCCCTTGCCTTTCTCCCTGGAGCAGGATGTATGTGAATCCTGGTAGAGCTCAGAGGTTTCATAATATATCAACTTGTCACCCCAGTTTTGGTCTTCCCATGTTCTGCAAATATTCATACTTCAAAACATCCTCGTCCTAGAGAAGCTAGCTCTTCATTAAGTAAACTTCCTCTTAGTAGAGAGGCTAGACCATAGCAAACTATTTTATTCCCTCTGGAAGATTCCAGTTTGTAAGTGCATGTGTTAACTCTTCATTGATTATAGCTGTGACTGGTATATTACAGTTACAGTGGTATCAACAGTATTTATAAAACCTTTTCAAATAATGTAAATGAAAGCATAACATTACAGACATCATAAATACATATAAAACATAGCATTTGCCAGACTACATTGAATCACAGAGATTGATTAGCATAGTGTCCCAGAGCAGTAACACCTCCGCTACTTGAACTCTGTTCTGGTGGTTGGAGTTCCTCAAGGTGCCAATTCTATTATAGGTTTGAGTCCTAATGTAGTTCTGATAATTGTATTTTTTTGTGTTTTTCTGTGTTATCAGCATACTTTAACTTTAATTGCTGTGCAAGGGTTAACATTTTTTTTTTTTTTTTTACTGTACCAGCTAGTGAATAGCCACATATCTCTTGCAGCCAATCAGGGAAGTCATCCTTGTTGTCACCCTACCCCTCTGGGATAGAGAAGAAAATCACAACTGTCAGTTAGTCACATGTTCTTTGCAGCCAATAAGAGAAGCCATCCTTGTTGCCACCCTACCCATCTGTGCAGTTCTGATGCTCATGTGTTTACTGAATGAACTTTTTGAGGGCAACCAGGGGTCACTTTGGGCACTTTGACTGATGCCCTGTGTTCTCTTACACCTTTCTATCATATCTAGGAGTAACATTTTCTATTAATTTGTGTCACAGTAGCTCTTCCATAGAATAGGACAAGGCGGATATAATTTTTTCTTTACATGCATCAATAACCCTGGGCACCTAAGACTCACTGGTTCCGCAGTGATCCTTCCTTGGACCACTTTTGGTAGGTTGTAACCACTGCATACCAGGGACATCTCACAACGCCTGATGTTTTTGAGACCTAGTCATCTAGCCATCGCTATTTGGCCCTTGTCAACATTTCTCAGATCCTTGCACTGGTCCGTTTTTGCTGTTGCCAACATATACACTTCAAGACTGACTGATCACTTGTGACTAATATACTCCATAGACATCAATTTAACAAAATAATCAACACGGTTCACTTAATCTGTCATTTGTTTTAAGGTTATGGGTTATGGTTGATCGGTGTATGTGAGAAAACAGTCCCGCAATCTCTTGCAGCCTCCAAGTCACGTGACAACCAGGTTACCATTCTGTCAACTAAACATTACATTTAAGCCATTCATGTTGAATAGGACAGGCTGTCATCACAGTAAACGGCATCGAATAAATGTCCATTCATTCCATGAAATGCAAGCCTGTTGTATGATGAAAAGAATTGTTTGAGCTTGACCCAAGTAACCCTGCCTGCTATTCTGGCTCACGCCATATAAAATTATGATGGTCTAGTATTACTCTTTTACTCAGCAAGACAGCTGAACGTGAGGAGCATGAATGCTGCCCAGAGTGATCCACAGCAACAGGGGGGAGAAACTGAAGAAAAAGGCTAAGGGTCTGTTCACACATTGCAGTTAAAGCATAATTACATAGCCATATTGTGCTATGATTACTGCAAAAGTGTTTCAAAATGCCCTTGTTTTGCTATTATTTTGCAAAAACCACAGTGTTTGGACATGTTATTACTGTAATGATTGCAGTAACCCGTTGTGTTACCTCAACATGTGAATAGACCCTTAAAGGGGTACTCAGGTGGAAAACAATTATTTTTTAAATCAACTGGTGTCAAAAAGTGAAACAGATTTGTAAATTACTTCCAGTAATTATCAGCTGCTGTATGCTCCACACAAAGTTCTTTTCTTTTTGAATTTATTTTCTGTCTGACCACAGTGCTCTCTGCTGACACCACTGTCCATGTCAGGAACTGTTCAGAGCAGGAGAGGTTCGCTATGGGGATTTGTTCCTGCTCTGGATAGTTCCTGACATGAGGTGTCAGCAGAGAGCACTGTGGTCAGACAGAAAGCTGATAAGTACTGGAAGTAGGGATGAGGGAATCGAGTCTGACGAATCCAATTTCGTTACGAATTTCAGGAAAAATTTGCTTCGCAACAAATCCGAAAATTGCCGCGATTCGATCTGACAAATCGCTTCATTAAACTCCATTTAGTGCGGTCCAGGCTCATGGGCATCTAAAAATGGCAGATCCACATGTGAGGACATGGGGCAAGGAATCCTTGGAAGGCAGAAACAAGGGTAGGCGGGGTGACCCTGAATCACATGCAGCATGCAGCCTATCAGCAGCCAGCCACCCCTGTGATGTCACAGCCCTATATAATCGGCAGTCATCTTGCGGCCAGTTACTCACTTCAGCGTTTTATTTCAGAGAGAGTGTTTCATTGCAAAGAGAGATAGAGCATTGTGTGCTTTGCTCAGAAAAACAGCTTGACAGCAGCAAATCACTGCATAAAGGCACTGACAGAGAGAGAGAGAGAAAGTACACTTTTGGGTGTAATACACAGTAGCCCTCATTTACTAATGTCAACCAGACTCTTTTTGTAGGGTTGTGCAACCAAATTTGTGTCGCATAGCCCATGCGACACAAATTTGGTTGCACAATCCGACAAAATATATCATCACTCCGAGTGTTTTTTAAACCCGTCAAAATGGACGTGTTTATCACAAAAAGGGGTGTGTTCCCGACAAAAAAGAAAAAACACTCGGAGTATGATGAAAAACTCACAGGAAAACCTGTGAATTTTTCTTCACCAAAACCCGACAGCTCTGAGCTGTCGGGAAATGACTCAAAACTGACTAAATCCTACCCCCATCATGGAACAGGGTCTGTTCCATGTTGGGGGTAGTAGTACAGGGGCTAAGGGGTTGATCGCATCAGGTCTCACTTCTGAGACCCGATCCAATCAAAGGTTATTAAGCAGGGGAGTGGGCGGCATGCTCCGCCCCCCAGCGATGTACGATGTATTTTACTTTCATTTTCAAATTCCCCGCCAGGATCCCTGAATGGCCCGTACTGAGGAGCCATTCAGGGATCCCGGCAGGGTTCTCAAATAGAAGAGCTGCGGTGGAGAAAGATATATAGAATCGCTGGGGGAAATGTATATGTTCCCACAGCTTCTATATATCTTGTCCCCCGACCCCCGCACAGCGCATGTTATATATGCCCCCCTGCACAGCGCATGTTATATATGCCCTGCACAGCACATGTTATATGTGCCCCGCACAGCTCATGTATATATGTCCCCTGCACAGTGCATGTAAATATGTCCCCCGCACAGCACATCTATATATATGCCCCGCACAGCGCATGTATATATGTCCCCCGCACAGCGCATGTTATATATTCCCCGCACAGCGCATGTATATATGTCCCCCGCACAACGCATGTATATATGCCCCGCACAGCGCATGTATATATGTCCCCCGCACAGCGCATTTATATATGTTCCCCGCACAGCGCAATGACATGCCCCGCACAGCGTAATCATAAGCTCCCGGTAGCGCCATCATTGACAAGCATTTTCTTAGCAGAGCATCTCTCCGGGAACCTGCTGCCCGATGCTCTACTAATGCTCCGCTTGTGAGTGATAGAGCTTCAGAGGCATATGTGTATAGAAGCGAAGTTGGGACCATACATACAAGCATTATCTGGTCCCCACTTCGCTTCTATACACAATCCTCCTGAGTACAAACACCACAGCTGTCTCATCGCCTCCCCCATCCCCAGTGTTATAAATACGCAAAAAATGAGCCCTCATACCGCCCCATACACAGAAAAATAAAAAAAGTTATAGGGGTCACTAGAGGAAAAATTTTCCTGCATGTAGTTATGATTTTTTCGAGAAGTACGACAAAATCAAACCTATATAAGTAGGGTATCATTTTAATCGTTTGGACCTACAGAATAAAGATAAGGTGTCATTTTCACCGAAAAATTTACTGTTTAGAAACGGAAGCCCCCAAAAGTAAAAAAAATGGCGTTTTTTTTTCAATTTTGTCTCACAGTGATTTTTTTACCGTTTTGCCATAGATTTTTGGGTAAAATGACTGATGTAATTACAAAGTAGAATTGGTGGCGCAAAAAATAAGCCAGCATATGGATTTTTAGGTGCAAAATTGAAAGAGTTATGATTTTTTAAAGGTAAGGAGGAAAAAACGAAAAGGAAAAAACGGAAAAATGCTGAGTCCTTAAGGGGTTAAGGTGCTGGTCCCCAGTTACAGAAATTCCTCTGCATTAGACCACAAGTAAGTATTGAGGATATGCATTAGCTAAAACGTAACTTTCCTTAGGATAAAATATTTGGACCCAGCATTTTTGGGAAACCTAACAAAAGGAAAAGTATTAAAAAAAAACCTTGTGCCATCTACATCTCCAAGTATTGATGCGATGCAAAGACCTCTAATAGGTGGAACAACGTATGGTCCATTGTAACAGGTGGTAGTAAAATCTTCCCCTGTAAGGCCCCACTTTCACACTATTAATTCCCTTCTTGGCAAGTTACCCGTCCAAAAAAGCATGGCCCCTTACAGGAACCTCTCCTAATTTCCAACTAAAAACCCTGGGAAATGGGAGTGTTTGTTGGTGGAAATAGGGCGAGGTGCCTGTGTGGGGCCGCCTTTTTAGGGCTAGTAACACTTGCAAATAAGGGAATTAATAGTACGAGAGTAGGGCCTTACAAGGGAAGATTTTACCCCCACCTGCAACAATGGATCATACATTGGTGGAAATAGGGAGAGGTTCCTGTGTGGGGATGCCTTTTACGGGTAAGTAACACCTGACAAAAAGGGGATTAATAATGCGAGAGTAGGGCCTTACAGGGGAAGTTTTTACCCCCACCGATTACAATGGACCATAAGTTGTTCCCTTCCACCTTTTAGAGGTCTTTGCATCACATCAATACTTGGTGGTGTAGGTGTCACATGGTGTTTTTTGCACACATTTCCTTTTGTTAAATAAAATAAAAATTTTGGTACATATATTTTATCCTAAGAATATTATTAAAAGTTAAGTTTTACGCAATGCATATCCTCAATACTTACTTGTGCACACTAACACTTTTATAAAAATAGACCATTTTCTTCTGCCTACCTTCCTCAGCTACTATTCTTACCCTGCCACCTGCATGATGCCACACATCTGATGCCAAGTTCTCCTTCTTTCACCCACCTTCTTCACCGGCTACTGGTATTGCCACCCACCGCCTCACTCTGTCACCGGGTCACTTTCTGGACTCATGATGCTGCTGATGCCACCTCCATTCTGCCACCATATGTTCTCCTCATGCTGATGCCAGCTCCAGGCTGTCTCATTCTGCCACCATATGTTCTCCTCATGTTGATGCCAGCTCCAGGCTGTCTCATTCTGCCACCATATGTTCTCATGCTGATGCCAGCTCCAGGCTGTCTCATTCTGTCACCATATTTTCTCCTCATGCTGATGCAGCTCCAGGCTGTCTCATTCTGCCACCATATGTTTTCTTCATGCTGATGTCAGCTCCAGGCTGTCTCATTCTGCCACCATATGTTCTCCTCATGCTGATGCCAGCTCCATGTTGTCATTCAGCCACTTTATGATCTCTTCATGCTGCCGCCACCTCCAGGCTGTGTCATTCAGCCACTATATGGTCTCCACATGCTGCTGCCACCTCCAGGCTGTGTCATTCAGCCACTATATGGTCTTCTTATGCTACCACCACCTCCAGGTTGTGTCTTTCAGCCACTATATGGTCTCCTCTTGCTGCTGCCAACTCCAGGCTGTGTCATTCTGACAGATTATGGTCTCCTCATGCTGCTGCCACCTCCAAGCAGTGTCGCTGTGCCGCCATGGTGTCTCCTCATGCTGCTGGCACATTAAATAAAACCTTTTAGGTTCATCTATTTGAAATCTTCAATTTAAATGTTAAAAAATAGCTTTAATCTTTTCAATTGGGAGGCCCTATGGTCCCGTCAGGCTGTTGCCAATTCCAAGCTTTGTCATTCAGCCACTATCAGGCTGTGTCATTCTGCCAGATTATTGTCTCCTCATGCTGCTGCCACCTCCAGGCTGTGTCACTGTGCCGCCATGTGGTCTCCTCATGCTGCTGACACATTAAATAAAACTTTTTAGGTTCATCTTTTTGAAATCTTCCATTTAAATGTTAGAAATATATTTAATCTTATCAATTGTGGGGCCCTATGGTCAGGCTTTTGCCACCTCCAGGCTGGGTGATTCAGCCACTATATGGTCTCCTCATGCTGCCGCCTTCTCCAAGCTGTGTCTTTCAGGCACTATATGGTCTCCTCATGCTGCCGCCTTCTCCAAGCTGTGTCTTTCAGCCACTATGTGGTCTTCTCATGCTGCCGCCACCTCCAGGCTTTGTCATTCTGATGCCATTTGGTCTCCTCATACTGATGCCACCTCCAGGCTTTGTCATTGTGCTGCTCTTCAACAGTGATTCTAATAGTGACGCCTGTAATCGGCATGCCATACTGAATAACAGTATTATTTCACTAACACTGCACAGTCTCTATGAGTGTTGTGACAAGGCAAAGTGTTCTACACCCCTATTGAGTCTCTCTGTAGCCCAGAAATAGATGTTTGTAATAGCGATTCACCACAAATAAATTCGGATCAAACCAAATTTTTTCAGAAAATTCGTTGAAACGACCGAATAGAATCTTTCAAAAATTCGCACATCTTTAACTGGAAGGATCAAGATTTTTATATAGAAGTAATTTACAAATCTATTTAACATTCTGGCACCAGTTGATTAAAAAAAAAAAAATTCTGCCTTAGTACCCCTTTAAGAGAAAAGGCTTATCTATTCTAGATCCATGGCAAGGTCCAGCAACTTGCAAAGACTTTGCGTTAGGAATCAACCTGAATTTAATAGCTATGCTGTTAATTTTTCCTTAGGTCATTATTCTACATATTATGAGCAATGAAGAGTATTGATGTAACTATTTTTAGTAAACCATTAAAATGTTAAAATGTGCTAAAATGTTTGCATGATTGAATACATTTTGTTATGTGGATATAGGGGATGTAGAAGCTGCTGGAGCACCCAGTCTTTCTGCCACATAGGAAAATGCCAATATTATAAATAACAAATGGTAAGATTATTGTTGTTGTTATTATTACAACATTATTATTGCAACATTATTATTATTATTATTAATTATTTCAGAGCAAAATTATAAAATGTCCATATAAGAAACAAGAGTGAAGTAAATGACAAACTGGAAAGAGTAAGAGAGGACCCTGCCCATGAGGCTTACAATCTACAAGGTGAAGGAAGCAGCAGTTCATAGTGCAGTACCGTTACAGTAGGATTTTTGTGGGTTGTAGGATTTTCTGAATCGATGGGTTTTCAGATTGTCTTTGCAGATTTCAACTGTAGATAAGAGTCTGAGTTGTCAATTAAGTGAGTTCCAGAATATGGAAAAAGGAAGGTAGTAGTCTTGGAAATGGTTCGGTAAGCAGCAGATGAGAGAAGAGCACTGAAGGAGGCCTTTAGACGGTCAGGAATTATGTGAGGGGAATGATGAGGTTAAAGATGCACCCCGGGGAAAGGTTGTGGACAGTCTTGTATGTTAACAGCTTAAACTGAATTCACTTGGCAATGGCAGCCAGTGAATGGATTGGCAGAGGGTAGATTCTGAGAGGAAGGAGATTGGAGGGTGGCATGGGTGCTAAATGAAAGACAGCTGCAATAATGCAAATGGAGGAGATGAGGAGGGTATGCACTAGTATTTTTGTCGAAGTTGAAAAAGTAATGAGATGTTTTAGATTTAAAAGGGGTATTCTGGGAATTTTTTTTATTTGACTATGCTACAGGGGCTGTAAAGTTAGTGTAGTTCATAATATAGTGTCTGTAACTGTGTGTGATGGTTTTCTCACAATTCTTCTGTGATTTTTACCCCACTATTTATTTTTAACAGCATACAAAATGACTGTTGTCTCGGATTTTTCCCAGCTTGCAATGCAGCCGAGACCTGACTCACTAGTCAGCTGATGACAGGGAGCCTGTCTGCTTCAATGGGTGTAGGGATCGCTTGGTGGGAGAGAGATCAATCTGCAATGAATGCAACAGCTGTATGCACCCTGATTGAAAACCACTGGTCTTTTGTTTCAATTGGTGGGGTGGCTGATGTGTGGGAGGGAGGAAAATGGAATTGTGGGATTTGTAGTCAAAAAAAGAAAAGTCTAACAGGAAATACAAGTTCACAAAAAGCTAGCCACAGTATTATGGTAATCTCATGACATAGCCATTTAGCCCCAAGACAAGCGCAGATCCTTCCTAAGCATGTCCATAAATGTCTGACAGGTACATACTAAAATCACCTTATGGTGGATGACCCCTTTAAGCAGAACATGTTGAGGGCTAGGATGTAGTGTTTAAGATGAGATAAGGGCTTGGTTGTAAGATTTTAGATGAGGGCTATGAAGTATGGTTTGAAATGAGATGAGGACTTGGATGTATGGTTTTTGATAAGAGGAGGGTTGGATGTATGGTTTCAGATGAGATGGGGGCTTGGATGTATGGTTTTTGATAAGATGAGGGCTTGGATGTATGGTTTTGGATGAGATGGGGGTTTGTATGTTTAGTTTTAGATGAGAGGAGGGCTTGGATGTATGGTTTTAGATGAGATGGGGGCTTGGATGTATGTTTTTTGATAAGATGAGGGCTTGGATGTATGGTTTGGGATGAGATGAGGGCTTGTATGTATAGTTTTAGATGAGATGGGGGCTTGGAAATATTTTTTGAAAAACAAAGCAAAATCAAGATTATCCTAAAACAGAGGATGTATGGGACTGGGGAGAGAGTGGAACCATTGACTGTGATTTTTAATTTGGATAGGTGGGTGAGATGGGAGAATGATAATTAATTCTATGATCGCTATGTTGAGTTTTGAAAAACGGGAGGAGGAAAAAAAAAAAAAAAACACTCTGAGATCCTTGATAGCAGAGAGATGACTTCTGTGCCAGAGACGTAGATCTCAGAATCATCAGTAGTCATAAGGTTGATTGTGTTGAGGGTGACAAGCCCCTTGACTGTCCACAGACTGCAACTACATCCATGGATGGTTAAAGGGGTACTCCGGTGCTTAAACATCTCATCCCCTATCCAAAGGATAGGGGATATGATGCCTGATCGCGGGAGTCCCACCGCTGGGGACCCCCGGGATCTTGCACACGGCACCCCGTTTATAATCAGTCCCCGGAGTGTGTTCGCTCCGAGTCTGATTACCGGCGACCACAGGGCCGACGGCGTGTGACTTCACGCCTCCGCCCTTGTGTGACATCAAGCTCCGCCCCTCAATGCAAGCCTATGGGAGGGGCGGAATTGCTGTCACGCCCCCTCCCATAGGCTTGCATTAAGGGGCGGAGCGTGACGTCACACGGGGGCGGAGGCGTGACATCACATGCCGTCGGCCCTGTGGTTGCCGGTAATCAGACCTGGAGGGAACACGCTCCGGGGACTGATTATAAACAGGGAGCCGCGTGCAGGATCACGGGGGTCCTTTGGATAGGGGATAAGATGTCTAAGCACTGTAGTACCCCTTTAAGGTGGTGGTAACCACTGTTTTTGAAGGGGAGTGACATTGAGGCTCTACCCATTCAACATTAAGCCTAAACCTAGTCAGTCTAATCCCTCATTAGTATTTCGGGTGCAGAAATTAACACATAAACCATGGGGTAGCAGCCCAACATGGATAACCATGCCAAGTGATAACCAGGTAACCATTCTGTCAGCAAAATATTACATTTTTGTTTGCTCTAGTTCAGTGTTTCCCAATCAGAGTGCCTTCAGTTGATGCAAAACTACAACTCCCAGCATGCCCGGAGAGCTAAAGGCTGCCCAAGCATGCTGGGAATTGTAGTTTTGCAACAACTGGAGGCACACTGGTTGGGAAACACTACTCAAGTTGAATGGGACAAGTTGTTATCACAGTAAACGGCATAGAATAGATGTCCATTCATTTCATGAAATGCAAGTTTGTTGTAGGATGAAAAGAATAGTTTGAGCTTGACCCAAGTAACCCAGCCTGCTATTCTGGCTCACACAATATAAAATTATGATGGGCTTGTATTACTCTTTTACTCAGCAAGACAGCTGAACGTGAGGAGCATGAATGCTGAGAGATCCACAGCTACGGAGGGGGGAGAGATGGAAGACTAAAGTTAAAAGGCTTAACTAGAATGTAATAATATATGTGGTCTGTATCTAAGTACAAGGACCGGCTGTTTACATACACTTTACATAAGTTATGGGTCTGATGAAATTAGCAGAAGCATTATGTATATTAAAGGAGATATGTCATGCTGAAAAACTGATCCCCTATCCGCAGGATATGGGATAAGTTTTAGATCGCGGGGGTCCGACCACTGGGACCCCCTGAAAACTCCTGTATGGGGCCCCGGCTCTCCCCGAGAACATAGTGTCACGACCCCTGCCCATGCCCCCTCCATATATCTCTATGGGAAAGTGGTTCGGCTATCTTTGGCTCTCCCATACAAATAATTGGAGAGGACATGGCAGCCCCGGCTTCAGGCAAGGGTCATGGCGTTGCATTCCCAGGCAGAGCCAGAGCCCCATACAGGAGATCGCGGGGGTCTCAGCAGTCGAACCCCCCACGATCTAAAAATAATGGATACGTTTTTCCCCAGGAGACTTCTTCTTTAACCCCTTCCTGCCCTAAGACAAATGCATATGTCCAAGTTGCTAACATGTTAACACAACTGCACATATGCATACATCCTGGCGATATCCTGCTCAGATACCTAGGGGGAGATACCCAGGGTCCCGCCAAAGATGCCAAGACCAGGATTGACTTTTCACACAGCTGAAAAAAAAGTATTACAGCCACGGACCAACAAATTGAAGGTGCAATTACTCTCTGTGCTATCATCGCTATGAATCTGTGGAGCAGTTGCCAATAACAACCAATCAGATTCCTTCTTTAGTTTTTTAAAAAAGGCCACTGAATAATAAAAGAAGTGATATGTTAGGTTCCTATGGGCAACTGGTCAAGTCTCCCTATGCACGAGGTTTTGATAAATCTCAGTGTTTCTAGTGCTTGTTTTTTAGGGTTCTCCCCCTGTAGTGATCTAGTGACCACTAAATGGTCACTAGAGGCCAGATAGCAGGTGAATATAAAAGTCCAGGCCTGATTACAGGACTTACCAAAGGTCCCTAGCAAACTTCCTATCACTGTCTCTGGCTTGAATGCTGTGCATTGCCACTTATCTTCCTGTATTTGCTTTGCTGGATACTCTGTGCCCAGCCAGTATTCACTGAGCAGAAGGCATAAAGTCCAAGAATTATGCTCAGTATACAGTTGCCATCATGTCCTACCTTAGAATACCACATAGGCCATGCAGATTTGGGGTCTCTTAGGCAGCCCAATTCAACCCTCTAAAAAAAAAAAAAAAAAATCTCAGAAGGGCTGCTTATCTTTGGACAGCCAATTTCTGTCATTAATTTGGCAGTTCCAGAGCAATGGGCCCATTTATCACTCATGCACAGGGGCCCCTTCTATACTAAATGCATTTAGATACCTACTCTTTTCTTCTCTGCTTTTGTAATGCTACCAAATGTATGGAAAAAATGTCTCATGAATTCAGTCCAATAGGTTCCCTCTATATTAATTTTCTAACTATTCACATATTTAACTCCATACTAAGCCCCAGTCCTGCAGCTATGGTTGATGTATGTTATTACCACAAAAGCATTTACATTGATGTCAGTTTTGATTAAATTCAATGGTGAGCACCGACCTCCTGCTGTGGCTTCCCTCCCCCTCCATTTTACATATAACATATTTCACGTTATTATGTTGGCTTCCCAATCCTTGCCACCCTATAATATAAAATCATAAACATTTAGATTTATTCTTCTTTTCGATACCGGGCCCGCTCCTCATCAGTAAACATGCTATGAAGAAAAGCCTTGTGTGTTTTTTTCTGCAGGTGAAAGTTCCAACCCTTGGCGTAAACAATTCAGACAATTAATTCTCTCATTGCACACATACACCGCGCATTTTGTCAGTCACTGATGGATTGCAAGGTTATGAACAAAGAACATTTTAATTGATGAAACATAATTGCTGATCCAGGTAACCTCGGTGGCTTGCATGGAGGATGCAGTAACCAGTAATAGACATTTACAGAGTGTAATTCACAATTTACAATCTTAATATCCATCGCTGAGCTGCATACTTTATACATTTTTCATGTTTTTTTTTAAGCATGCTATGTAATGGAAGAAAAACGACATCTAAAATTTAGCCTAACTGGTCAATGTAGATATCTAGAGAGTCAATTATATTGTTTGCTCTACTTAATATAGTATTGTGCATTATACATACACAAATTATTGTGTTAATGGGTATAAGAAGTGAACCCAATCTGATCATTGGTGGGGTGTTATACTCATTTTAACCCTTACAAAAATTGCTCTGTGCTGGGCAAAAATGATTCTAAAGAAGCATAGCAATTAAATATTTTTAAGTTTCAAAAGTGAGGATACAGACGTAAAAAAAAAAAAAATCCCACACACCACACTCTTACTAACTCTGAACACCTTTGTGTTTATTCTTTTTATTTTTAGCTTATTTCTTGAGTGCGACTTTAAGACTTTGATCCATCTCCGTGGATACAGAGACAAAAAAAAAAAAGACATGGTCGCACATCCACAAAATGCACTAATGATCTAACGCTTCTCAGCAATATGTATAAAACAAACAGGTCGTTTGTGTACTTTATGATCATAAAGTGCATGAAGCCCGCTAGCCTCGTCACGGCCACCTGGATGTGGCGGGTCCCTAACATCCCTAGCATAAAATGGCGCGGCACCAAGCGGCGACCACCACCGCCATGACACCAGTGCCCACGGGAGGGGAACGACCCACTGGCCAAGCAGCCCCAAATGCCACTCGAACCAGCCCACGGGACGCCCCCCCCACGGGATGCCTCTCCCACATTCACTAGGTGCGAGCGTTTCCCAAACGTGGGGGACGAAGAGGACAGTCCCTAAGGAAGTGCTCGGTACTAGCTAAGTACAAACACAGGTTTTCGTCTCTACGACGGCTTCGTTCTTGCGGGTTCAGGCGAGACCGGTCCACCTGCATGGCCTCCACAGCGGAAGACCCAGAGACAGTTAGAGATGGACGCTGGACCACAGGAGTCAGAAGAGGGCAGCGTTTAGGACAAGCTCTTTCCTTTTTAAGATGGAGTTCCTCTTGTCTCTCGGAGAAACGTTTATCGATCCTTGTGGCCAGCAAGATGAGGTCACTCAGGGTAGTAGGCAGGTCACGTGCAGCAAGGACGTCCTTAATGTCATAATTAAGTCCCTTCTTAAAAGTGGCACAGAGAGGTTCATTGTTCCAGTTCAGCTCAGAGGCAAGGGTGTGGAACTGGATGGCATAGTCACCCATGGTATAACTTCCTTGGGACAAGTTTAGCAATGCAGTCTCTGCGGAGGTAACCCGGGCAGGTTCCTCGAAAGTATTACGAAACTCCTGACAAAAACTCTGGACAGATGCGGTGGCTGGATCAGCGCGGTCCCAAATCGGTGTAGCCCAGGCCAGGGCCCTCCCAGAGAGCAGACTGAGGATGAAGGCTACCTTGGCTCGCTCAGATGGAAACTGATCAGACAGTAGCTCGAGGTGAAGAGAGCACTGAGACAGGAACCCTCGGCACAACTTGGGATCTCCGTCGTATTTGTCTGGTAGGGACAAATGGATTCTGGATCCAGTGGCCACTGCAGGTGGAGGTGATGCAGCAGGTGCAGACGGAGGAGCTGGCTGTTGCTGAGAAGGCAGGAGCTGCTGCAACATAGCGGTCAACTGGGCCAGCTGTCCACCCTGCTGGGCCAAAATGGTGGTGAGGTCCGTTAGACTTGGCAGGGGAACATCAGCAGGATCCATGGCCGGATCTTACTGCCGCGAACCTGCAGGACAGGTAGTGGATCCTCTGGACCAGAGAGGCGGTGGCGCGGGCTGTACTGGAGGACCGGTTCTAAGCAGTTACTGGTCTTCACCAGAGCAAAGCGGGATGGATTTGCTGCGGCAGAAACTACCAGGTCGTGTCCCCCAGTAACAACTCAACCTCTCTGGCAGCTGATATAGCGTGGTATACAGGGAGAAGGCAAGAGCGTAGTCGGACGTAGCAGAGGTCAGGGCAGGCAGCAAAGGTTCACAGGCGAGTAGACTGTAGCAACGGGTTCGGCAACTGGCAAGGCAACAAACACAGTAGGGAACACTTTCTCAGAGGCACAAGGCACAAAGATCTGGCAAGGCAGGAAGGGGGAGGCAGCTTATATATGAAGGACACAGTAGGAGGTGAGGAACCAGCGCACCAATTACCGGTGCGCTGGCCCTTTAAATTTACTGAATCAGGCGCGCGCACGCCCATAGAGAGCGGTGCCGCGCGTGCGCCGGGATGCAGGAGTGCAGGGAGCCATGCGCCGAGGATCAGGTGAGCCGGGCAGGGACGCGGCACGTGAGCGGGAACCAGCCGCCACGCCAGCCGCGTCCCTGAAGCTGTGGAACCCACGCTCCCGGTCAGTGCGTCTGACCGAGAGAGGCCGGGACCCCGGGACTGAGGGCTGAGGCAGCGGGCGCTCCGGTCGCTGTGACAAACCTCCCCCATATTTCACTGTAGGTACTGTGTTCTTTTTTGTAGGCCTCATTCTGTTTTTAGTAAACAGTAGAATGATGTGCTTTACCAAAAAGCTCTATCTTGGTCTCATCTGTCCACAAGACGTTTTCCCAGAAGGATTTTGGCATCTTCTTCATTTAGAAAAATGTAGTCTTGCTTAGTCTCTGTGTCAGCCGTGGGGTCCTTATGGGTCTCCTGCTATTGGTGTAATTTCATTTAAAATGTTGATGGATAGTTTGCGCTGACACTAATGCTTCCTGAGCCTGCAGGACAGGTTGAATATCTTTGGAACTTGTTTGGGGCTGCTTATCCACCATCCGGACTATCCTGCGTTGACACCTTTCATCAATTTTTCTCTTCCCTCCACACCCAGGGAGATTAGCTACAGTACCATGGGTTTCAAACTTCTTGATAATGTTGTGTACTGTGGACAAAGGCAGATCTAAGTCTCTGGAGATGGACTTGTAACCTTGAGATTGTTGATGTTTTTCCACAATTTTGGTTCTCAAATCCTCAGACAGTTCCTTTCTCCTCTTTCTGTTGTCCATGCTTATTGTGGCACACACAGACACACAATGCAAAGACTAAGTGAACTTCTCTCCTTGTTATCTGCTTTCAGGTGGGATTTTTATATTGCCCACACCTGTTACTTTCCCCAGGTGAGTTTAAAGGAGCATCACATGCTTGAAAATCTTATTTTTCCACAATTTTCAAAGGGTGCCAATAATTTTGTCCAGACCATTTTTGGAGTTTGGTGTGACATTATGTCCAATTTGCTTTTTTCCCTAATTTTTTGGGTTTAGTTCCAATACACACAAAGGGAATAAACATGTGTATAGCAAAACATGTGTTACACCAATCCTTTTCTGTAAGAAATACTTTATTTTCTTGAAAAATTTCAGGGATGCCAACATTTACGGCCATGACTGTATAAGGATTTGGCTAGGCGGCATCCCATTGGGGCATCAGGATCACCTGGTTCACGCTGCATGATTACCCTTAAGGTTTCAGTAACACTGATAATCATCCCATAACACAAAATTACATTATACAATTGTTGTATTTAATGACAGTAACACTTCAAGGTAAAAATGTAACAGTCCTTTAAACTTTGCACCCAAGTATAACCCTAAGCCAAATCTAATAGCGACCCATTGGATTCACTGCTTGACTAAGGGCCTGACTGTGACATGAATGAGGACACTTTGACTCAGTGGTTAGTTCTGTTGCCTTACCGCGCTGGAATCAGTTTCAAATCCAACCAAGGACAAAAAATCTGCACGGAGTTCATGTGATCTCTTTATTAGCTAACGATAGAGAAATGAGATTTTAAGCTCCAGTTGGGGTCAGAGGCTAATGTGAATGACAACAATCTGTATAGAGAAATGTGGCACAGTGCATAACAGAAATAAATAAAATTAAGAGGAGACTTTAAGAAACAAGTAAATATGTTTTACCGCATCCAGTTCTATTGCAATTCTCTGTGGTTTTCCATTAACAAAGCACAAACACCTAGCATTATGAGTCTGTCATGGTCAGTATGCGAATTGCATACAGTAGAATGAAAATCATAGTGCTCCTTTTCTTTAAGTCTCTGGATTACATAAAATCAATCTCCAGCCGGCTGAGCTTAGTTGTTCCATTAAGTCTTTATAATGTAGAACAGACATGGTGAAAAGGAATCTCTTCACACTGCCGACTACAAACACTCGACTGGAGTGGTAAGACATAGAACTTTAGTCTTGTACATTTTCTAGGCCAGGGCCACATTGTAAGATTGGGCAAATTCAAAGAGTTGTTATATCATTTTAGCTTAAAACATTAAGGAGGTCACATACTAATGTGCTCCAATGGCATACATGCACTAAAATTGCACTAAAAGGAATACACCTGTTAGTAAATCCAGTGTAGAGAAATTGGCGGAACTTGACTTACGTGTGGTGCATCAAAATGCAATTGCATATGACCCTCTAGCAGTTTAAAAGTTTGTGGTGTGGTCTATACATTATCTTTTTATTGTTATTTTCAGCTTGTACAGTTGGGAATCTTTGGATTGTGCTGCTAATTATAGGCGGCACTCTGTTATTAACACTATTATTAGGGATACTGCTTGTGCTATTAATAATAGAGGGCGTTTTGCTGGCTAAGGGACATGATTCTAAGTAGTTTGAGGTGGGTGGGAAGGGAGGTGCAAAAGACCAGGCGATCAAAAGAAGGCAGAGTCTTTATGAGGGGAGGGGGAGCAGGGCAACACCAAGTAACAGTGGCTTTATTGGGTAAGAGACAAGGTGTCAGGGGCTAGATTGTTGTCACAAGGGAACCAAAAGGTATCAAGTATTGTGAAAACGGAGTGCCATTGGGGGAGACACAAGGTAACAGGAGCTCAGAGATGTGATGGGGAAAGGAAGAAGACACAAGATAGCAGAAGATCCATACGGAAAGGAGAAAAAACAAACTGCTAGGGGCTATGAAAGGAAAGGAAGAAAGGGTAGAAAGAGTAGGGGACGGGTGTTTTAGGGGAGCAAAGTGGAAAACACAAAGAGCTGAATGGAACCATTAACCCCTTTCTTGCTCACCATGTGTCTAATTTCCCCGGGCACCATCACAGCGATGCCACAACCATGGCTGGTTTGGTTCAGGAGGTTTGTTACAGTGTGTCACCGTAATAAGGTGGGGCATGTCAAAGGGTGGAGCCAATGGGCGGTGTCAAGGGACGGAAAAATTTGCTTTCTCCTACGGTGGGAAAAATCCTTGCACCAGTCCTGGCCACAACTGAACAGGAGGGTCTGGTGCTATTGTGAGAGCAACAGACAAACACATCTGTTACAAGTTGTGCTCCACTATAAGAAAACTCAAGTCCCCCAAAATAAAGAAAGGAGGACTGAGCCTATCACTATCAACTTCAGTATTTAGTGTCACTGCTTTCTCCTCTAGTTGCTAAGTGTACTGTACAGGTGCAGAGACTCTTGTCTTTGACAAGAATCCTTGCTCGTGTACATACTTTGCACAATTGCATGCTAACTGGGACATTTCCAAATTCTAATCAGAGTTTGAAACCAAAACATACCTGACAGAAAGGACCTTAAAGGGGTACTCCAGTGGAAAACACTTTTTTTTTTTTTTATCAACCGGTGCCAGAAAGTTAAACAGATTTGTAAATTACTTCTATTAAAAAAATCTTAATCCTTCCTGTACTTATCAGCTGCTATATAAAAGTTCTTGTCTTTTTTAATTTACTTTGTCTGACCATAGTGCTCTCTGCTGACACCTCTGTCCATGTCAGGAACTGTCCAGAGCAGGAGAGGTTTGCTATGGGGTTTTTCTCCTGCTCGGGACAGTTCCTGACATGGACAGAGGTGTCAGCAGAGAGCACTGTGGTCAGACAGAAAATAAGTTCAAAAAAGAAAATAACTTTCTCTGTAGTGTACAGCAGCTGATAAGTACATAGTTACATAGTTACATAGTTGATACGGTTGAAAAAAGACATACGTCCATCAAGTCCAACCAGGGAATTGAAGGGAAGGGTGTAAGGGGATAAGGGAAAGGGATGTAGTTTTATAATTCTGCATAAGCATTAATGTTATTTTGTTCCAGGAATGTATCTTACCCTGTTTTAAAGCTGTTAATTGTTCCTGCTGTGACCAGTTCCTGAGGTAGACCGTTCCATAAATTCACAGTCCTCACGGTAAAGAAGGCGTGTCGGCCCTTTAGACTAAACCTTTTCTTCTCCAGACGGAGGGAGTGCCCCCTCGTCCTTTGGGGGGGGTTTAACCTGGAACAGTTTTTCTCCATATTTTTTGTATGGGCCATTTATATACTTATATACGTTTATCATATCCCCCCTTAAACGTCTCTTCTCAAGACTAAACAATTGTAACTCCTTTAATCGCTCCTCATAGCTAAGATGTTCCATGCCCCATATTAGTTTAGTCGCGTGTCTCTGCACCCTTTCCAACTCCGCAGTGTCCCTTTTATGAACAGGCGACCAAAACTGAACAGCATATTCCAGGTGAGGCCGTACCAATGCTTTATAAGGGGGGAGTATTATGTCCCTGTCCCTCGAGTCCATGCCTCTTTTTATACATGACAATATCCTGCCGGCTTTGGAAGCAGCAGCCTGACATTGCATGCTATTCTGTAGTCTGTGATCTACAAGTACACCCAGATCCTTCTCTACCAGTGACTCTGCCAGTTTAATCCCCCCTAAGACATACGATGCATGCATGTTCTTAGTACCCAGATGCATAACTTTACATTTATCCACATTGAACCTCATTTGCCTAGTGGATGCCCAGACACTTAGTCTATCCAAGTCATCTTGTAACCTATACATATCCTCTATAGACTGTACTGTGCTACAAAGCTTGGTGTCATCTGCAAAGATAGAAACAGAGCTGTTAATGCCATCCTCTATATCATTGATAAATAAATTAAACAACAGCAGGCCCAGTATTGAACCTTGGGGTACACCACTAATAAATAACCGGGGACCAATCAGAGTACGAATTATTGACCACCACTCTCTGGGTACGATCCATGAGCCAGTGTTCAATCCAGTTACAAACTAAAGTTTCCAAGCCCAAGGACCTTAACTTACCTGTCAGACGTCTGTGAGGGACAGTATCAAATGCTTTAGCAAAATCCAGAAACACTATATCCACAGCCATTCCTCTGTCAAGGCTTCTACTCACCTCTTCATACAAGCAAATTTGATTGGTTTGACAACTTCTATCCTTAGTAAACCCATGCTGGCTATCACTTATAATACTATTATCCCCTATGTATTCCTGTATGTAATCCCTTATAAGTCCTCCAAACTATTTACCCACAATGCACGTTAGACTTACCGGTCTATAATTGCCTGGCGAAGACCTAGAGCCCTTCTTGAAGATTGGTACCACATTCGCCTTGCGCCAGTCCCTTGGCACAATACCAGACACCAGAGAATCTCTAAATATCATGAACAAGGGTACAGATATTACTGAACTTACCTCTCTAAGAACTCTTGGGTGTAGTCCATCCGGCCCTGGAGATTTGCTTACATTTACTTTACTTAACTTACCTTGTACCATCTCTATATTAAGCCAGTTCAGTACATTATATGATGTGTTACCAGCACTGACCTGGCCAATGTCAGCTACTTTTTCCATAGTGTATACAGAACTAAAGAACCCATTCAGTAGCTCCGCCTTCTCTTGATCGCCCGTGACAACCTCCCCATTATCATTATTAAGGGGTCCTACATGCATTTAGGATTAGTTTTGCTTTCTTTGGCCACCTGTCTCTCATTTTGAATTTTTGCTGTTTTTATTACATTTTTACAGATTTTATTAAGCTCCTTGTACTGTTTAAATGTTATAGCTGACCCATCAGATTTGAATTTTTTGAAGGCAATTTTTTTGTTGTTTATTGCTCTTTGAACCTCATTTGTCAGCCATGTAGGATTTAGTTTTAATCGTTTATATTTGTTCCCCTTTGGTATATATTTAGCTGTATAGTTATTTAGAGTTGATTTAAAGATGTCCCATTTACCTTCTGTATCCGTATTTGAGAACACCTCCCCCCAGTCTATGTCCTGTAGTGCAGCTCTCAGCCAGGGAAATTTGCCTTTTTAAAGTTATATGTTTTTGCCTTCCCCGCCTGTCTTTGTTTTCTACATTTTAAGTCAAAAGTAACTATATTGTGGTCGCTATTACCAAGGTTTTCCCGCACAGTTACATTACCAACCAGCTCTGCGTTGTTGGAAATGATCAGATCCAACAAGGCATCACTTCTTGTTGGGTCCTCCACAAACTGGCCCAGTAGTGGAAGGATTAAGATTTTTAAATAGCAGTAATTTACAAATCAGTTTAACTTTCTGGCACCAGCACCTTTAAACAAATCTCAAGATATCTAATCTCTTAACTCATCTCTAAGTAACATATGTTGCTATAGGTATGGGTGTGCATCTTTTCTTAAAGGGGTACTTTTTTTTTAAATCAACTGGTGCCAGAAAGTTAAACAGATTTGTAAACTATTTCTATTAAAAAATCTTAATCTTTCCAGTACTTTTTAGGGTCTGTATACTACAGAGGAAATGGTTTTCTTTTTGGAACACAGAGCTCTCTGCTGACATCATGACCACAGTGCTCTCTGCTGACATCTCTGTCCATTTTAGGAACTGTCCAGAGCAGCATATGTTTGCTATGGGGATTTTCTCCTACTCTGGACAGTTCTTAAAATGGACAGAGATGTCAGCAGAGAGAACTGTGGTCACGATGTCAGCAGAGAGATCTGTGTTTAAAAATGAAACCATTTTCTCTGTAGTATTCAGTAGCTAATAAGTGCTGGAAGGATCAAGATTTTTTTAATAGAAGTAATTTACAAATCTGTTTAACTTTCTGGCACCAGTTTATAAAATAAAAAAAAAGTTTTCCACGGGAGTACCCCTTTAAAATGCCCCATTACAAAATTCTTCATATGCCTAACCATCCGATAATCCAGAATCCAGTCTGTCCTCATATCACATCAGTCTATCAAAATGTATTTTATATGTTTAAGGATTTGTGTAATACAAAGGAGACATATAGACAAAAAAAATGTTACTAACGGAAAAAAATTCTGAGTTAAATGACCTATTAAGAACACATATATCTTCTTGTTGACGCTGAGCACTAATGAAGAGTAATTACGCAAAAAGTATTTTGTCGGTAAGGCTATTAATTGTTCCAGTGGGAGAAGATCCTTTGGCCACCTATGTGAGCCAAGTACACGGTAAGGACAGAAGTTGTGAGACCCATCAATATAAGGATGTCAGTGATGAATACTTCTGTAGGAATGCGACTAATGAGTTTGTACAGCTCCCTATGTGTAGACAAGACTGCTATTTAGTTATGTATCAAGGAACAGATGTTAAAAATTCACAAGTAATTGACCTTATAGAGTGAGATCAGAAGGTGCCAAGTCTATTTAACTTGTCGCTAGCTGATAACACAATGCAGGTCGGCTGCACATCTAGATGATCAGAGATTAATGCAGTGGAAATGTACTGTCGTTTTAGACATAGTTACTAGACATAAGGGAACAAAAATGCACAAGTTTGCCAGTTTGCAGATGGACAAATTTTGCATTGATGTTCTGTATCATCTCACTGGTCCATGTGTTGTATTGTTTATATTTTAGGTTATCTTCTAATTTAATGCTATTCATAAATAAAACTTAGAGAAACGCTTTGGCACCGCTAGTCCCTTAAGACACTCAGCAACACAAAAAAGTAGAATCCAAAATGACAAAATGTTCACACCACACTGCTTGAATAAATGCAAAATATATATTTTATTGAAAAATATAATAAAAACAGCTCTCAAAATCTGGATTAATAAGGACCTCAGATGTAGACCGAACAACAACAGAGGAGTATTGCGTTCTCATTAATAATGTCCTGGGAGCACCTATCCCTGTCGCTGACTATGTTTATCTTAAAGTGCATACACATATCATAAGGTGCCTGTGTGCTGACCCATCTGAGCGCTTCTCCGTACCCTTACGCCATTTTGTTACCACTTTCTCAAGGGGCTACTGCTCAGGAGACTCTCAGGTATATCTCTGCTGGGCAGTTCAATTTCACACATCCCATAAGGCCGGAATCTGTGGTGCTACACACATAATCAATAGTTGTCCATACATGTATCTTCTAAACAGTACTTTATTTCAGCAGGATCACAATACAAACAGTCTGGTAGATTCTTCTGGTGAGTGCTCCATTTTTTTCTACATATGGTGATTTGTAATGCTATTCATAGTTATTACCAGACTTATCAACTGACATGTTGCCAGCAGAGCACATGGATAAATGGTGGACCCATGGAAAACATTATAATGGGCTCTCCAGGTTTGGATAATCTTGGCATAAAGATCAGTTACTTGTTACCCGTTGTAACACAGCTGGTTGAAAACCACCGGCGTACTATGTGTTCTTCCCAGCATCAGACAACATCTTTTGCATTCCCTCCTGCTGCTTCAGCCTTTGGTTCAGTTTCTGCCTTGTCTGTTAAGGGCTGCTCGTGAGCACTGCTTGGATCTTATAGGGCCAACATGCACTCCCTAGTAGTTTCCCCTCCAATCCCTGAAAGGCACTCCCTATATGAAGAAGCACAACCCGTTCCCTGATGCCTTGGCAATACTTAGTTTCCTGCACTGCTTAGGTCTCTGTGTTATATGCTGATCAAGGTTTTTATGACCATAGCCTGCCACTTGTCCAGTTTTGCTGCATCTGATGCCTACCATAGTGTCTGTTTGCCTCATTTTGCTTGCCTGGCCAGCTGTCACTTGTGGCACAGTGGGTTCACACCCCTATGGGCATTACGCCCATTTCATGCTCTTTCTATGACCTTTAAGATAATGACCCAATACCTTAAATTCTAAAAAACTAGTTTATTAACAAAAAGTGTATAGGAGAGGTTCACTCCCTACTATGCACCTAAGAACGAACTAGCCAAACCAACACCAAACCCTCAGTGTCCCAAAAACAATCCAAATCTAAACACCGAACTGTTGGCACTTAATGTCAATGGAATCGGACTGAAAAAGTCAGAGTCCGATTCAATTGACCAGTAGTTTGGTGTTTAGTCCATCAAGTGATGGGAGTTCTGAAAAGGGACCAACCAGGGCTAAGCAACTTTTCTCCAAGGTTTACATTGTTTGCATGGTCTACTTCAATGGTGGATGCATAACCTGCAGCTCCCGGGCCTTTTTGCTTATTTTTGACAGTGTACCCCACCTACCAAGTGCCAATTACAATATGGGAGTCTTCCTATATTTGGCCACCATCAGGGACCAAGGCCTGGTGTATCTTCTACCTCTGCACTCCCTGTAGCAGCTACATCTCTGCTGTTTATTACATGAGTCCTTATAAAGAGGCAATCAAAGTGGTTATACAGGTAATGAAAATGTGGGTAATAGAATAGGGGGTGAAGTCTGGGCAGAGTGCACAAAATAACTAATAGGCATTCTATGTTCTTTATTGCTGTTTTAGGTGATTGTGGTAGAGCGAAGTCCTATTACACATTTCTACATGAGACCTCAAGGATCATTACATCCCTTTTGATTAAAATAAATGTGTGGTGGCCCAGTATAGGAGTTATACCCCTGTACCCTTGCTGCCCTGTCAGGCAGCCTCCCTGCAGGGTCCCCTGACACCTGTCCCCTTATGTATGTATATATATATATATATATATATATATTCTGCCATGTGTTATACTGTAAAATGTATATGAGTGTTATTGCTTTAAGAAATGTTAACATGTGTGTAAGGAACCGAAGGGTTAACTTGCGCTGAGAGCATTTGTTTGGTCTTGTTGCTTTGGGTACGTCTGTCTGCTGAGACTGGTCAGCTGACCTTGATTGAACACCTGGTCTGGACCTATTTAATCTGGCAGTCTACTCCCAGTTTTTTCTTGCTAAAGAGTTCTGTTTGTCTCCTAGCTAGCTTTATACTGTATCTGTGATATCTGGCATCTTGATCCTTTGGCTCTGCTCTCTGACTAGTCTCACTGTTATTAGCGATTTTGTACTTTGTCATCTCCTGGCTTTTGACGCGGATCGTGGACATGATTTACTATGTTTTGTCGGGTTGTGTGCCAGAAATTCTGTCTGTGCCGGAATTTGTGCCAGTATTCTGTCTCATTGCGCCAGAATTCTGTCTGCGCCAGAAATGAAAAACCCGACCAACTCTCCATTTTACTGAGAAAACACGATAAAGGGGCGTGTCTGTCGGGGAAAGGGGGTGTGGTCATGAAAAGGGGCGTGTTTCCGACATTTTCACAAAAACCCAACATATTTACTAAGGTTTCCACAGAAAATGTGGTGGATTTGAGCTGAGGAAAACCCTACAGATCAGAGCATGTGTAAAAAAAGTAAAATGTAGGGAAAAGTGTAACATGTAGGAAAAGCTTAGTAAATACGGTGGGGAAAAAATTGTAGGGAATTAAAACCCACAAAGAAACCTACACTCCACTCTTAGTAAATCAGGGCCATTGTGTGAGTGTCACGATAAAAACAAGCAATCTCCAGGTAGCAGAGCGGGATCAATGGAAGCGCTGAGACCAGATAAGAAGTTAAAAGGATTTATTACCCATAATGCAACGCGTTTCACGGTCACCCGCTTCCTCAGGCATGTTGGGTTTAGCAGATTACAAGGTATATATAGGGAAAAGGGGTTAACCCCTTCAAGGAGGAAAATTTAATTAACCCCTTGAGGGGTCAAGCCCTTTAAGCCCTTCACAACAAGATAGAAGCACATAATAACATCACAACAAAGTACCCAATAAAACAAATACAATACAATTAAAAACAAATATTAAATTTTAACAAAAAAATATTACAAATATTATAGTACTATATATATATATAAAAAAAAAAAAAACTTTTTTTTTCCTCTTTATTTATTTATTTATTTTTTTTCCTTTTTCCCTTCCTCCATTGTTCCCATTTTTTTCTCCTTTATTTATTTATTTATTTATTTATTTTTTTTTCCTCTTTCCTCTTTTTTCTCTTCGATGTTTTAACGGGCATTTTCCAGTGTCTCATTAAGACCATCTGGAAATAAAGTAACCAAAGAAAAAAGGAGGATTCCCTATTATTTAATCGCTGTATACGATTATGACTAAAAACTGGAATAGTTTCTAGTATAGTCAGCTTTAAAACATCAATGCATCTATCATGTTTAAGAAGTAAGTGGCGTGAGACACTATGTAGAACAAAACCATTTTTAATGTTAGATCTATGTTTGTTCATACGTGACCGCACCGTCTGTACGGTGCGGCCAACGTATTGAAGCCCACACGAGCAAGTAAGTAGATAGATAGCAAACGAACTATCACAGGAATAATGATTTTTTATTTGGAAACTTTTTTTAGATACTGTGGAGTTAAATGAAACAGAGGGAGTGCCAATCATAGCACAACAAAGGCACCTTGGTCGCCCACAAGGAAAAGTGCCCGGGGCTTTGGAGCCAACAGAATGGTTTTGTTGAAGGGATTCAGATTTGAACCTACTAGGAGCCACCAAATTTCTCAGGTTCGGGGACCGACGAAACGTAATACCTGGTTGGGATGGCAAACATTTTTTTTAAAATAGAGTCATCCAATAGAATAGACCAATTTTTTCTTAATATTCGGCGAATATCACTTGCTCCACAATTATAATCTGTAATAAAATTATATTTATAGGACTCCTTAGGTGCTGTCTGATTAAATTATTTTTTTCTTTTTCTCACAAGTGTTTCCTGTGATATATCCTTCACCCTATTAAATGCATCGGTTAGGATGGAGGGGGGATAGCCTTTGTATAGAAAACGTTCACGAAGAATGCCTGACTGTTTTAAAAAATCTTGTTTATTGGTGCAGTTTTTGCGTATACGCAAATACTGCCCATAGGGCACGTTGTTAATCCACTTGGGATAATGAGAACTACTGTATTCCAAAAGACTATTAACGTCTACCTTTTTGAAAAAGGTTTCTGTTATAATCTTATTATTGATATCTTTTTTAATCAACAAATCTAAGAATTCTATCTCATTATTAGAAAAATGTAGGGTAAAAGAAAAACCCCAATCATTAGAATTTAGATGAGAAACAAACTGTTCAGCCAAGATGATAGAACCTGACCAAATAAAGAACATATCATCTATAAAACGTCTGTAAAAAATAATATGTGAACTGAAATGAGTGGGCTGCTTAATGTACAGGGACTCGAATCGCCCCATAACCAAGTTAGCATAACTTGGGGCGAAACGAGTCCCCATAGCGCAGCCCCGTGTCTGTCTGTAAATCGTGTTATTAAACTGAAATGCGTTGTGATCCAAAATGAAATGCATGGCTTCAATTAAAAAGGAGATCTGTAAAGGATCCAATGTAGGATCATTAGACAAAGTATCATAAATAGCTTTCAAACCAACCGATGTGGAAATATTCGAATATAATGAACAAACATCAACTGTGATGAATAAAAAATGTGAAGGTAAACTGAAATTGTGAATTTCTCTAATCAGTTGGGTGAAGTCCTTAAGATATGATGGTAACTGTAACACAAAAGGCTGTAAAAATAAGTCAATAAAGTGCGATAGATTACTAGTGAGGGACCCAATCCCCGAAATAATAGGACGACCAGGAGGGTGTGTGAGGGACTTGTGTAGTTTGGGAAGGTAATAAAAAATCGGTAGAGAACAATGTCTAACAGAAAGGAATTCCTTTTCCTTTTTATTCAAAAAAGACATATCAATAGCTTTTTTAATCAATGTATTATATTGTAGCTCATATTTGGATGAAGGATCCTGCTTCATGATTTCATAATAATTTGTATCAGATAGTATAGATAAAGCTTCATGAACATAAACAACCTTATTTAAGATGGCTATCCCCCCCCCCCCCCCCCCCCCCCCTTGTCCGCAGGACGGATAACAATAGATGGATTGTTTTGTAAGGACTCAATAGCTCTACGCTCCTCATGGCTGAGATTGTCATGATATCCAGTCAATCTGACAGTTTCATGTAAAGAGCATAATTCTTTAGAAACTAGAGAATAAAAAGTTTCCACATGGGAGCCCCTATGTTGTAGGGGGTAAAATGAGGAAACTGGATTAACCTCAACATGTCTCACGGGACAATTAGTAGGGACAGCAAAATCCACCGTAGGGGACGCAATAGGTGCATCACTAGTGGGGGATGGCACACCCATCGAATCCCCAGCAGGGGACACGATGGATGTGTCATTCTGAGTGGCTGGCATGTTTGATAAACCACGTATATCGATCAATGAAAAGTGGCGTCCAAGAGTAAGCTTACGAATAAATTTATGTAATTCAAGAAAAAGTTGGAAATTATTAGGCAGTGCTGTCGGACAAAAGGAAAGACCTTTGGCTAATAAATTAATTTCATTCTGCTTTAGCATATAAGATATGATACTTTGTCTAATGATCCTACATTGGATCCTTTACAGATCTCCTTTTTAATTGAAGCCATGCATTTCATTTTGGATCACAACGTATTTCAGTTTAGTAACACGATTTACAGACAGACACGGGGCTGCGCTATGGGGACTCGTTTCGCCCCAAGTTATGCTAACTTGGTTATGGGGCGATTCGAGTCCCTGTACATTAAGCAGCCCACTCATTTCAGTTCACATATTATTTTTTACAGACGTTTTATAGATGATTTGTTCTTTATTTGGTCAGGTTCTATCATCTTGGCTGAACAGTTTGTTTCTCATCTAAATTCTTATGATTGGGGTTTTTCTTTTACCCTACATTTTTCTAATAATGAGATAGAATTCTTAGATTTGTTGATTAAAAAAGATATCAATAATAAGATTATAAAAGAAACCTTTTTCAAAAAGGTAGACGTTAATAGTCTTTTGGAATACAGTAGTTCTCATTATCCCAAGTGGATTAAAAACGTGCCCTATGGGCAGTATTTGCGTATACGCAAAAACTGCACCAATAAACAAGATTTTTTTAAACAGTCAGGCATTCTTCGTGAACGTTTTCTATCCAAAGGCTATCCCCCCTCCATCCTAACCGATGCATTTAATAGGGTGAAGGATATATCAGGATATATAAAAATATAAAGGATATATAAAAAAATTGGTCTATCCTATTGGATGACTCTATTTTAAAAAAATGTTTGCCATCCCAACCAGGTATTACGTTTCGTCAGTCCCCGAACCTGAGAAATTTGGTGGCTCCTAGTAGGTTCAAATCTGAATCTCTTCAACAAAACCATTCTGTTGGCTCCAAATCCCCGGGCACTTTTCCTTGTGGGCGACCAAGGTGCCTTTGTTGTGCTATGATTGGCACTCCCTCTGTTTCATTTAACTCCACAGTATCTAAAAAAAAGTTTCCAAATAAAAAATCATTATTCCTGTGATAGTTCGTTTGCTATCTATCTACTTACTTGCTCGTGTGGGCTTCAATACGTTGGCCGCACCGTACAGACGGTGCGGTCACGTATGAACAAACATAGATCTAACATTAAAAATGGTTTTGTTCTACATAGTGTCTCACGCCACTTACTTCTTAAACATGATAGATGCATTGATGTTTTAAAGCTGACTATACTAGAAACTATTCCAGTTTTTAGTCATAATCGTATACAGCGATTAAATAATAGGGAATCCTTCTGGATTTTTTCTTTGGTTACTTTATTTCCAGATGGTCTTAATGAGACACTGGAAAATGCCCGTTAAAACATCGAAGAGAAAAAAGAGGAAAGAGAAAAAAAAATAAATAAATAAATAAATAAAGGAGAAAAAAATGGGAACAATGGAGGAAGGGAAAAAGGAAAAAAAATAAATAAATAAAGAGGAAAAAAAAAAGATTTTTTTTTAATATATATATAGTACTATAATATTTTTTATATTTTTTTGTTAAAATTTAATATTTGTTTTTAATTGTATTGTATTTGTTTTATTGGGTACTTTGTTGTGATGTTATTATGTGCTTCTATCTTGTTGTGAAGGGCTTAAAGGGCTTGACCCCTCAAGGGGTTAATTAAATTTTCCTCCTTGAAGGGGTTAACCCCTTTTCCATATATATACCTTGTAATCTGCTAAACCCAACATGCCTGAGGAAGCGGGTGACCGTGAAACGCCTTGCATTATGGGAAATAAATCCTTTTAACTTCTTATCTGGTCTCAGCGCTTCCATTGATCCCGCTCTGCTACCTGGAGATTGCTTGTTTTTATCGTGATTCTATTTCAGCGGGACGAAGCTGCAGAGACCCTTTGATGATACACCCTGTTCCATTGTTGTACTTGGTTGGAGTACAACTTCATGTGGTAAGCGCAATTCACACTTAGCGTTACCAACTCACCTTTGGTGTTACACTACGGAGCGCATCCGTTTGTGCTTTTTTTATTTCAATTGTGTGAGTGTGTTAGTTTTGTTTTGCTAGTCTGTCTGTTCCCTACTGTTCCTTGAACTGAGTCTGAATTATTGTATTTTATTATTTTGACATTTTACTTCCCTCACTTGTCTAGGAAGGGACTGTCACCGTGGTCATGGACCTGTCATTTAGGGCAGGTACGTAAGTAGGCAGGGACAGGGGAGTGGGCGAGAATAGTGTGCACTCCTTCCCTGCCCATACGTGACATTTTAGCAAGCCCAACTACTGCATCTGTTTAGTTGTTAGTCATGGACCCCATGACAGCTCTGGTTGGTCAGATGCAGAACCTTACCCAGTTGGTCCAGGATTTAGCTGAGAAGGTACAGCAGCAAGATAAATCTCAGTCTAGAATCAATCAGGATTTGATTGACAGGTTGGAACACCACTGATTCAAGGGTTGCTGGCCAGAATCATGGAGCTTGAGTCATCACGTACTACTGATCCTACTTCTCCACCTTCAACTCCTTTAGAGCCACAAGTTAGTCTCCCGGATTGATTTTCTGGTAACTGGAAATAATTCAAAACTTGAGGCCCAAAGAGTATGTATTGTTATGTCTCTTCGGCAAGGGGGTCCCCAGGAATGGGTATTTTTCCCTGATCCCGATGCTCTGGAGTTGTCCTCAGTGGACGTTTTATTTGCGGGATTGGGACTTTTTTAACCAGACTGTGCTATGTACACTGAACCTCAGTTGTGTACATTAAAGCAAGGGCACATACCTGTTGAGGAGTATTGTGCAGACTTCAGAAAGTGGTGTGTGGCTTTCAGATGGAACACCCTTAGCTTTGATTTGCCAATTTAGACTGTTGTTATCTGACATTTTGAAGGATATGTTAGTGACCTAACCCTCTCCTGACACCTTAGACCAAGCTATGACGTTAGCATAAAATGTTTTAATAGACAATCCTTAAAATTTAATAATCATCAATACCAATAAACTCCTCAATATGTTAATTACATTTTGATGATAGCGACGGACATCATTAGGACGCATGAATGTGCAAATTCCTGAGGTACATATAAATGTAACAAACAGACATCAGAGTAGAGTATATGTATGTATAAATGTTTACATGCAAATATTAAAAATAAAGAGATGCAATGAAAACACAATAGTAGATGGTCACTTACATGTCAGATGAAAATCGAGGGGATAATTCCATACACTGATGAGTATGGTGTGAAGACACAGATGTGAAGGAAAAAATATGGTTGAAACTAAATAACATACAACATCGCCTAATCAAGTTATAGTGACCGTAACCTCTGCAGTGAGACATCTCCCAATGCATTTGACAATCATACATATAAAACACATACACTTATATGGTGCTGTCAAGCATACTACGTCCTGTGATGATAGGGCATCTTATCTCTGATTAGTACTGATAAAATCACATAGCAAAAAGAATATTATTAGAGCCCAGAAAAATCAACGGACCAAACAGTCAAGACCAGAATCATAATTTAAAGACCTCATACAAACCTCATCGCGTTTCCCCCTGAAAAAAAATGCTAAAACAAGCTTCCTCAGGAGGTTTAAACATAATGAAAAAGGTCCAGACTATAGTCTTAACACAAAAAGGGGAGCAAAGCGGTGCACACAGATGACTGATGTAAACATCAGTGATGTAAACATTTATACATACATATACTCTACTCTGGTGTCTGTTTGATACATTTATATGTATATGTATCTAAGGAATATGCACATTTATGCGTCCTAATGATGTTTGTCACTATCATTGAAATTTATTTAACATATTGTGGAGTTTATTGATATTGATGATTATTACATTTTATTACATTTTAAGAATCATCTATTAAAAGTAATGTTTTAGGGTATTTTGCTAGTATTTTTTCTGAATACATTATACAGCTGTAGACAGCTGTATAAGGTATACACTCCCCCAACCCTTTCCTAGGAAGTTAACTAGTGCTACTCATCAGCACTAATTAACTCTGCCCTTGCTGGGCCAATGCAGAGCGCTCAGCCCAGCAAAATGTTACAGTAAACCATTGCTAACTGTAAATCATCGCTTAAAAAAGACCGGGTGAGCCGGTCGAAACATAGCTTGCTGTTAGACAGTATTTTTTGCCATGGAATAAAAGATTTTTTTCACCTATTTTGTGTGCTGTGGGAAGATTTCTTTTGCTACATAAATAGATAGATTTTAGAAATAGATAAATAAACACACACACAATCACCACGGAATAGATTCTGTTCAGTCCCTTGCAGTGAGGATTTTTAACACAACATTAAACACTGTAGTACTTCATATCTATAGTAATAGCTGCTGTAACTGTCCCTGTGAATTCCCTCTGTGTCTGACCGCAGTCTGCCCATACGAGTTGTTATACTCCGTCCTGACCTTGAGAGAAGCCTTATACATTATTGTGTAGTAACAATCTGTCAGCAGAGCGCACTGTACATTACTGAGAACCGCTGGCTCCAGGGCAAATGTTCTACTTGCTCTTAATCCATTTCTATTCTACTTAGTTTAAGGAATACTATGGAGATAAAGTGGAGTCTCATGGTTGATTCAGTAACTCTGTTACCCGAACTGTAAAACTACGTGATGCTGATCGGGTACAAGAAAACTCTTACTGTGTACTCATCCATGTACCGATCTACATGTGTAAAACAAGAGGCTTTACAGCTTACCGAGACCAAGGAGATAAAGATACTGAGACCAAGGAGATACAGATACCGAGACCAAGGAGATATAGATACTGAGACCAAGGAGATATAGATACCGAGACCAAGGAGATAAAGATACTGAGACCAAGGAGATACAGATACCGAGATCAAAGAGATATAGATACTGAGACCAAGGAGATATAGATACCGAGACCAAGGAGATATAGATACTGAGACCAAGGAGATATAGATACCGAGACCAAGGAGAAATAGATCCCGAGACCAAGGAGATATAGATACTGAGACCAAGGAGATATAGATACCGAGACCAAGGAGAAATAGATACCGAGACCAAGGAGATATAGATACTGAGACCAAGGAGATATAGATACTGAGACCAAGGAGATACAGATAGTGTATGGAGAATGTCTGCTACATCTGTGGGAAGGTATGAGAATACTAGATACATGTGAGAACAAAAGAAAATAATAATGCAATGTCTGCTAGACAGAGATTGATAGATACTGTAGATATGAAATAGATAGATAAATAGATAGATTTGATATAGATAGATAATAGACTCATAAATAGATGAAATAGATGATAGATAGATAGATAGATAGATAGATAGATATGAGATAGATAGACAGATAGATATGAGATAGATAGATGGTAGATAGATAGAGAGATAGATAGAGAATAGGAAGTAGAATAGCACACCTAAAAATGCCAACAAGAAAAGGAATCTCGCTGCAGCACACAGATGAGGTGAAAAAATTAGTGGTTTATTCCATAAAAAAGTGGTTTTGCTGTGAAAACACTTTTTTATGGAATAAACCACAATTTTTTTCACCTCATCCGTGTGCTGCAGTGAGATTCCTTTTCTTAGATAGATAGATGGATAGATTTTAAATGGAAAGCAGCACGTAAGTAGAAATAGTTCACTTGACAGCTAACTTGACCTCAATCCAGAGTCTCAATGCATATATATATATATTGCAGCAATCCAGGAATAGTGAATAGAAAGTACTGTTTATTCATAGCATTGATATGGGTCAATAAACAATTCTATTTGCTATTTGTAGATTGTTACAGTTGCTTCTATGGGGAAAAACGGTAGCTAGATAGATAGATAGATAGATAAATAGGAGATAGATACACATGAGATAGATATATAGAAGATATATAGACAGATAGATAAATAGATAGATAGGAGAAGGTTTATCAAAACCTGTCTCGAGGAAAATTTGCTGAGTTGAATTAGGATTAGGGGTTAGGATTAGGGATAGGGGTTATGGATTAGGAAGTGAGAGGAAGCCGTCTGTAAAGCAGAAAAGGGTGTCCCTGTGTGAAGGGTCACATTCTGCTATAGGGACACAGTTTTCTTCATTACACCAGTCAAGACTACAAGCTGCATGACCACAAATACACCCTTCCATTTTTTGGCCTAAAATCTCTTCATCACATCTCAGCCCCACCTGAGGACAAGATACAGGGACAGGATATGAAGTCAGGATATTCGGACGGGATATGATATTGGGATATGAGGGCGGATATGGGTTGTGGTTGGAATGTAGACAGCCAATGCCATGCCCAGGGTGGTGGGTGTCCCAAACTAACAAGCCACTCTCCTTTATCATTGGTATTTAGATACAGAGCAAGAAAAGCAAACTAAATATTTGCCCTTGGTAAAGAAAAGCCTACAGTACCCATGACTAGATAGATAAAGGATAAATGATAGATTGATAATCAGATAATACATAGATACATATACACATAATAGACATAATACATAAAATTGACCATTTATTTTTCCATAAAGTGATGGGGATTTCATAAAGTTTTATTCTAATTCCAAGCATTGAAACTGACTATAAGGAGAGAATCTACATCCAGACTGCTACAAATGCACAACAGCGTTTAGTTTTTGTTCTCTGGTCCAAAAGAAATCATTTAAAGACAGAATAATTTACCTTGGCACTTTGACGTGAGCCATTTTCCTTTTAGAGAGTAACAAAGACCTGACTATTTCATTATAATCCTTATTCCAATTGTACACCATGGGGCTCTCTCACTGTATCAAAGTAGATATTGTTTCTTGAAGTATACTTGTCAAGTCAAAAAGGGAAAAATAACCGTATGCTACAATGGAAAAAAGATCAGTAAAATGCATTCCATTTCTAAATGTTGTTCTTTTATCCTAATAGATGCTATTAAAGGGTCATCATAACATTTATTTTTAGAATCAATATTGACTTCTTGTTGATACAAAAACAGCTTTGAATACAGTGCAAAAAGTCATATGTAAAAAGTGCAGAGAGAAAAAAATTAAAAAATAAAGGAAGAAAAATCAGATTTGCTTTGCAGGCATATATTTCTTAATTGTTATTCTCAGTCGGTTCTTTATATTGATTAAAACTGCTGTGAATGAATTCAGCTTATTGTGCCATAGAAAACAAAGAATAAAACATTTACCGGCATCCCCCGGGAGCATAAGTATAAGAAATTGTAGAAGTCTTGTAAATAATGAAGGCCGGGGAGGGTATTGGGGAATAGGGGGAATACTTTATAATTGTTTGCATTGTAAATACACTTATGGATTCTAGGATTAAAGGGAACCTGTCACTATACAAATGCTGTTTACTATACTGGCTTTGTGTTATAGAGCAGCAGAAGATTATAAGATTTATATATAGATTTGTTGAGAAAAGATCATTTCTAACTTGAAAGTTTTTAATTTTGTAATCCCTGCTCATTCTGGGTTTAGGAGTCCAGTGGGCGGTCCTATTCAATGATTGACAGCCTTTATTATACAGCTACTGCCAAATTCAATAATAGCTATATAGTTCTCTATGCAGTGAGCTTCTCCTAATGGCATCTGAAAGAAAGTACTATGACTGTGGAATACAACAGAAGCCGTTTAGTCCGGGTACACCCTCTCTCTACAGTCCTCATAGCAGTAATGTGATGGTACAGAATCTAGATCTACAGCACTGACTATACCGCTTATAATTATCCGGGCATTGAAAAACAGAGCTACTTTCTTTAAAAAATCGCACCACCCCTGTCCTCAGGTTGTTTGTTGTATTACAACTTTGCTCCATTAATTTCAATATAACTGAGCTGCAATACCACACACAGCCTGAGGACAGAGGTGGTGCTGTTTTGGGAAGAAATTAGCTATTTTTTTCTATCCCTGGATAACCCCTTTAACAGCTTCCCTTTGTATACAGGCCTGCCTATGGAATGCCATTGGTCAATATGTTAAGTTTTAGGAGTCCAGAATTTAGAGAGGACTTGCTTTTCTAACAAGTCTGGTAAGTAAATATTTCACATGAAATTAACATTTGGGAGAAATTTTTTAAATTGCATTTTGAGGTTCCTTGCCAGTTTGATGGGGATAACAAAGGATTGGTACAACAATAAAAGTAATAATTCACAGTGCTTTACAATACAAAACATGACAATCCAGAATTAAACGCTAAGTTAGGAAAATTGCTGAAAATTGTGCATTGACATGGCCGACATTATTGTCTAATCTTTGCGCTTTTGTTATGTTGTCTGCACATATTTCATGTTTTGCGCAGGGATAGCAGATGCACTGGTTGGTGTGCAAAATTTATTACTTGCACTAAAAAAACATTTTTACAAGATTTTGTGCGAATGTACTTGTGACCAGCTGGGATAGGAAAGTGTGTGAGCTTTTCATCCTTTTTTGTACTATTCATGGGGCTTCCTGTCATTTGCACAAATTTATGTTGTAACTAGACATGTGCAATTCGGTTCGGCACGAATGTCTAAATTAACGAATTTTACCGTTTTCGTGCATTCGCACCCATCCGAATGCACGAAAACATATTTTGAACATTCCCGAATAGCCACGATAATACGAATAGCAAAGTAACGAATACATTCGTTATTTCCCGACCTGTAAATAACGAATGCATTCGTTATCCGTAAACGACGTGAAGAATTAATTCTGATAACAAAGTTAATAAAAAGGATACAGATAGTTTGATTTTTCGGATACATTCGGTATTCGGGTACATTCGGTAAATCTTTTTATTCTTTTTTTGGACTTTAGCGATCCTAAAAAGTTATGGAGATACCTTTTTTATTAAAATTTCGTAGGGTATCATAAAAAAATCATAATAAAAAAGATACAGTGGTGATGGAAAAAATTGTATCTAATGAAATGTATGATTTTTATTATGAAATGTTTATTCATTTTTAAACAGGGATCAATTTATGTGAGCGGGTAAAACACTAAAAATGTAGCCGACAATAGTAAAAATGTAGTGTGTGCGTGTTTTTCACTTTTTTTTTTTAAACATTTTTTAGGTAGTACTACTACTCCCAGCATGGAACACACTCTTCCATGATGGGAGTAGTAGTTACCTGTACTAATTGACAGATCGCAGGGGTCCCTTGCGATCCTCTTGTATAATGTATAGATGCGGCGGCTGCTCTTCTATGGTCCCCTGCACTCACGTATATATACACATATTCATATTTGCCGCAGAGCTGTGATTGGCCAGATGGTTCCAGCCAATCACAGCTCTCTTTGAGAAATAGGAATATGTGTATATATACGGCCGTGCAGGGGACCATAGAAGAGCGGCCGCCGCATTCATACATTATACTGGAGGATCGCAGTGGGTGTCAGGAGTGATACCTGTAGTGATCTTCGCTTTACTACAAGTACTACCACTCCCAACATGGAGTACACTCTGCTCCATGCTGGGAACTGTAGTACCTGCATTAATAGACAGATCGCAGCGGGTGTCAGAAGTTACACTCGCTGCCATATGTCTATTAATGCAGGTACTACAGCTCCCAGCATGGAGCAGAGTGTGCTCCATGTTGGGAGTATTAGTACCTGCAGTAAGGGACAGATCCCAGGGATGTCACTTCTCCTGACACCCCCTGCGATCCTCCTGATGTGAATGTCGGGATTAGCTGTTCTCAGGGCTACAGAGCCAGGAGAACAGCTGACGCTGAGCCATAGGTATACATCGTATATCTACTGCCCAGCAAGAACTTACAGTGAGCCTGCAATGTGTATATACAGTATACACATTGCTGGCTCACTTAACCCCTTGCTGAGCTGTGCGCTATGCGCAAGCCCAGCAAGGGAAGAGTTAACTTACACTGCTGGACAGTGCAAGTTAACCCTTTGGGCGGTATACACTATATACAGCTATCTATAGATAGCTGTATACAGTGTATACAGAAGATGAAGTCCAGCTTACTTCCCTCGAGTCCCGGGCCGGGTTCGTGTAGCTCCGCCCCCTAGTGATGACGTCATTAGGGGGCGGAGCTACAGAAGGGAACAAGGCTAGTTAATCTGAAGCTCTGTTCACATTGTACGTTTTGTATAATGTGAACAGACCCTTCTGGCAGTGTCTACCCAGACAGGGAGACTCCAGCTGTTGCTAAACTACAACTCCCAGCATGCCCAGACAGCCAAAGGCTGTCTGGGCATGCTGGGAGTTGTAGTTTTGCACCAATTGGTGGCTCCCTGTTTGGGTAGACATTGCATCATGGGTGCTCTCCCCAGCGGACTGCGCCAAAAATGTCATAACCATTTTTTTGTGTTTTTTTTTCTTCTCTTTTCAGATCCGTGTATGCAGAGGATTACTGCGGATTCGATGGATTACGGCGGATTATTTATTTTTTCCTTTAATAAAATGGTTAACGAGGGCTGTGGGGGAGTGTTTTTTTAAATAAAATAATTTTTCCAATGTGTTGTGTTTTTTTTTTTTTATTGAATTTTCAGGGTTAGTAGTGGAAGCTGTCTTATTGATGGAATCCATTACTAGGCCAGGGCTTAGTGCTAGCCCCAAAAACAGCTAGCGCTAACCCCCAATTATTACCCCGGTACCCACCGCCACAGGGGTGCCGGGAAGAGCCGGTACCAACAGGCCCGGAGCGTCAAAATGGCGCTCCTGGGCCTAGGCGGTAACAGGCTGGCGTTATTTAGGCTGGGGAGGGCCAGTAACAATGGTCCTCGCCCACCCTGGTAACGTCAGGCTGTTGCTGTTTGGTTGGTATTGTGCTGAGAATGAAAATACGGGGAACCCTATGCGTTTTATTTTTTTATTTTTTTATTTAAATAAAAAAAAAAAACGCATAGGGTTCCCCGTATTTTCATTCTCAGCACAATACCAACCAAACAGCAACAGCCTGACGTTACCAGGGTGGGCGAGGACCATTGTTACTGGCCCTCCCCAGCCTAAATAACGCCAGCCTGTTACCGCCTAGGTCCAGGAGCCCCATTTTTGACGCTCCGGGCCTGTTGGTACCGGCTCTTCCCGGCACCCCTGTGGCGGTGGGTACCGGGGTAATAATTGGGGGTTAGCGCTAGCTGTTTTTGGGGCTAGCACTAATCCCTGGCCTAGTAATGGATTCCGTCAATAAGACAGCTTCCGCTACTAACCCTGAAAATTCAATAAAAATTAAAAAAAAAACACAAAACATTGGAAAAATTATTTTATTTAAAAAAACACTCCCCCACAGCCCTCGTTAACCATTTTATTAAAGGAAAAAATAAATAATCCGCCGTAATCCATCGAATCCGCAGTAATCCTCTGCATACACGGATCTGAAAAGAGAAGAAAAAAAACACAAAAAATTGGTTATGACATTTTTGGCGCTGTCCGCTGGGGAGAGCACCCATGATGCAATGTCTACCCAAACAGGGAGCAACCAATTGGTGCAAAACTACAACTCCCAGCATGCCCAGACAGCCTTTGGCTGTCTGGGCATGCTGGGAGTTGTAGTTTAGCAACAGCTGGAGTCTCCCTGTCTGGGTAGACACTGCCAGAAGGGTCTGTTTACATTATACAAAACGTACAATGTGAACAGAGCTTCAGATTAACTAGCCTTGTTCCCTTCTGTAGCTCCGCCCCCTAATGACGTCATCACTAGGGGCGGAGCCACACGAACCCAGCCCGGGACTCGAGGGAAGTAAGCTGGACTTTGTCTTCTGTATACACTGTATACAGCTATCTATAGATAGCTGTATAAAGTGTATACCGCCCAAAGGGTTAACCTACACTGTCCAGCTGTGTAAGTTAACTCTTCCCTTGCTGGGCTTGCGCATAGCGCACAGCTCAGCAAGGGGTTAAGTGAGCCAGCAATGTGTATACTGTATATACACATTGCAGGCTCACTGCAAGTTCTTGCTGGGCAGTAGATATACGATGTATACCTACGGCTCAGCGTCAGCTGTTCTCCTGGCTCTGTAGCCCTGAGAACAGCTGATCCCGACATTCACATCAGGAGGATCGCAGCGGGTGTCAGGAGAAGTGACATCCCTGGGATCTGTCCCTTACTGCAGGAACTAATACTCCCAACATGGAGCACACTCTGCTCCATGCTGGGAGCTGTAGTACCTGCATTAATAGAGACAGATCGCAGCGAGTGTAACTTCTGACACCCGCTGCGATCTGTCTATTAATGCAGGTACTACAGCTCCCAGCATGGAGCAGAGTGTACTCCATGTTGGGAGTGGTAGTACTTGTAGTAAAGGAAAGATCACTGCGGGTATCACTCCTGACGCCCGCTGCGATCCTCCAGTATAATGTATGAATGCGGCGGCCGCTCTCCTATGGTCCCCTGCACGGCCGTATATATACACATATTTCTATTTCTGACAGAGAGCTGTGATTGGCTGGAACCATCTGGCCAATCACAGCTCTGCGGGAAATATGAATATGTGTATATATACGTGAGTACAGGGGACCATAGAAGAACAGCCGCCGCATCTATACATTATACAAGAGGATCGCAAGGGACCCCTGCGATCTGTCAATTAGTACAGGTAACTACTACTCCCATCATGGAAGAGTGTGTTCCATGCTGGGAGTAGTAGTACTACCTAAAAAATGTTTTAAAAAAAAGTGAAAAACACACACACACTACATTTTCATTATTGTCGGCTACATTTTTTGTGCTTTACCCGCTCACATAAATTGATCCCTGTTTAAAAATGAATAAACATTTCATAATAAAAAAGATACATTTCGTTAGATACAATTTTTTCCATCACCACTGTATCTTTTTTATTATAATTTTTTTATGATACCCTGCGAAATTTTAATAAATAAGGTATCTCCACTATTTATTAGGATCGCTAAAGTCCAAAAAAAGACTAAAAAGATTTACCAAATGTACCCGAATACCGAATGTATCCGAAAAAAACCAACACTAATACCCGAATACCGAATGTATCCGAAAAATCTAAACCGAAAATATTGCCGAACCGAAAAATTTTTCCAAAACGAAAAAACGAAACAAAATTAAACGAAAATTTTTCTAGTGCACAAGTCTAGTTGTAACATATGCAACACATTACATTTTGCGCATTCGACTGGGAAAACCACACACTTACAAAAATCTGTGCTAATGATAACCCCCACCCCCCTCACCCCATTGTCAATTCAAGCAGAAGGGAGAGAGTAAAGGTCGCTCTCACAAAATCTTACATTCTATCAGTTATGGCTTACAATGCAGATATCTGAGAAAAGATGCTCCAGAATTGTTATAGTTACATAGTTAGTACACATGAAGAATGCCCATCAAGCTCAACAAAGGAGGTGTAGGAAAGGGAAGGGATATTGGGGATTTAATGGAAGGGATGTAATTCTATCATTTTACATATGCATTAATGTTATTTTGTTCAAGGAATGTATCTAATCCTGTTTTGAAGGCCAGAACCGTTCCTGCTGTGACCAGTTCCTGAGACAGATTGTTCCATAAATTCACAGTTCTTATGCTAAAGGAAACTTGCTGCCTCAGCAGATTAAACCTTTCTTCTCCGGGTGGAAGGAGTTCTCCTTTTGAGGGTGTTTTACCTGGAACAGTTTTTCCCCGTATTTTTTGTATGGGCCATTTATAGTATTAAATAAGATGATCATATCCCCCTTTAAATGTCTCTTCTCAAGACTTAAAAAATTTGATTCTTTTAATCTTTCCTCATAGCTAAGATGTTCTATGCCCCTTATTAGTTTAGTTGTGCATCGCTGTTCCCTTTCCAGCTCTATGACGTCCTTTTTATGAACCGGTGCCAAAACTGAACGGCATATTCCATGTGAGGCCAATGCTTTATAAATTTGTAGTATTATAGGAAATACAATTATTTGGTGAAACAAACAGGTCTGGATAGAAAAGTGGTCTTCTTTTTTTTTATGAAATATTTTTATTATAATAACTCAAAAGGTACATACACATAATCCTCAATCCGAAATAAACACTATATTCCACCTCCCACTCCCATCCATGCCAGAAGCGGAAAAAAAAAATTATCTTTCCCATTCACTCTTCCCATTCTCCCCAGACAGACCTGAAACCATTTAGTCTTTTTCTAGACCCACCAGCTCTCCATTCCTCGTATTTGTAGATTTTTTGGACTAATCTCTCCCATTCAGTTACACTTGGGCCCCTGCTTCCAAAAAGCCCCCTCAAAACTACCACTTTAGCAAGCATAAACACACGATTTAATAATTTTCGACTTTTCTTAATCTGACTCAGATCTCCAAGAATGACCTCCATCCCCGACCAATCTTTATCTAAATTAAGTTTGTTTCCTATTTTCTGAAATACCCTAGCCCAGAATACCTTGACCTTTGGACATACCCATAATAGATTAATTAAGTCTGTATCCTATATGGCACACTTAGGACAAGCTGCACTCTTCCAACAACTTATCTTTTTTAACTTGATCGGGGAATAATACAAATGATAAATTATTCTTAGTTGCATAACTTGATATATTTTATTAATAGAACATGTATAACTGTTCTTCAATATACCTTCCCATACTTCCCAAGAAATCGGACCAAGTATCTCTTCCCACCTCCTTTTTTTTCCTTCCTGAAACTTCACTGGGATAGTTCTAAGAAGTAACCTATATATGTGTTTTAACTTCCCTCCTCCTACCATATCCATATATTCTTCCACCATGTGGGTAGATAATTTAAATGTATCCTTTATTTCAGTGCAAGAGGTCTTCTTTAAATAAGTATTGCTCTCCTTTTATTAAAAAACAGAAAATAAAAAAAAACACATTGATCGGGGTGGGTCATGGAGGCCATGACAAGAATGACAAGTGCATTTTAAAGCCTAACTAATAAAAAATGAAAAAAATAAAGAAAATTTAGCTATGAATGTAGCAAATGCCTACATTCTTCTTTCAGCAAATTTTACACTCACAGTCTTCTAGGATACTGAGATATGGCAAGTTGTGTGACAGAGAGCACAATGAATATTAACAAGTAAATCAGCTCACGGCCATTACAACCCAGGTAAGACCGGCCAGGAGAATCTTGATGCACAGAGGAATAAATCACCGGGCTAGCTCCCAAGTATCAGAAGGAGATAGATCAAGCATATTCTGGCACCGGCTCTTAAATCTTCAAATGTTTAATGTCCAAAATGTATTTATTTATCATGTTAAAAGCAGTCACGACTACAGTTTAAAATCCAAGCATGAATGCACTTCGGAGCTGGTTTTAACATGACACACTAATTCTGGGGCTGAAATTTGTTTAAACTATCTTCTTTCTGATGGAAACCTGTTAAAAGTGATTTGCTTTCCCTAACTTAAATAGTAGCTCTGCAGAGTCCTTAAAATCTATCAATTTTAACTCCTTAGCATCACCGATCTGTTCCTTTGTTACAAAATATTAGTCATGAAATTACTCAAATTTTTCTGCAGAAAAAAAGGAAAGAATCTGTCCTACTTGTAGATCAACACTTGGACCATACATTAGACTGGAAATTTTTAGCAGGAAAAGTCAATGAAACCTCAAACCGCCTTTAGGAAACTTAGTAGAAGTGATGTCATCCCAAGCTGTCCTTATTTATGTTCTGTGACTATAACAATGACACTTACTTGCAGGTCTCTCAGGCACATTGGCTGAATAACCATTCCTCTCACTAGAGAGGCTACTCTGAATTGACTGAACTTCTCCCCATTCTGTAGAGGAGTGGGCACAGAGCAAGATCTTTTCTTCTCTCCCTTCTTCTCTCTTTCCTTCACAAGGTTTCTGTGTTTATATGTATTTGTATGTATTAAATGGCTTGTATTAAATGTTTTTTTTAATATATGCTTGGTGGGGCGAGAGTTATTAAAAAAACACACAGTTATCTCCCTCAGTCCAGTGCTACTCCCTGTTTTACAGAGCTTCAGTCCCTGATGTGCAGTGCTTCTGGGTTTAGGGAGATGACATCACAGGCCTGCTCAGCCAATCAGTGGCTGAGGAAGGACACTGCTGGTCACTGATTGTTTGAGTGGGCTTATGATGTCAGATCTCCTAACCCGAAAGTGCCACACAGCAGAGACTGTAGCTCCATAATACTAGGGGCGGAATCAGACCAAAGAAGGTAAGTGTGCTTACAAAAACATTATACATAATACACAATAAAACAGTATAAAAGTAGAAACCACATACAAAATACTACTTGATGACACGTAACCACAGGCCTTTCCAATGGGACAGTGCTTAACCCCTTAAGGATGCAGGACGTAAATGTACGTCCTGGTGAGGTGGTACTTAACGCACCAGGACGTACATTTACGTCCTGTGCATAACCGCGGGCATCGGAGCGATGCCCGTGTCATGCGCGGCTGATCCCAGCTGCTGATCGCAGCCAAGGACCCGCCGGCAATGGCCGACGCCCGCGATCTCACGGGCGTCCGCCATTAACCCCTCAGGTGCCGGGATCAATACAGATCCCGGCATCTGCGGCAGTGCGCGATTTAAATGAACGATCGGATCGCCCGCAGCGCTGCTGCGGGGATCGGATCATTCATAACGCCGCACGGAGGTCCCCTCACCTCCCTCCGTCTGGCTCCCGACGTCTCCTGCTCTGGTCTGTGATCGAGCAGACCAGAGCAGAAGATGACCGATAATACTGATCTGTTCTATGTCCTATACATAGAACAGATCAGTATTAGCAATCATGGTATTGCTATGAATAGTCCCCTATGGGGACTATTCAAGTGTAAAAAAAATGTAAAAAAATGTAAAAGTAAAAGTAAAAAAAAAGTGAAAAATCCCCTCCCCCAATAAAAAGTAAAACGCCCGTTTTTTCCTATTTTACCCCCAAAAAGCGTAATTTTTTTTATAGACATATTTGGTATCGCCGCGTGGGTAAATGTCCGAACTATTAAAATAAAATGTTAATGATCCCGTACGGTGAACGGCGTGAATGAAAAAAAAAAAGTCCAAAATTCCTACTTTTTTAATACATTTTATTAAAAAAAAATTATAAAAAATGTATTAAAAGTTTTTTATATGCAAATGTGGTATCAAAAAAAAGTACAGATCATGGCGCAAAAAATGAGCCCCCATATTGCCGCTTATACGGAAAAATAAAAAAAGTTAGAGGTCATCAAAATGAAGGGATTATAAACGTACTAATTTGGTTAAAAAGTTTGTGATTTTTTTTAAGCGCAACAATAATATAAAAGTATATAATAATGGGTATCATTTTAATCGTATTGACCCTCAGAATAAAGAACACATGTCATTTTTACCATAAATTGTACGGCGTGAAAACGAAACCTTCCAAAATTAGAAAAATTGCGTTTTTCGTTTTAATTTCCCCACAAAAATAGTGTTTTTTGGTTGCGCCATACATTTTATGATATAATGAGTGATGTCATTACAAAGGACAACTGGTCGCGCAAAAAACAAGCCCTCATACTAGTCTGTGGATGAAAATATAAAAGAGTTATGATTTTTAGAAGGCGAGTAGGAAAAAATGAAAACGTAAAAATTAAATTGTCTGAGTCCTTAAGGCCAAAATGGGCTGAGTCCTTAAGGGGTTAAAGGGGTATTCCAGGAAAAAAAATTTTTTTTATATATATATATATATCAACTGGCTCCAGAAAGTTAAACAGATTTGTAAATTACTTCTATTAAAAAATCTTAATCCTTCTAATTATTATCAGCTGCTGAAGTTGAGTTTTTCTTTTCTGTCTGACAACAGTACTCTCTGCTGACATCTCTGTTTGTCTCGGGAACTGCACAGAGCAGAATAGGTTTGCTAAGGGGATTTGCTTCTACTCTGGACAGTTCCCGAGACATGTGTCATCAGAGAGCACTTAGACAGAAATGAACAACTCAACTTCAACAGCTCATAAGTACTAAAAGGATTAAGATTTTTAATAGAAGTAATTTACAAAATTGTGTAACTTTCTGGAGCCAGTTGTCGTGCTAATAAGCCCCAAATATGAATCACTATGTTTTAATATAACATGGCAATGTATGCACCATTTTGTGTGAATTTTCAGAAGGCCTGAATGTTTGAGAGACCAAAGTCCATCTCTAGAAGTGTGTATTCATGCCATTGATTGAAAAGGTGTATCTCTTCTAAGGGACATGAAAAGAAACTAAGGGTCTGATAAGGACAATGGTTTATTGGTAAGTTCTTTACCAAACAATGGTAGAGGCTGGGAAAAAAAAAAATTACTGAAAGTCTTCACATCTTAACAGTGTTAGTCGAGATTTGAAGACAATGGATCTTCTTCAATATGTATTGAGCCAGTGATACAGGGGAGTTATATGATCCCATTGTCTCTGAAGAGAAGTCAGTCAACATGACTAGATTTAGTCAGCCAAAAAGGTGAGATTGAAAGCTAACATATATATATAATGTCTTCATAAAAACAGATGATCTTATAATATGATCTTTATAGCATGAATATGCTATCTTGCCCTATTATACAATATTGATATAAATATATAACTGATTGAAAGGGACATTATAACCATTAGCATTATTATTGTGTATACAGCTATATAGCTAAATGCTGTATTCAGGTGTATAAATAATGTGTGAGATGTTTAATCATATAATTGGTGTTGCCTGATGGATTCATTCATGAATAATATTAATCCATCAGGAATAATGTAGCGTATTATGAAAATATAGTAGCCATGATATAAATATATTTATCCTTATGGTGAATTTAATCATGCAGCATATACCGGCTATAATTAATGATTAGCTGTGATGTTATGTCACTACCCACTACCCTGATCTCCATGCACACATCCACCAGTCATCATTGGATAATACATTATGATTTGGGTGGACCCTTAAGACTGACAACAAGTTAAAAAGCAGACTCAGGAGATCCAAAATACTCACTGACTCACAGGGAGGACACTCACAGGACAGACACAGATGGACAGACAGAGGCACCCCATCTTCATCACAGAATATTCTAGAGGCTACCTGAAAGGGGCGGAGCCATGAAGAGTCAGGGAGAAACACTTTAGCCCATAAGCCCATTCTTCTCTACTAAACCGGTTATGAATGCAGGCATTCCCATGGACTCCAGGCAGCCATCTCTTTTTTATCCAGAAGTGCTCTAGGTAAGATACACAGGTTTCTTATGTGATTAAGTTACCTCATTTAATTTACCTCATACCTCATTAATGTGGACAGTTATGTCATGTTTATGAGCAGACCAGCTTATTATATATATAAATATATATATATATATATATATATATATATATATATATATATGTATATATATATATATTCTCCATTATGAGATGGTGACAGTAGTTTATAAGCCACCCCCTTCTACTGCAGATGAACAGGACGTCTTATGGGGATTAATGCGATGATTATATTGCATATTAGCATAGTCTGATGGGATCCAATCCTCTGCTTGTACACATGACATAATAATAATTACCACAAGAAAACGTACTTTAAGTTTTCTTAATAAATAGTATATTTTAATACTGTATCTTACCAGGGAAATTTGTGATTAGGACTGGGCGGGGTTTATTCCCATTTTATGTATCTAGAGATAATATGCCCATAGGATATCATATAATGTGATGATCTCTACACAAAGTAATATACTGATATCTGAACTAACTCACTTCTGTGATTAAGTTTATTATTGTTAAATAACTTACTAATACATAATTGTTTTATATCTGACATAATGTCATTGCTATTTTCTTTATATCTTTTCATTGATATTATCATGGTCTGTTTGTATTACCTTCCTTAATGTTAATCAACTGTAACAAATAAATGCACTTATTTTTATAATAACTGAGTTATTATTTTATTATATTGCAAAAGTTACTCTACCACTACTAAAGAACTCATATCTGGGGAAATAGTTGGGCCTAGATATGGGGAATTGCATGGTTTGTATATTTTTGGCAATTCATAACGGTCATAATATTTTTCATATTTTTGTTGACCATGATTCATAAATTAGTTATTAAACCCTGACACAGTTGTTATATATATATATATATATATATATATATATATATATATATATATATATATATAAAGTTTTTTCCTGGATAACCCCTTTAAAGACCATAACAAACAGCTCTAGAAAAGTCTTTGTAGATAGATTCCTATGAGAGTGACTAGGATGACTACACATGTGGGTGTGGGATTTAGCTCAGTCCTATGAAAATTTTATTTTCATGAAAAACACCAGAGCATAATCCACATGTTTAGCATCATTCTGGTGTGTGTGGGCCCACCAGAGAAAAGGGTTCTAAGACATTTCCCCTTCATCTATAAAGAACATTGCTATCACTCACTTTTAATTGCATCATAATCTTTGTTATTCCAAACATAAGATACATTGCAAACATAAGGTCTAATAGTTTTTATGTATGTTACTCCACAGTAATTAGGAGCCAATTACTGGGTTGGAAACTTGACAATATATACAATATATAAATATGATAAACAACTTTTGCCTTTTTTGAAACCCAAGTGTTGTGTGTCCAAATGCTCTGGCTATAACAAAGCCGATAAAACAAAGTCCATTTGCAAGGCTGCTGCATATGTTTAGTACATAATTAATCTAATTCAAGTTCAATAGCTATTTCATACGTTGTAAAGCTTCTCTATTCCAGGATACGCACTTCAGATAAGAGTCCATTAGGAGATTTGTCTTGACCTTCACTCTGTGGAACCGGCTAACAATGAAATAATGTCTATCTCCTAGATTTCACACACATCTGTTCCGCTGTTTCTTGCTCTTGCATGACCTTTAATAATCCAGAGTAAATTGTTATTTGATATCCCTAGACATTGTACATCATTGTAAATGTATCAAATCATTGCTACATGTGTTTTCCTTGTGTGCAGAATTTGGATTATTACAATTTTCGGTTTCTCTGATGCTGAGAATGGAACATATAAATCCATAATACTAAGTAGGTCTATTATCGTGTGTGAAGTTCAGATCGCCAGGTGCTTATGTCTGGAATGTTTTCACATAATGGCCGGCTGTATAATAGTCAGTGCAAACGACAAGAACTAATTTATTTCACTGAACAGCCATTATCTCTGAAGGTGCCGAGAGATATCAATTATCATTATAGAACCTTTTTACTGATTATATTTAGATATTTTATCTAAAGAAATAAATGTACTTATATAAAATAAATCTGTCTATTGCATATCTACATGGGCGATTGCATTCAGACGGTGGCTATTTAGGGGCTTCCACCAAACAATCCCTACTATGCTCAGCCTCTTTAGTCTCAAACTCAAAACATCTTCTTTAGTCTCAAACTGACTGTACAAGCAGACCCACCATTAGTGTTGGGCGCGAATATTCGCATTTCAAATTTTTATCGCGAATATCACAAATTTGCAAATTCACGAATATTGCGAATATATTCATTATATATTACAAACTGTGAATATTCGCTTTTTCCCCACATATAAATATTCACATATGTGAATATTTGTATATGCGCATATTCGCATATGTGAATAGTTGCATAATACTTCTTATCACTTGTGGACCGAATAGAATGATGCAAATACACTTGTCAGATCCCTAGCAACCATTAGTAAAGTTGCCCACCCCTCACTGTTTTCTTCCTCGAATATGCCAATATGCAAATATTAATATATGCAAATATTCACATATGCGAATATGCATTTATAACGAATACGTGAAATTTGCAAACATTTGCAAAAATTTGCAAACATCGCTAATTTGAATATGGGAAATGCTGCTCATCAATACCCACCATGTCAAGCACTGAGGCCTTCAGAAAGCGCCTGGCTGCCAAGGAAGCTGAACGGTACTCCACAATTGCATTATGGGAGTTCCAATCAGATATCTAATAGGGTGGGCAACTGTCAGACATCTTACTTACTGCCGCAATCGCTATTGATCAAAGCATTTAGTGGGTTAAATGACCAGCATCAGTGTTATCGCTGATTTTGGTCATTAGCAGCGGGTGTTAGCTGTAGATAGCAGCTGGCACCCTCCGTGTCAGGAGCTTCTCCATACACCATTTCCAGACTTCTCTTCTTAGGGGTTAAGATATTAAAGCTAAACTATGATTTGTTGCCTGAAGCAAATCAGATGGTTTTTGTTTTGTCAGACAGATTAATAAATTTGGGCAATTCATTATTTCTATTCGTTTACATACCCACACTGAAAATTTGCTGAGAAATATTTACAAAAAATCTGTATGATTTACTGTTTATTTTCTGCTATAGACTTTGGAGCTGAAATGCTGCAGAGTTTTCACTGCTGAAAATCTGCAGCATTTCAGATCATAGCCTAAGGGCACATGCACACTGCTAAATTTCTGGGCAGAGAAGTTCCGTTTTAAAAATGAAGTTCTGCGTGCAGAGGCCCACTGCTGTCAATGAGATTCCGCTGCCCACTGCACACTACAGAATTTTAGCAACGTAGCTTTCCGCAGCTGAATTCATTCACTGAAAAAATGAACATGGCATTTGGCATAACCCACTTTATACCTGGATCCCCCAAAATCCTTCACTGGTGCGTCAGTCCTCTAATAGTTAGTAGACATGAATGGAAATGCAGGTAGTCCATTATATGAGACTTAAAGGACATCTGCAGTGCTGGGCAAAAAATTTTTTTTTAATAGGTCTTTGAAAGACCTTTCCAACGATGTCTCCCCCATCAAAATTGGCCCAGCCTTTCTCCCGTTATCAGCACACGAATTACGGAGGAGAAGTGAAAATAAAACTACATCTCCCATCATGCCTTGTGCTTACTTCCTGTAAGCTGCTGCCCTCCCTCCCCCTGTTCTATCCCCCCGAGCAAATTATTATATTGTAACGCCCCCATCTCCCTTCCCTATGCATATACCCTCCCCTTCTGCTCATCTCCCCCTCCCCATGCTGCTCCTGTCCAGTGATGAAGCAGCTGCCTCCGCGCTCACTGTAGTGTGGGCACTGGAGAGTGGATAGTGAAAGTAAAAATGGTAAAAAAAAACATAATTGTTTGTCTATAAAACTGTCCTGATAGGGGCCCCTCCATCTTTTTCACAACTACAACTCCAAGCATGCCCAGTTATTTTATATGCTGTTCGGGCATGCTGGGAATTCCAGTGGTGCCTCCAGATGTTGCAAGACTACAAATCCCAGCATGCCCTGTCAGCTTTCTGCTGTATGTGCATGCTTGGAGTTGCAGAGGTGACTCCAGCTGTTGTAAGACTATACATCCAAGCATGCCGTGACAGCTTTCTGCTGTTTGAGTGTATAAAGGAGTCGTAGTTCACCAACACCTCTACTGTATCAGGAGACTCCTGGGAGTTGTAGTTCACCAACACCTCTATTGTATCTCTGTAGTCTCCTGGGAGTTGTAGTTCACCAACACCTCTATTGTACCTCTGTAGTCTCCTGGGTGTTGTAGTTCACCAACACCTCTATTGTATCAGGAGTCTCCTGGGAGTTGTAGTTCACCAACACCTCTATTGTATCTCTGTAGTCTCCTGGGGGTTGTAGTTCACCAACACCTATATTGTATCTCTGTAGTCTCCTGGGAGTTGTAGTTCACCAACACCTATATTGTATCTCTGTAGTCTCCTGGCTGGGAGTTATAGTTCACCAACACCTCTATTGTATCTCTGTAGTCTCCTGGGTGTTGTAGTTCACCAACACCTCTATTGTATCTCAGTAGTCTCCTGGGAGTTGTAGTTCACCAACACCTCTATTGTATCTCTGTAGTTTCCTGGGGGTTGTAGTTCACCAACACCTCTATTGTAACTCTGTAGTCTCCTGGGAGTTGTAGTTCACCAACACCTCTATTGTATCTCTGTAATCTCCTGGGAGTTGTAGTTCATACACCAGTGTTTCCCAACCAGGGTGCCTTCAGATGTTGCAAAACTACTACTCCCAGCATTCCCTGGTTGGGAAACACTGGCATACACACACACATAACAGGGACTACAACTCCCAGCATGTGTCATTCAGTAGTCCCCCTCTCACACACAGAATCATCTCCAGTATGATATTTATTCCCTGTATACACCACCAGCCCGTGCAGTGTAATATGTCTCCTTCACACACACGTCCTCCCCTCCCTGCTCTGTGGTTTGCTCTGTGTTTCCCCCATGAAAACTTGAATCCTCCCGGTGATAAGTGAGGTCCTATGTAGACAGAGCAGAGGAGGGGGGAGGAGCTGTGGACGTCCTCATTCTCCCCCTGCTTGAATCTTACAGATAGGGGCGTTTCTGAGGATGAGCCTATGGCTGCCTCAGAAAGCACCCGCTCATGCATATGCATAAGAGGGAGGACCTGACAGAGGCTAGGGGGGGAGCACAAACACTGCTGGGAGGAAGAGATCTCCGTCCCCAAGATGGCGGCTGCAAGGTAATGAATAGGGGACGGACGCAGGACTACTGGGCTATGCTGGCAACTCTAATATCTCAGAAACTGCTGCATATAGGTAAATAGAACTAATTGACTGAATTGTATAACTTTTGTTTGGGGAACATTTGGGCAGGGATTTTTGACCACTACAGTTGTCCTTTTGCAGGGAGAAAGTGTTCTTATTATTATTACTATATTTCTTAAAGGGGTACTCCACTGTAAAGAATTTTTTTTAAATCAACTGATGCCAGAAAGTTAAACAGATTTGTAAATTACTTCTATTTAAAAATCTTAACCTTTCCAGTACTTATTAGCTGCTGCATGCTACAGAGGAAGTTCTTTTCTTTTTGAATTTCCTTTCTGTCTGACCACAATGCTTTCTGCTGACACCTCTGTCCATGTCAGGAACTTTCCAGAGCAAGATAAGTTTGCTATGGGGATTTGCTTCTACTCTGGACAGTTCCTGACATGGAGGTGTCAGCAGAGAGCAGTGTGGTCAGACAGAAAGGATATTCAAAAAGAAAAGAACTTCCTCAGTAGCATAAAACAGCTGATAAGTACTGGAATGATTAAGGTTTTTAAATAGAAATAATTTATAAATCTGTTAAACTTTTTGGCACCAGTTGATTTAAAAAAATATATATATTTTCCAGCGGGATACCCCTTTAAGGTATTAGTGGGCCCCATTGACATGGATGCAAAAGACACAGGCTCCTATATTGCATCTAAGAAATATACATAAGAAGTACTGTACTACAGATGTAGCAGCCAGCAGAACATTTGTGGTCCTTTATGTCATTTACTATGTCGTATTTGAAGGCAATTAATTAAATTAACTCTGGGTATTTAATGCACCTTGAGGCATTGGGGTCTTTGCCCCATCATTTAGGAGTTAACACATCTTGAGAATCTTGTTTTTCAAGCCCGTAATGATGAGAATGAATGACATTTTCTAGCCAGTGGAATTGACTACGATAAAATATTGTAGCAGCTTTCCACATCTAGAACATCTTTATTGCATGATGTGTATCAAACTATAAAATGTAATTTAGGTCAGCCAGCAGGAGAACATAGTGTGGCAAAAGGAAGATAGAAGATAATATAGACAGATGTCAACAGTATGTGCAACAAAACCAGGTAAACAAGAAGAAAATACACCGGCATTTTTAGCTTGTGTTTTATATACTTCTTAATCCATTAAAGGGGTACTCCCTTGGAAAATGTTTTTTTTTTTTTTTTTTTTAATCAACTGGTGCCAGAAAGTTAATTTGTAAATCTTAATCCTTCCAGTACTTTTTAGGGGCTCTATACTAAAGAGAAATCCAAAAAAGAAATGCATTTCCTCTGATGTCATGAGCACAGTGCTCTCTGCTGACCTCTGCTGTCCATTTTAGGAACTGTCCAGAGCAGTACATGTTTGCTATGGGGATTTTCTCCTACTCCGGACAGTTCCTAAAATGTTCATGACATCAGAGGAAATGCATTTTAATAGAAGTGATTTACAAATCTGTTCCTTTCTGGCACCAGTTGATTTAAAAAAAAGTTTTCCACGGGAGTACCCCTTTAACCTCTTAAGGACCATGGACGTGTATACACGTCCAATGGCCCTTATTCGGTTATGACGCGGGCTCCTGACTTGTGCCCGCGTCATACCGCCTGGCCCCCAGCTGATTCCTGCAGCTGGGGGCCGGCGTTAATAGCCGACATGCGGTGATCAAAGTTGACAGCGGCGTCTAAAGGTGCCTGTATTCAGTCCCTGGAGGTCCAGTGGGGTGGATCGCCCCCCCGCAGCGCGATCGTGGGGGGGGGGGGGCGATCTACTGCTGAGGTAGCCTTTATCATTTGAGCGCAGAGCACACTGATAACTATGGTTCTATACAACCATAGTGATCTGTATGAGGAATCTAATAATTCCTCCTAAAAGTCCCCTAAGGGGACTAAAAGTGTTAAAAAAAAAAGGTTAAAAAAAAAACACATCAACCCCTTCCTTATTAAAAGTTTAAATCACCCCCCTTTTCCCAAATTCCATATAAATAATATATAAACATAATAAAAATAAACATATGAGGTATTGCCGCATGCGTAAATGTCCGAACTATAAAAATATATAATTATTTAAACCGCTCGGTCAATGGTGTACGCACAAAACAATTCCAAAGTCCAAAATAGTGTATTTTTGGTCACTTTTTATATCATGAAAAAATGAATAAAAAGCAATCAAAAAGTCCAACCAATACAAAAATGGTACCGATAAAAACTTCAGATCCCGTCGCAAAAGATTAGCCCTCGTACCGCCCCATACGCAGAAAAATAAAAAAGTTATAGGGATCAGAAGATGACAATTTTAAACGTATACATTTTCCTGCATGTAGTTATAATTTTTTCCAGAAGTACGACAAAATCAAACCTATATAAGTAGGGTATCATTTTAACCGTATGGACCTACAGAATAAAGAGAAGGTGTCATTTTTTACCGAAAAATGTACTGCGTAGAAACGGAAGCCCCCAAAATTTACAAAATGGCATTTTTTCTTCAATTTCGTCGCACAATGATTTTTTTTCCCGTTTTGCCGTAGATTTTTGGGTAAAATGACTGATGTCCCTGCAAAGTAGAATTGGTGGTGCAATAAATAAGCTATGATATGGATTTTTAGGTGCAAAATTGAAGTGGTTATGATTTTTAAAAGGTGAGGAGGAAAAAATGAAAGTGCAAAAATGGAAAAACCCGTTGTCCTTAAGGGGTTAAAGGACTAAGGACACTATGAGAAGATATTTGAATACATCTAGAGATGAGCAAATTTTTTGAAAGATTTGATTTGGCCGATTTGCCGAATTTTCCGAAAAAATTTGGTTCAATACGAATTTATTCACGGCCAATTGCTATTAAAAAGGGAATCTCAATAAGGGTTTAGAACACTTTGCCTTGCAGTAACACGCATAGCGAGTGTGCTGTGTTAGTGAAATAATACCGTTATTCAGTATCACATGCAAATTAGAGGCATCGCTATTAGAATCACTGTCACAGAGTGGCACAATGACAGAGTTTAGAGGTCGCATCAGTATGAGAAGACCATATAGTGGCTGAATGACACAGCGTGGAGGTGGCGGCAGCATGAGGAGACCATATAGTGCCTGAATGACACAACGTGGAGATGGCGGCAGCATGAGGAGACCATATAGTGCCTGAATGACACAACGTGGAGATGGTGGCAGCATGAGGAGACCATATAGTGAATGAATGATAGTAGGGAAATTGTAATAAATCCCAGCACTCACTTATCTTCAAACGATATAGGTTTATTCACGCAAGACGTGTTTCGGTGGTAAGCCTTTTTCAATTGCAAACATATATATCAATGCAGCACATAACACACTTATATATGTAACTTCTGTACAGATAATACATCAGCTGACTATACGTCACCATTACATCATGATTGACAGGTCAGTGTCCATGGAAATCAAAATAAACAGAACTCAAAGGAGGCTCCAGTGCTGCGGAGAAGGTAAATATAAACAGCTAGCCATGTGCTCGTAGTATCCTTTCAGTACGGCCGGCTTTCATTTAATATGTAGACATACTATGTATCTAAAAGAAATAATTTATATCAAAGTCAGCACATCAGGGACAAAATCTATTAGTCAGCAACATAGTATATATTCATACAGTGTTTGTCACAGGTTAATGGCAATTATATAATAAAATAAAAATCATAAAAAAATCATAGAAAACTGCTTAATTCATAGTCTCGATTTAAACCCCGCGGTTCTAATGTATCTAAGCGATGGATCCAGTATGCCTCCCATTTGTGTAAAAACTTTTTGATGTCACCTCCTCTTCTTGGTAATTGAATTTCCTCAATAACCTGATATTTAAGTTGCGCTATTATATGTTGAAAAGTAGGAAAATGTGAAGGGATGGGAAAAAATTGATTTGCACATCGAATAGTGGATTTATGGCAATGAATTTGGTCTCCTATACGTTGGCTGGTCTCGCCAACTTACAGGAGGCCACACGCACATTTTATGAGATAAATAAAAAATGTTGTTTTACATGTAAAAAAGCCTTTGATTGGATTTTTTTTTACCTGTGTGTGGATGTAATATGTGATTGCCTTTGATGATATTATTGCACTGACTGCATTGTAAACATGGAAAAGTACCAGATTTTCGTGATTTCAGAAATTGTTGTTTGGGGGATTTTTCCTGTGGAACCCACATCCGCTCTGATTAATTTGTCCTAAGGTTTGGGGAACGTTTATTACAAATTAATGGGGACTGTCTGAATTCCTCAATGGTAGGATATGATTTTGCAGGTAGTGACCAATGTTCCTGTATAATTCTGTCAATCTTGTGTTGTAAGGGATGGAAAAGTTTTTCAAAGGGTATTCATTTCTGTGTATCAGTATCCCTAACTTTTTCAGTTCTTGCTTCTTTGAGGACCCACTTCGGATATCCTCGTTCAAAAATGTAATTCTGCAATCCACAGCCTGGTGTTGGAGCCAACATGAGGAGACCATATAGTGGCTGAATGACACAGCCTGTAGTTGACGGCAGCAAGTGGAGACCATATAGTGGCTGAATGACACAGCCAGGAGGTGGCGGAAGCATGAGTAGACCATATGGTGGCAGAATGAGACAGCCTGGAGGTAGCATCAGCATGAGGAGAACATATGGTGGCAGTATGAGACAGCCTAGAGCTGGCATCAGCATGAGGAAAACATATGTGTGACGGATCCTAGAGGAGTCACCCCTACCCCTTTGCTATTGCTGCCTGGGCTCCAAGAGTGACTATGGACTATGGAAGAGTGACTGAGCGGAACTCGGACTAGCTTCAGGGGCGGGCATGAGAAAGACAGGGACTTTGATGGACTTTGAAATATCACTATTTCCACAGTTTGTGACCCTCAGTTAATGTTGTCCAGTGACATAAAGTTCCATTTTCATTATCTTATTAAAATACCTTTATTTGCTGTTTTCATGATACATTCTGCACACGGCACTAATTCTTCTCAAGGTACTAATTCTGCACATGGTCCACCTTCTTCACAGGGACCACCTTCTGCACAAGGCACTAATTCTGCACAAGGCACTGTATAGGGAGAGCTAATTACCTTTATTGGATTATCTCCCAGACTTACTGTGACCTGTTTTGTCTTTACTGCACCCCCCCCCTGTGATGTTCCTTCCTATAAAAGGAGACTGATTAAAGAGAGATGGATTTTTATTACTGAAGACTGGTGTTGTCTGGTTCTTAGGGTATGATAATGCAATATTCTCTAGTTCTGCCTAGAGATATTGCCTGTGGCTTGCTGGGGCTTATCATCTGAAAGGAGAAGTCACTCTTGACAGAGGGGGACACCGAGAAGTCCCTGGTCAGTCCGTCACAATTGGTGGCAGCGTTGGGATCGGTATTCTCCAGGATCAACAATGAGACCAGACCAGCTGGGGAAGATACAGCTGTTGGCTTGACCTCGGTCTCAGCAACTTACCCTGGCGTGGAAGAGCTTGTAAGGATGGGGGATTTTAGAAGAGATTAGTTGGTTCCTGGATCTCTTCGGCAAACATCCTTCACGAGAGAGTGTGAATTGGGTCCTTACACAGCTGACACAAGTCCGTATAGCGAAGCTGCAGAATGTCATGGAAGAGATGTCAATGCAAGAGAGAGCCTTAATTTGCTTGCAGATTTGCAAAGTTGTTCTGAAGGAGTCAGTAAGAAGCCAACCACAAGTCCTGTCCACCCCAGTGAACAGGTCCACTTGCGGCTTCACCAGGACCAGATTAAGGCTGCTTGGAGGACAGAGCACTTTAGTATGATGGGGCCCCCCTTCCCCGAAAAAAAAAAACAATGCCGACACAGACACATCCCTAAACCTCAACCCCCCCGTGCATGTTTTCAATTATGACAATTAACAAGCCTTCACAAAGGCATGGGCATTTCAGACTATGCAGCCCATTTTTTGGTGGGGGTCCATCTGCTGGGAACCCCATTAATTACCTCAGTTCCAGTGGCTTTCCACCTACTGAAAATCTACAACTCCCATAATGTCTTGTGAGCCTTAGGCATCATAGAAGTTGTAGTTTTGCAACAGTTGGAAAGCCACAGATTGGGGTACGGTTTCACTCATGATCACCTTGTCAGAAAGAATATACAATGATATAATGGCTCACAGGTGACGTCTTCTCTGTTGTCTACCATTTTCTCCTTCATCAGGTCCAGATGGGGTGGTGGCTTCCAGCTAAATCTTCCTTTGCAGAGTGTGATGCTCAGACATCATTGGTTCCTCACTTTTTCAGCAGATATTTATCCTGTTTATGAAAAAATAATCAATATGAGCCTGTTAGACACTGTGCCCCCTGAATATAACCCCTCCAAACACTAAGCCCCTGAAAATACTGCCACACACTGTTTCTTCCCAGTTTGGCTGAATCCCACCCTCTACTGTCCTCCTCCAGACCCCTTTCTCCCCCAGACCTGTGTCCCCTCAACCAGACCCCTGTTTTCTCCTCCCTGACCCCTCAGTCACCCCCAGACCCTTCAGTCACCTCAAATGCCTTAGTCCTCCTCCAGACCCCTATGTCCCCTCCTCCCCCACCCCTCAGTCAAACCCAGATCTCCAATTCTCCTACAGATCCCTCAGTCGCCTCCCCTCAGATCACTCAGCCACCCCCAGTCCTCCTCAATACCCCTATTTCCCATCCTCCACTGACCCCTCAGTCACCCCCAGACTCCTCAGTCCTCCTACAGATCCCTCAGTCACCTCTAGACCCCTACGTCATCACCCATCCTCCTGCAGACCCCTCTCTTCCCTCCTTCTCCAACCCCTCAGTCCTCTTCCAGAGATCCTCATCACTCCACTGCCCCTTTCTCCAGACTCCTTTGTCCTTTTATTTAGACTCTGTTCCCCACATACTGTTTCCTGAGTCCTGTCCCTGTACTATTATATCACTGTGCATTATCCTTGTTATGTGACGTCATACATACATTTTCATACACACAACATATATACTGTACACATTACATACTGTAAATGCATGCATCATATACACACAACACACATACTGTACACAATACATACTGTACATGCATGCATCATATACACACAACACACATACTGTACGCAATACATACTGCACATGCATTATATACACACAACACACATACTGTACACAGTACATACTGTACATGCATCATATACACACAACACACATATTGTACACAGTACACACTGTACATCACCTTAACACACATACTGTACACATTACATACTGTGCATGCATCACACACACACATACTGTACAAATTACACTGTACATGCATGCATTATATACACACGCAACATACTGTACACATTACATACTGTACATGCATTATATACACACAACACACATACTGCACACATTACATACAGTACATGCATTACATACACACACACACAGCACACACTACATACTGTACATGCATTATATACACACTGCTCACACACTGCACACATTACATACTGTACATGCATTATATACACAAAGCACACATACTGCACACATTACATACTGTACATGCATTATATACACACAGCACACATACTGCACACATTACATACTGTACATGCATCACACACACAGCACACACTACATACTGTACATGCATTACATACACACAACACACATACTACACACATTACATACTGTACATGCATTATATACACATACAGCGCACACTACATACTGTACATGCATTATATACACACAGCACACATACTGCACACATTACATGCTGCACATGCATCATATACACACAACACACATACTGTACACAGTACACACTGTACATCACCACAACACACATACTGTACACATTACATACTGTACATGCATCATACACACACATACTGTACAAATTACATACTGTACATGCATGCATTATATACACACGCAACATACTGTACACATTACATACTGTACATGCATTATATACATACAACACACATACTGCACACATTACATACTGTACATGCATTACATACACACTGCGCACATACTGCACACATTACATACTGTACATGCATTATATACACACAGCACACATACTGCACACATTACATACTGTACATGCATTACACACACAGCACACCTTACATACTGTACATGTATTATATACACACATCACACATACTGCACACATTACATACTGTACATGCATTACACACACAGCACACACTACATACTGTACATGCATTACATACACACATACTAAACACATGACATACTGTACATGCATTATATACACATACAGCACACACTACATACTGTACATGCATTATATACACACAGCACACATACTGCACACATTACATGCTGTACATGCAGTATACACAAACAGCACACGTTACATACTGTACATGCATGCTTCATACACAAATATAGAACAGACTAGTGTTTCCCAACCAGTGAGCCTCCAGCTGTTGCAAAACTACAGCTCCCAGCATTCCCAGATAGACTTTGGCTGTCCAGGCATGCTGGGAGCTGTAGTTTTGCAACAACTGGGGGCACACTGGTATAGATACACACACAGCACACACTACATACTGTACATGCATTATATACACACTGCGCACATACTGCACACATTACATACTGTACATGCATTATATACACACAGCACACATACTGCACACATTACATACTGTACATGCATTACACACACACAGCACACCTTACATACTGTACATGCATTATATACACACATCACACATACTGCACACATTACATACTGTACATGCATTACACACACAGCACACACTACATACTGTACATGCATTACATACACACAACACACATACTAAACACATTACATACTGTACATGCATTATATACACATACAGCACACACTACATACTGTACATGCATTATATACACACAGCACACATACTGCACACATTACATGCTGTACATGCAGTATACACAAACAGCACACGTTACATACTGTACATGCATGCTTCATACACAAATATAGAACAGACTAGTGTTTCCCAACCAGTGAGCCTCCAACTGTTACAAAACTACAGCTCCCAGCATTCCCAGATAGACTTTGGCTGACCAGGCATGCTGGGAGCTGTAGTTTTGCAACAACTGGGGGCACACTGGTATAGATACACACATGCACTTTATATAGTCATCCACAGTAGTAACACACACACAGGCACAGTACATAGACATGCACATATGTACACACACTTATATATCCGCACACACATGCTTATACACATATATACATGCAGGGACACCTACTTTAGTTAGGCCCCATGTTGTACTGCCTCTGTGGTGCTCTCATTTCCTCACAGCCAGCTCTGTGCTCCCCTCCCTCCTCCTGCTCAGACGCGATGAGTCCGGGGCCGAGGGAAGATACCAAGTGCAGGGGGGAGGGGAGGGCGTGATTGTAGTTTGGTGAAAAGAACTCCAAAGCTGCAAAGGAATTATTTTATTTTTTTTAAATGTCAGACATCCGGGGGCCCTCTTGTTTGACTGGGAGCCCGGGACCCCGAGCACGAGCTCCATAAGCACCATTGTTAATCCGGCCTGGGCTTCACTACCTCAGAGATCAACCCACAGGCAGCAAAATGGCTGAGTTGCACAGATTGGTGCAGCAAGAAATGGAGCTTGAGGCTCATTACCGTGCACTGTACTGGTGGGCAAGCTGCAGGAGCCAAGCACAGCCTTATTCTCCGGAAGGGACAGACTTCAGCTGGCCTGGTCTATTGCGGGACGCATACGAGGAGCGGTATGACTTTGGCTGTACCGAGGAATACAGGCTCTGGGACCTCCAGGACAAGTGGAGAGAGATGCTGCCACAATCCGTGGTACCTAACCTGGAACCGGATCTATCTTGGCTGACATACCAGGAGTGGTACCTCGAAGAAGACTACTTGCCCTTGTTTGAGGGTGATTTCTATGGTCCCAAACCATGTACAGAGGAGAAAAATGGCACAGACGAGACCACTGATCTCTGTTCTCCTATTCCCCTGGATTTCACACCTTACTGCGATGTTCCGGTCAGGACACCCGGTGGAAGCACCGGCATCAGGGCTGAGTTCTACTACACTCTCCAGCATCAGACACTGCTGGCAACTCTGCAGATACAGAGGGACCGTGATCCCTGTACTGGTCCACCCTGGATAGCAGGCAGTCGGCCTGGATCCCCAGAGGCTGTTTAATGATACAGTAGCAAGTACAGTCGGTGCGACTCCCCAGATGGAGAATTCCATGTCAGGAGATGGAGTGGTCGCCTCATCTTGCCAGCAGCAGACGTTGCAACTGGGTGAGGAGGCAGTCAACCTTTCTCTTCACCTAGTACAGGGGCTGGCACAGTTGGTGCGGCTCCCCAGTGGCAGGTATTGCAACCAGGTGTGGAGGCAGTCAGCCTCCTGCCCCTCCGACCGCCGACGCATGGAGGCTTTGTTTTGGGAATGTAGTTTGGAAGGGGCTCTGAAGCTAGCCTCCTTCCCATGGAGTATGGGCTGGGTAAGGTCTTTCCCATCCCCTGGCTGGGGAGGGGGGTAAGTGGAAACGTTTTTTTGAGGAAAGCCTCAGTGAGCTTCATGCAGGGTTTGCTGGTACTGGATTACATTGTTGCACACCCCTAACTGAGAGGAGGACCAGGACAACTGGTACTGGTGATTGCGGCATGGAGCATGTGGTGGCAGAATGAGACAGCTTGGAGCTGGCATCAGCATGAGGAGAACATATGGTGGCAGAATGAGACAGCCTGGAGCTAGCATCAGCATGAGGAGAACATATGGTGGTAATATGAGACAGCCTGGAGCTGACATCAGCATGAGGAGAACATTTGGTGGCAGAATGAGACCACCTGGAGCTGGCATCAGCAAGAGGAGAACATCTGGTGGCAGAATGAGACAGCCTGGAGCTAGCATCAACATGAGGAGAGCATATGGTGGCAGAATGAGACAGCCTGATAGAAGGACTAGAGCTAGCATCAGCAGCATCAGGAGTCCTGAAAGTGACATGGTGACAGAGTGGAGTGGTGAGTGGCAATACCAATAACCGGTGACGAAGGTGGGTATGAAAAGGAGAACTTGGCATCAGATGTGTGGCATCAGGCGATCAAGCAGGATCAGAATAGCTGAGGCAGGTAGGCAGAAGAAAATGGTGAAAGTGTAAATGTGCACAAGTAAGTTTTGAGGATATGCATTACGTAAAACTTACCTTTTAATAATATTCTTAGGATAAAATATATGTACCCAATTTTTTTTTTTTATTTAACAAAAGGAAAGGTGTGCAAAAAACACCATGTGCCACCTATGCCACCAACTATTGATGTGATGAAAATACCTCTAAAAAGGTGGAAGGAAGCAACGTATGTTCCATTGTAACTGGTGGGGGTAAAAACTTCCCCTGTAAGGCTCTACTCTGGCACTATTAGTTCCCTTCATGGCAAGTGTTACTCGCCCTAAAAAGGGCGGTTGCACACAGGAACCTCTCTCTATTTCCACCTACAAACACTGCCATTTCCCAGGGTTTTAGGTGGAAATAGGGAGAGGTTCCTGTGTGGAGCTGCTCTTTTTAAGACAAATAACACTTTCCTCGAAAAGGTGGAAGGGAACAACGTACTGTATTGTCCATTGTAGCAGGTAGGGGTAAAAACTTCCCCTGTAAGACCCTACTCTCGCCCCATTAGTTCCCTTCTTGGCAAGTGTTACTAGCCCTAAAAAAAGGGTGGGCCCACACAGGAAACTCTCCCTATTTCCACCTAAAAATCCTGGAAAAGGGCAGTGTTTGTAGGTGAAAATAGGGAGAGGTTCCTGTGTGGGGCTGCCCTTTTTAGTGCGAGTAACACTTGCCAAGATGGGAATTAATAATGCAAGAGTAGGGCCTTACAGGGGAAGTTTTTACCCCCACTGGTTACAGTGGACCATCCATTGTTCCTTTCCATCCTTTTTCTTAGACACCAAAAAAAATTGGGGTCCATATATTTTATCTTAAGAAAAGTTAAGTTTTAGCTACTGTATATCCTCAATACCTTTTTGTGGTCTGATGCATAGGAATTTCTGCAACTGGGGAGCAGCATCTTAAATATGTTTAGCACTATCTATGTTTGTGAAGTGTTGGAGTGGCACCATGGTCAATCTACTCTCATGTACCAGGCATTGGTGGGTGGAAATCCTGGCTGATCCATGCCTGATTCATCTTCACAAAGGTCAGTCTCTCCACATTTTTTGTGGACAGTCGAGTTCTCATTGGGGTTACTATGGCCCCCACTGCAATAAACACCCGCTCTGATGGCACACTACTGGCCAGGCAGGACAGCTTTTCCAGGGCAAACTCTGCTAGTTGCAGCCATAAATCAAGTTTGGCTGTCCAGAAGTCCAACGGATCTTCAAAGTGTGTTGGCAGGGTCAGGTCAAGGTATGCCACCACCTGCTGGTTCAGGTCCTGCTCCAGGTCTACCTGCTGCTGATGAGTTGCTTCACTATGCGGGTGAAGAAAACTACTAATCAGCGACTATGGAGCAGTACCAGCTCCATGCTGCTGATGGAGCTGGTATTGCTCCTGCCACCCCACTCCTCGCCAGCAGCCATGGCAGTGGAAGGTGAGCGCAGAGGGACCCTGAGTAAGACCTGCGAGAGAATGGACGATGGCACAGATACTCATCTGCCAACTGACTACGTAGGATGTCTCTGTAGTAGGTCAGTTTGTCCTCCCTCTCAGTGGGTGTAAAAAAGGCCCCCATTTTGTGGTGGTAGCGAGGGTCCAATAAGGTGGAGAGCCAGAAGTCATCCCGCTGCCGAATGGTGACAATTCGGCGGTCACTACGCAAGCAAGTAAGCATGCATCATGTCTTTTGTGCAAGTGACTGGGAGTAACTCCCTGCCTCCATCTCCACTCCATTCTGCCATGGTGTGTCTGTGTTCTCTGTCTCGTCTTCTCGTTTTCGTGGAGTAAGCCATGATTTGATTTCTTGATGAATGACTTTAGCAGTTCCTCCCCTGTGTGACTCCGTTCGCCAAGGCAAACCATGTGAAGAACAGCGTGACACCGCCGTGCCCTGCACACATGGTATGCTGGAGGGGCAATGAGACTTGTTCATACAGTGGAGGCTGAGGACACAGTGGAGGATGAGGAGTTGGAGTCGCACACTGTCAAAGGACCAATGGCCTGACAGCGTGGAGGAGGAAGCTGCGTGACCTGTCCAAGTTGCTGTTGTGGCTGTGCAGGAACCACATTTGCCCAGTGGGCCGTAAAGAACATGTATTGTCCATGACCGTAGTTACAGCTCTACACATCGGCGTTGCTGTGCACTTTTGCCCACCTTCTGTTCCACAAAATTGGGCAGGGCTGGTACTGCCTTTTTCGCTAAAAAATGACGGCTTGGGACTCTCCACCTCGGCTCGGTACAAGAAATCAGTTCTCTTAAAGGTGCAGAGTCCACCACTTGAAAAGGGAGGGACTGCAAGTAACAGCAACTTGGACAGACGCACATTCAGCTTCTGTGCTGTTGGATGAGTAGGCGCATATTGTTGTTTCTTGGACATGGCTTCACCGATGAATTGCTGGCAGAATAACTGACTCGAAGTAGGAGGAGCAGGAGCATCTGCCAGGATGGGTATGACAGACAGCTCCCTTTGGTTGAGGTGGTGGAGCCTTGGCTGGCTTAAACAGGGAATTGCATGCCACTGTATGCAGCAGGCTGGACCACCGCATCGGAGTCACAGTTCTCCCAGGCCACTTTATGGTGACACTGCATATGTTGACGCAGGGCCGTGGTGCCAACAATGGGACCCTGGCCACGCTTCACCTTCTGCCGACACATCTTGTATGTCACCAGGTTAAAATCCTGATGCTTGATGAAAAACTGCCACACCGCCGAGTACCTGATTTTCCCAACAAGAGTCTGCACTGATTGACTGCTACTGTCACTGACTCCAGGAAGCCCTATTCCACTACCTCTTGGGAAGGTAGGCTGCCGCAAAGAAGGTGGTCTACACTGGGCACGTTTCGCTGAAGACTTCCCACTTCTGCCACCATGCTAACTGCCAATCTTGCTGGCTCAGCTGCTGCCTCATGGGCAACGTGCAACCCTCTTTTCCTGATGATGACGAAGCCCCTTCTGCACCCGGCTCCCAAGTGCAATCGGCTTAATCAACATCGAGTTGTGTCTGCATGTCTGCATGTCACTGATGTCCTCCTCAGGTTCCTCAACAGTATCTGCTTAAGGAGCCTAAACGCTCGCACCACCTCCCACGCCACTCTCCTCATCACTACTTGCCTACCTAGCGGAGAAAGCGTCGGATGTCTCCTCCTCTTCTTGGCAGTAGTTGCTGACTGTCCTCTAGTAGATCGTTTTCACTAAATAGTGTAGCTGAACCCTCAGCATACAATTCTTTTGTGGGGGAGGGAAAAGCATAGGACAGAGGAAATGGGAGGACAGGGACTGCTCACAGGCCATGTCAACTGAGGGTTGTGTCTGAGGAACCCACCGACTGTTGACTTGGGGTGTCAGATGTCACTTGTGATGAAGTGGATGACCGAGTTAACCAATTGATGATGGCAGATGGGTTGCTGGTTGAGACACAACTGCTAGCGGATATCGGGAGCTCAGGCCTCTCACTGCGACTCCTGCTGCCACTTGCCCCTTGTCTGCTGCGAACTCTGCCTGTGCCTGATGAATTTAGGCCTCTCCTTCCTGCCACTTCTATGCTTGACATAATTAGTGCGTATATGAGGGGTGGACAAAGCTTCACTATGCTTAAAACAGTATTTGTCTAGAACAGCAGCAGGTGTGTACTTATGACTTGTCTTTGACAGTAACTAGGCCCTTAAGACTTCAACAGGAACAAGATGGTACACCACGTATATGTACATACGTGGTATGCACTTATGAGGGGAGTACAATACGCTCCACTATGCTTAAAACAGTATTTGTCTACAACACCAGCAGGTGTGTACTTTTGGCTGGCCTTTCACAGTAACTAGGCCCTTAGGGCTATAACAGGAACAAAATGGTACACCACGTAGATGTACGTACGTGGTATGCACTTATGAGGGGAGTACAATACGCTCCACTACACTTAAAACAGTATTTGTCTACAACACCAGCAGGGGTGTACTATTGGCTGTCCTTTCACAGTAACTAGGCCCTTAAGACTTTAACAGGAACAAAATGGTACACCACGTAGATGTACGTACATGGCGTGCACTTATGAGGGGAGTACAATACACTCCACTACACTCAAAACATTATTTGTCTACAACACCAGTAGGTGTGTACTTTTGGTTGGCCTTTTACAGTAACTAGGCCCTTAGGACTATGACAGGAACAAAATGGTCCACCACCTATGTACGCACAGGTTACACTTAATAGAGGACAATACGCTCTGCTGCGCAACCTGTATTAGGCACTAATAGCAGGGGATTATGGCTTTTAGTGCTCTGCTCACCCTAACTGTCTGGCTACTTTTAGCTTTTCAGATGTTGTACACACCAGTGCTGTAGCACACAGTCGCTGTGTTGTATACCCAAAATTGCACTCTCTCTCTCTCTCTCTCAATCTCTCTCCTTCCCTATCAGTGCTTCTGGCCGCAATATGGCTTCCGATTATATAAGGCTGTGACATCACAGGGGTGGCTGGCTGCTGATAGGCTGCATGTGATTCAGGGTCATCCCACCTACCCGGCTTGCCACCTTCCCAGAATTCCTTGCCCCATGTCCTGACATGTGGAGCCGCCATCTTAGATGCCCTGGAGCCTGGACTGCACTAAATGGAGTTTAATGAAGCAATTTGTGATATCGAATCATGGGGATATTCTGATTCTTTGCAAAGCAAATTTTTACTGAAATTCCTAACGAATTTGGATTTGTCTGATTTGATTCACTCATTCCTAAATATATCAATAACTTATGTACATGGCTAGAGATGACAGAATTGGTTATTTTCAATCTGATTTGGTTATATATTTCCCAAAAAATGTAATTCTGAATCTTGATATTTTGGGATTTGTTTCAGATGAATCTTGCCATATACAGGAGCAGGGACTGATGTCACTGCAAAGAGCCCAGTGAATGTATGTGGTACATGCTCCAGAGTAAGTGAAGATGCTTACTAAATACTGTATATTTGCCCAGGTGCCAGGAGCCCCACTGAACGTGTGCGGAGCTCCAGAAGGTAAGCAGTGAGGCGGTATGCATTGCCACTTACACTTACTATATTTTCTGGCCTTGGCCCAGCAAATGTTAAAGGGGTACTCCACTCCCCCAGTGTTCGGAACATTTTTTTCCAAACACTTGGAGCAGGCGATGGGGGTCGTGACATCACAGCCATGCCCCTTGCGACGTCACACCACTTTCCCTCCATGCAAGTCTATGGGAGGGGATGTGGCAGCCCCCACGCCCCCTCCCATAGACTTGCATTGAGGGGGGTGTGGTGTGACATCAGAAGGGTTGTGGCTGTGACATCACGACTCCTGCTGCCCGCACCCAGCGTTCTAAATGAACGCCTAGTGCTGCACAGAGATTGTGGGGATTCCAACTGCGGGACCACCGCGATCAGATGTCTTATCCCTTATGCTTTGAATAGGGGATAAGATGTCTAGGGGTGGAGTACTCCTTTAACTGAGCAGTGAGATGTATTCATTTCTTAGTGTACAGGAGCAGGAACTCCTGTATTTTGACAGTAGTCCCTGCTCCTGTATGATTCCAAAAAAAAGCTGTCATGACTTTTGGTTATGTTTAGTTTTTTACTTCCTTTCTAACACCCCTTCCATATTTCTTACCCTGCCACCCATATCTTACAGTTCCTTTTAGGGGCATGTAATGGTCTGTTTGTAAAGTATCTTTTGCGTTAATTCAATACACGTTTCTTCTTCTGTCCATTTATTGCCCTCTGAAAGCTCAGGGTACACAGCAATTCATTGTTAGGGTTATATTGTAGGATAACAGAATGTCCTCAAGGATTACAAAAAACTGCATGCAACCTTGTGTTGCATTATTTGTGACTGCTGAAAGGTTGCTTGAGATTTATTTATTCCATAGGAAACCACTGTGCAGTTTGCCACCACCTACTCTTGAGTGCAAGTTGGTCCGTAATTCAGACCTTTAGAGAATAAATCGGATGGATGATGAAAGCGTTGGTGGAATGTACATTGTAGAACAAATGGCTTATTACAGAAAATCAAATGATTGGTTACAACATTATGTTAACATAACTTTGTATAATCTACACCCATCTTAAAATAAATCATGGTAGCACTTAAAGGGGAACTCCGCTGGAAAACACTTTTTTTTTAAATCAACTGATGCCAGAAAGTTAAACAGATTTGTAAATTATTTCCAGTACTTATCAGCTGGTGTTTGCTCCACAGGAACTTCTTTTTCTTTTTGAATGCTGACACCTCTGCTGACACCTCTGTCCATGTCAGGTACTGTCCAGAGTAGATAGGTTTGCTATGGGTATTTGCTTCTACTCTGGACAGTTCCTAAAATGGACAGAGGTGTCAGAAGAGAGCTCTGTGGTCAGAGACAAAGATTTTTAAATAAAAGTAATTTACAAAATTGTTTCACTTTCAGGCACCAGTTGATTAAAAAAAAAAATGTTTTCCAGCGGAGTACCCCTTTAAAGTTATGGCTTTTAAAATCTTGCACTTACATTCTTTAACCTATTTCGTTTTAACTTTTCGAAAGTCTCAGAGCTTATTCCCATGCACTGTGTCTATGCTCTTACTTGAAAGAGTTTTGTTACAAATTACATTTAAAGGAATTAAATATGCAATAAGTAGTTCCATTTAGTTACATGTTTTTCAATTGCTCTGACTGTCATTCGAGGCATTTTAAGGTAACATAATGTGACTTTAATTTGTTGCTGCACAATATCTTAATGTTTGTTATTTCGCAGAACGGACTTGTTGCAGGTAATGTGGTTACAATGAAAATCTATTCATTTCTGAAACCACAACGCACAGAACTATCATTACCATTTTGTTCAGCCATTATTCATATCACCCGTTATTATAAGAGAGCCTAACATTCCACAAATACTTTTAGAATTTTTATTTAACGCCCCTGTTTAGTTTATAATGTGATATATCTTGCATTTGTAGTTTCCAAGGTAATACCATTGACACAATACTTGAAGTTACTCTCTACATTAAAAGCTGAAAATACAGTGAAACTTCCTGAAAAGACCCCCTTTAAGATAACCCGCCCATCTAGACAACTTTTTAACCATGACTGATTGCTCTCTCAGTATAGTCTATGGAAGCTGCCCATTTATAAGCAGATCACCTCCTTATCTGATCTTTTTTTGAGCAATTTTTATTTAGCTGGAAAGGCCATACATTGAAAGTAGACGTACTCCAAATCATCTGGGGGCAGATCTGTAATAAGTTGAAGCAAGAAGAGAAGTAAACTTGGAAGGGAGATCAAAGGTGAGATTCCGCCTACATTGTGACAAATTATTGGAGCTGATAAAGAAGGCGGAGGAGCATTTCTAGTACAGCAAGTAAGATTGGATAGTAGGCAGAAAAGTAGTGTCAGACAGAAAGTGTTTAGCCCATGTCATGCTGCCATAAGTAGAGGAGTCATGTTTGGAGCCAGGAAGGAAAATGGGAGTTGTGTCAGGGGGACTAGAATAAGAGATGCAGCCATGCTGGGGCAAGAAATAAGAGGGGGATCCGTGGGGGGGCTGGGAATTACATGGAGAGCCATGCTGAGGGCTAGGATTGAGATGGAAGGACATGCTTAAGGTCATAAATGAGAGCCATGCATGAGTGCCATGCTGAGGAACAGAAATTAGATGAAGTGCTATGGTTAAGAATTAAAATAGGATGAGGAACCATGCTGTAGACTGGGAATGAGATGGAGAGCAATTGTAGAGCAAGGAATGAGATGGAGAGCCATGCTGGGGATAATGAATGACAGAAAAGCCATTTTTTTGACCAGGAATGAGATAGGACAGGAGGCCATTCTAGGTAGTAGGGGTTAGAGGGGAGCCATGCTGTGGGCTAGGAATGAGATTGGGAGTCATGCTTTGGCAAGGAATGATATGGTAAATCATACTAAAAACAGAAATAACATAAGAAACCAAAATGCTGGGGTCTAGGAATGAGATGAGAGCCATGTTGAAGAAGAGATGAATGAGATGAGAGCCATGCTAAGGAACAGTAATACCATTAAATTATACGGTTTAGAATTAGAATGAGTTGAGGAACCATGCTGGGGACAAGTAATGGCATAGGGAGACATGATAGGGTCAGGAAGGATATAGGGAACATGTGTTAGGTACTAGTAATTAGAGGGGAGCCATGATGTGGATTAGGAGTGGTAAAAAAAATAATGATGGGGAAAGGAATAAGATGGAAGCTGGGAAAGAGGAATGAGATTGGTAGAAATGCTGTAGACTAGGCATGAGATGATGAGCATTATTAAAAATTAAATAAAGAAACAAACAAATAAATAAAAACATAGCCTTCTAGGGGAGTGAAGTAATAAAATACAGCATACTCACTTTGTTAAGCCCAGACCTGGCACTCTGGAACTCCCTGTTGAAACTATTTACTTTCCTCGATAACGTACTCTCCAGGCTCTGCTGATGACGTTCCAAACCCTCCGCAACCAATTATTGAGGATTATTGACGATTGTTCAGAATGTCATAAGCAGAGCAGGAGAGCCCTTCATCAAGAGGAGTAAACAAAGGCACCGTCTGTAAAGCATGATGGAGGGAGCATCACGATTTGGGGCTGATCTCTGCCTTACCACCTTAATGCTTATCGATTATATATGTATACATTTTTACGTGTAAATATACGGGCAGCCGTCCATGACCTTAAGCTTAAGAAGCATTGGATGTTTTAACTGGTTAACAACCAAGGACGTGTATTCACGTCCTGTGCCTTTAATGATTTATGGCACGGGCTCCCGACTTGAGCCTGTGCCATACTGGCCGGCCCTCAGCTGTTCCTCCGCTGGTTCCGGCTCTCTGATTGATAAAGCCTGGCTGAACCAGGCATCAATTGAGTGCAGAGCACACAGATCAATGTAGTTCTATGGAACTATACTGAATTGTATGAGGAATCTAATGATTCCCCCTAAAAGTCTGCTAAGTGGACTAATAAAGTGTAAAAAAAAGTTTAATAAAAGTTTTAAAAAACACACATTAACCCCTTCCTTATAAAAAGTTTAAAACACCCCCCTTTTCCCAAATTCCAATATAAAAACATAATAAAAATAAACATCTGTTGTATCGCCGCCTGCATAATTGTCCGAACTATAAAAATATAAAATTAATTAAACCACATGGTCAATGGCGTATACATAAAAAAAAATACCAAAATCCAAAATTGCATATTTTTGGTCACGTTGTATATTAATTTATAAAAAAAAAACGATCAAAAAGGCCCATCAAACAAAAATGTTACCGATGAAAACTTCAGATCATAGCGCAAAAGATTAGCCCTCATATCGCCCCATATATGGCAATGTTTTTAACCTGTTGGGGACCATGTGCGTATGGGTACCTGAACGCCCATGGGAATTTTGATCCCCGCCGCTAGCTGGACAGGGATCGGAACGGGATGCCTGCTGAAATGCCTGCTGAAACCCCCCCCCCCCCCCATCGATTCAAATCAGCGATTTGCAGCGATTCCGGGCTGATCAGGTCTCTGATGACCCGATAGCCCGGAAAATAGGGATGATCGGAGCTGTCAGAGACAGCCCCAATCATCCTGAAGCATAGGAGCGAGGTGGCAGAGTGCAACCTCCTCCTATTCCCTGTGATTCGCCGACGGCAGTTACCTGGGTACACGCGGGGACCAGGGACCGGCGGCTGACCGGAGGCGGCAGGCAAGTGGAGGTGGCGGCGGTGTCCCAGATGCAGCAGTGAAGATTACCACAAAGTGATCTTCACTGCTGCTTCTAAGAGTTTCAAAACTACAACTCCCAGCATGCCCGGACAGGCTTTGGCTGTCTGGACATGCTGGGAGTTGTAGTTTTGCAACATCTGGAGGGCCACAGTTTGGAGACCACTGCCCTTCCAGATGTTGCAAAACTACAACTCTCAGCATGCCCAGACAGTCCAGGCATACTGGGAGTTGTAATTCTGTAACATATGGCCCTTCAGATGTTGCAGAACTACCTAGCATGCCTGGACAGTCTCAGCATGCTGGGAGTTGTAGTTTTGCAACATCTAGAAGGACAGTGGTCTCCAAATTATAGCACTCCAGATGTCAATTCAAAGCATGCCGAGTCTGTCCAGACATGCTGGGAGTTGTAGTTCTGCAACATCTGGCCCTTCAGATGTTGCCAAACTACAACTTCCAGCATGCCTGGGCAGTCTGTGCATGCTTGGACTTGAAGTCTTGCAACATCTGGAGGGCTACAGTTTGGAGACCACTACACAGTGGTCTCCAAACTGTTCTCCTCAGTTGTTGTATAACTACAACTCCCAACATGCCCTTCGACTGTCTGGGCATGCTGGGAGTTGTAGCTGTGGTGTCCTGGTACCATATTGCATCCAGTACCTAGTGCAGAGGTCCCCAAAGTCAGAGTAACTTTGTTCAGCTAAGGTTCCTCGGGTGGGACAGCCCCTAGTTGCCTCTCCTTAAGTCTAACTTTAATGTTAATAAATGTAAATATCAATAATTATAGCTATATTATATAGAGAATGTATAGTACTTACCTTGTTCAGCGACGCAGGACCTTCGGTCATGTGACCATGCTAGCAACCTCTATGGTATGTTGCAGGACCTTAGGAGGTCCTTGGGTCACGTGTTACCCACAAATCTCAGTTATGGTGATTGACATCCGTTTGGACCAATTAGCGTTAGTCCAGCCACTGCCCATATAAGGGAGCTGTGTCCAATTATCGCTCTCTTGGGTTGCTGCTCTCGTGGATGCCGGACTAACAGGGCGGTGTGCTATGCAACTTTCAAAGACACGCTAGGCTTCAAAACCTACGACCTCAGCAGAACCAAAAATCGTGAGTTTTACTCTAATCCCTTCTAATGCTAGCGTGACTATGGGACCACAACTAATTCCCCTAAATCCAGTGGAACAGCGCAATAGACTAAAAGACTTCTAAAGCTAAAGTCCTAACCATTGTCAATCTCCAAAGGAAGCGGTTGCTATGATAAGAGACTGTTATGTTGATGAAGTGTACAGAAAATCTTCAGTAAAGTTAACGCAGTTTACAGAAGCTTTCCGGTTGTGGACAATACATTATTATTATCTACCTCAAACCTATCATCATCTGCCTCCCTATCGTTTCTGGGAAGGGCGGCGGTAGGAAAAGCTTAATAGAAGAGCCTCACCCTGGCGTCACGAATAGCAAGGACCCTTTGATACCCACACAGCTACACTCCCCATACCCTACACCCCCCAAGCTACCACATAGTATTGCAACAACTGGAGGCACACTGGTTGGGAAACATTGTCTGTTTCCTAACTCAGTGTTTCCCAACCCGTGTGCCTCCTGCTGTTGCAAAACTGTAACTCCCAGCATGCACTGACAGACCATGCATGCTGGGAGTTGTAGTTTTGCAACAGCTGGAGGCACATGGGTTGGGAAACAGTGAGTTATGAAACAGACAGTGGTGCGGAAACACTGTGGTAGTCTGTTTCCTTACTCAGTGTTTCCCAGTCCCAACCAGTGTGCCTCTAGCTGTTGCATAAGTACAGCTCCCTGCATGCACGGTCTGTCATGCTGGGAGTTGTAGTTTTGCCCCCCATGTGAATATACAGGGTACATTCACATGGGTGGGGGTGTACAGCTAGTTTCTCGCTTCAAGTTTGAGATGCAGCAAATTTTCTGCTGCAGTGGGAAACTCGCTGTAAACCCCCCACCCGTGTGAATGTAAAAACACTCCACTACACTAACCCTAAATAAAGAGTAAAACACTACATATACACTACAGCCTTACACTGTCACCCCCCCCCCCCCCAATAAAAATTAAGAACATCTTGCACGTCAGTTTTTCCAAAATGGAGCCTCCAGCTGTTGCAAAATAACAACTCCCAGTATTGCCGGACAGCCATTGACTGTCCAGGCATGTTGGGAGTTTTGTAACAGCTGGAGGCACCCTGTTTGGTGGAGGAGGCAAGTTTAACGCTTGCATCTGGGTACACCCCTATGAAAATCCCTAATTTAGGTCTCAAATGTGCATGGCGCTCTCTCACTTCAGAGCCCTATCGTATTTCAAGACAACAGTTTAGGGCCACACATCGGGTATCTCTGTACTCGGGAGAAATTGCACTACTAATTTTGGGGGGCTTTTTATCCTTTTACCCCTTATGAAAAGGTAAAGTTGGGGTCTACACCAGCATGTTAGTGTAATTTGTTTTTACTTTTTACACTAACATGCTGGTGTTGCCCCATAATTTTCATTTTCATAAGAGGTAAAAGGAAATAAAGACCCCCAAACTTTGTAACACAATTTCTCCTGAGTACGGAAATACCCCTTATGTGGACATAAAATGCTCTGCGGGCGCACAACAAGGCTCAGGAGTGAGAGCGCACTATGTACATTTGAGGCCTAAACTGGTGATTTGCACAGGGGTGGCTGCTGGTTACAGCGGTTCTGACATAAACGCAAAAAAATAAATACCCACATGGGACCCCATTTTGGAAACTATGCCCCTCACAGAATGTAACAAGGGGTATAGTGAGTCTTAACACCCCACAGGTGACTGACAGATTTTTGAAACAGTGGTCAGTGAAAATGAAATAAATTATTTTTCATTTGCACAGCCCACTGTTACAAAGATCTGTCAAACACCAGTGGGGTGTAAAGGCTCACTGCACCCCTTGTTATGTTCCTTGAGGGGTGTAGTTTTTCGAATAGTTGCCATGTGGGGTGTTTTTTGCAGTTCTGGCTCCATTAGGGCTTCCTAAATGAGACATGCCCCCCAAAAACCATTTTAGCAAAATTTGCTTTCCAAAAGCCCAGTGTCTCTCCTTTTGAACCATCTAGTGCACCTGCAGAGCACTTTTACATCCACATATGTGGTATTTCCTCACTCGAGACAAATGGGGTTTAAAATTTTGGGGACATTTTCACCTATTACCCCTTGTGAAAATGAAAAATTCGGGGTAACATCAGCATTTTAGTGAAAAAAATAAAAATTTTCATTTTCACATCCAACTTTATTGAAAATTTGTCAAACACCTGTGGGGTGTTAAGGCTCACTGTATCACTTGTTACGTTCCTTGAGGGGTTTAATTTCCCAAATAATATACCTTGTGGGGTGTATTCCACTGTTCTTGCACCATAGGGGCTTCCTAAATGCAAAACCATTTCAGCAAAATTCCATTGTCACTCCTTCCCTTCTGAGCCCTCTAGTGCACCCACAAAGAACTTTACATCCACATATGAGGTATTTTCTTGCTCGAGAGAAATTGAGTTACATATTTTGGGGGGCTTTTTCTCCTTTTATACCTTGTAAAAATAAAAAAATATGGGTCTACAAGAACATGTTAGTATAAAAAAATGAAGATTTGAAACACCGAAAGGGTTAACAAACTTTCTGATGTCATTTTGAATACTTTGAGGGGTGCAGTTTCATAATGGAGTCCATTATGGGGTATTTCTAATATGAAGGCCCCTCAAATCCACTTCAAAACTGATCTGGTCCCTGAAATTTAGAAAATTACTTTAAAAATTGGAAACTTGCTGCTGAACTTTGAAGCCCTCTGATGTCTTCAAAAAGTAAAAACATGTCATCTTTATGATGCAAACATAAAGTAGACATATTGTATACGTGAATCAATATATAATGTATTTGATATACCTATTTCCCTTACAAGCAGAGAGCTTCAAAGTTATAAAAATGCAAAATTTTCAAATTGTTCATGAATATATCAGGAAAAAACAATCTCGGAATCAAATTCATAAGTAAAAGCATCCCAGAGTTATTAATGCTTAAAGTGACAGTGGTCAGAATTGCAAAAAATGCTCTGGTTCTTAGGGTCGAAATGGGCTTGGTCCCCAAGGGGTTACACCTACTAATTTGCGTGCATTAAGTTATAATTTTTTTACAGAAGTAAGAAAAAATCAAACCTATAAAAGTTGGGTATCATTTTAATCGTATGGACCTACATAATAAAGATAAGATGTCATTTTTAAGAAAAGTGTGCTGCATAGAAACGAAAGCCACCAAAAGTTACGAAATGCAGTTTTTGTTTAATTTAGCCCCACAAATGTTTATTTTTGCTATAGATTTAGTTGTACAATTATTAATGTCATTACAAAGTAAAATTGGTATTGCAAAAAACAAGCCATCATATGAGTTTCTAGGTGGAAAATGTAAAGCGTTATGATTCTTAGAATGTGAGGAGGAAAAAACCAAAGTACAAAAAATCTGTGGTCCTTAAGAGGTTAACAATACAATGACCCAAAGTCAAAGAAGATTTGTGTTTTGGAAAGTCTGGAACTTAAAGGAGTACTCCGACCTAGTATCTTATCCCCTATCCAAAGGATAGGGGATTAGATGTCAGATCGCCGGGGTCCCGCTCCTGCGGCACCCCGCTTTCATTACTGCACAGAACAAACTCGCTCTGTGCGTAATGGCGTGCAATACAGGGGCTGGAGCATCATCACGGCTCCGCCCCCTCGTGACATCACGACCCGCCCCCTCAATACTAGTCTATTGGAGGGGGCGTGGTGGCCATCATGCCCCCTCCCATAGACTTGCATTAAGGGGCGGGCTGTGACGTCACGAGGGGGCAGAGCCAAGACATCACAATGCTCCGGCCCCTGTTTTGGCCGTCATTACTCACAGAGTGAGTTTGCTCTGTGCAGTAATGATAGCGGGGTGCCACAGTGGAGATCCCGGGGGTCACCAGCAGTGGGACCCCGGCGATCTGACATCTTATCCCCTATCCTTTGGATAAGGGATAAGATATCTAGGGGCGCAGTACCCCTTTAACCCTATTGAACTGCTGTGGCATGACCTGAAGAGGCTTATAGAATCAAGGCATCCCCTAAATATTGATGAGATGCCAGACCAAGTGAGTATATATATATATATATATATATATATATATATATATATATATATATGTATGCCCAGCAGAGGTGAGTGGATAGTTGAGTGTTAGGCTCAGAATTTGTGCTAGGTTCCCAAGAGCCTCAATTTTTTGACCAATGTGTGCTGCTGCAATCCTCTTTTTTTGTATACTCTGTATATGCCATGGCAGTGTGCACTCGTGTATTAGGCTGTTGTGCTGGCTATCTTTCTTTTTTCTTGTATGTACAATTCAGGGGGAAATGGCACCCTCTTTAGCTGTGCACCCCTCCCCCTTTCTCACAGGTGGAGTTTTAAATGGATCCAGCATGTCACCCAGTCAGAGGCTATATGCCCAGCAGAGGTGAGTGGATAGTTGAGTGTTAGACTCAGAATTTGTGCTAGGTTCCCATCCTAAATGAGGCCACCTCCCCGTGGTGGATGGGGGACACGTTTTGATCAAAAAGTGCGCTAAGAGCCTCAACTTTTTTGACCAATGTGTGCTGCTGCAATCCTCTTTTTTGTATAATATATATATATATATATATATATATATATATATATATATATATTTCTATTCTTTAATTCTTAACTATGTCAAGGAGACTTTTAGGGACAGGACTGATTAGCTTGTTTCTAGTGAAACATGTTTTTAAATTTTTTTTTATCTTGCAGCGCTACTTAAGTTTTCTCAAGGAAGAAAAAGGAACATAAAAAATGAAGTGCTTGCACCTATTCATCAAGTCTGACTAGAAAGCAATTATTGAAGCCAAGGCTGTAGTATACAGTCATGGAGGAGAGCTAGGGTGAATTGTTCGGTAACTGTCCTTTAAAGGGGTATTCCAGGAAAAAAACTTTTTTTTTTTTTAGATCAACTGGCTCCAGAAAGTTAAACAGATTTATAAATTACTTTTATTAAAAATCTTAATCCTTCCAATAGTTATCAACTGCTGAAGTTGGGTTGCTCATTTCTGTCTGACAACAGTGCTCTCTGCTGACACCTCTGTCCAGAGCATAAGAGGTTTGCTATGGGGATATGCTTCTACTCTGGACAGATCCCGAGACAGGTATCATCGAAGAGCAGTTAGACAGAAAAGAACAACACAATTTCAGCAGCTGATAAGCACTGGAAGGATTACGATTTTTTAATAATAAGTAAGTAATTTACAAATCTCTGTATTTATACGAAGAAAAAAGAAGTCGCACTCACCATCCGGTAGCAGTATATAAATTCTTGTCCTTTATTCACGCCGGCAAAGTGGAACATAAAATACGGTCACTTCACGTGGGGAGCGAGAGCAGCTGCTCTCAAGATGCGGGGGCACACCACCAGAGGCGACTAGTTTCGCGTCACGGCTTGACTCTTCTTCCGGCCAATAAGGTGTACACCTTATTGGCCGGAAGAAGCGTCAAGCCGTGACACGAAATTCACCTCCCTTTGCATGCTCTTACGTCACAGAAATGGTTGGACCGAGGAGAGAATATTGATGAGGCAGGGGAGCTCGGCTAGCCGGCTCCCCGTCTTCATTGCACAGATTATTTAGAAATGGCCTGTAAATGTAAGTGATCCCACTTTTTGCAACTATTTGCCCACACTATAACCCAGTATATTGAGTGTAGTGCCGGTGAAATAGCTGTCAGTTTTTAGTTAAAGGGGTACTCCTTCCCTAAGACATCTAATCCCCTTTCCAAAGGATAGGGCATAAGATGCCCGATCGCGGGGGTCCTGCCGCTGGGGACCCCTGCAATCTTTCTCGCAGCACCCCGCTATCATCAGCCATCAGAGAGAACATCTCTCCGGGACTGATGAATCACGATCACGGGGATGGAGTATGGTGACGTCACCCTCCCACAGCCGTCACGCCCCCTCCCATAGGCTTGCATTGAGGGAGAGGAGAGTGACATCACATGGGGGCGGAGCCATGACATCACGATACTCAGGCCCCGTGATCATGATTCATCAGACCCGGAGTGATGTTCGCTCTGGAGGCTGATGATAGCGGGGTGCTGCATGAAAGATTGCGGGGGTCCCGAGCGGCGGGACCCCGTGATCAGGCATCTTATCCCCTATCCTTTGGAAATGGGATAAGATGTCTTAGGGCAAGAGTACTTATTTAAGATTATTACTCAGTCACCAAAGCATCTATCAAGAGTTAGAGCTACAAAAGTGCTAATATAAAAATGTATACGTGTGTCTTTTTAAAATAGAGTTTATAACAAATAAAACATTAAACTAGAGTTTATAAAGAATAAAGCATTAAAAAGTAAAGATAATATATAATATATATATATATATATATATTTAGGTTAGAGAGCAGCACTCCAAAGCCAGCTGTAAGTGGGTGCAATCAGTCTCTGGGACCTCGGTCCTGGGTCCAAAAGGTTATGTAGACAGACATTGATATGCCAGTGATAAATAGTCGATCAGTGCTGGTCTGACCACTTTGTTCAAATTGATCAACTGGATAAACTTTAAAAATAAATGTACCTCTTTTGTAATTTTTGATGGTATAGTGAACTTAGGCTTCTATTCTTCAGTTGCCTCTTCTCCTACATGTTGTACAGTACTTCAGATCAGAATATGCAACACAGGCCTTGACAATGCGTGACTAATGTGAAATGGTAATAGGCTGATGGGAAGGGGATGTGTCCACTGTGATGATCTGTGGATTGTTATTTACCTTAAATAAAGGATCCATATTGGTGAGTGCCGATTGTACCATTTATTCTGTGAATTTTGCTGTTATAAAACTTGTGTACAAACTCTATGGGGGAGATTTATCATTGTTGTTCTTAGAAAGTTTGTTTTAAAGTAATTTATTTTTGCTTTGGTTTTACTTGTGCAGCATATTTATCATACTCTTGCAGGGGGTTGATAAATTTGGCGTACCTATGCAAAAAACAAAAAAACTACTTCAGAACACCATTTTTAGGATTCCTCCTCCTCTCTACGACTTTTCTGCAATTACAAGTTTTTGTGTGACTTTTTAAGGGTGCGTTCACACGCTATTTGTTTTTGCGGGTTTTCCGCTGAGTATTTGAAAGGGGGCGGGCTCTTCTCGGCTGTCCGCAGTAGATTTTCCACAGAGGAATTTATGCTGCGGAAAATCCGCCACAAGCCCCATTAAAGTCAGTAGGGACTGCGGCGAATTTTCCGCAGCGTAAATTCCGCCACGGAAAATCTGCTATGGACAGCCGAGAAGAGCCCGCCCATTTTCAAATATGCAGTGGAAAACACGCAAAAACAAATAGCGTGTGAACGCACACTAAAAGTGCCTTCCAAAGGCAGTTTTGTAAGCCAGGTCTGAGCTGGTGTAGATTTGCGTTGTCTTGGAAGGGCTTGCGACTTTTTGTGGGACATTTTCACTTGATAAATCTGTTACCACTGAAGAGTGTAAACTGAAATTTACTTTTGTAAGATGATTTGTAGCTTTTTGCTTATAGCCAAAAGTCGCAAGAAAAGTGCTTAGGCATACGTGCCATATTTCATGTGCCAAAATAAGCAAAAAAAAAGACCTCTAAATACAATGATGAATTTCACTGGGAACAAATACACTATATATATATATATATATATATATATATATATGTAGAATCAAGTAGAAGCGGCAGACCAGTATACCAATGAAAGCGTGGGTTTATTCACACATCTGTGCAGAAAAGCTACGTTTCGGCTCGACAATAGAGCCTTTCTCAGGCTCTATTGTCGAGCCGAAACGTAGCTTTTCTGCACAGATGTGTGAATAAACCCACGCTTTCATTGGTATACTGGTGTGCCGCTTCTACTTGATTCTACATATCACTTGGGAATTGGTCGGTTCCTGAAGCTTGGCACCCGGGCGGATCTGGAATCCTGGTGCACGGTGCTCCCCTTGACTCATTATTTCTATATATATATATATATATATATATATATATATATATATATATATATAAATATATATATATATATATATATATATATATATGTAATGGAGTACAATACATATATAATGGAATAATATTTTTAAACATGTTAAAATATTAAAGATAATAGTGCTCATCTGCTACCCTATATTTTAGCCGTTGTGGGCCATTAAATCTGTGTGCCATCCCAATGGTTCTGAAGTGAATTAGAGCCTGTTGAGGGTCTTGCTAGCGTGTTGCGATGTTGCATTGAATTTGTTGCATGAGAAACTGAAAATCCAAACTAAATTCAGGGAAAAGTAGGTGAGGACATACTGTATCTGTATAGCACTTGAATTAGACAACCCTAGGGGCCTTTGTCAGGCTGTCTATATAAAATTATCAGCCAATTGAGATGTCAAAACATAAAGGGTGACAACAAAGAGAGTTTCTTATATGTATCTATTCCCTATAGCCACCACAGTTGAAAACAAGGTCACCTACATGGTTAAAGGGGTACTCCAGGGAAAAGCTGTTTTTTTTTTTAAACCAACTGATGCAAGAAAGTTAGACAGACTTGTAAATTACTTCTATTTAAAAATCTTGATCCTTCCAGTACTTATCAGCTGCTGTATACTACAGAGGAAGTTCTTTTGTTTTTGAATTTATTTTCCATCTGACCACAGTGCTCTCTGCAGACACTTCTTTCCATGTCAGGAACTGTCCCCATAGCAAACATCTCCTGCTCTGGACAGTTCCTGACATGGGCAGAAGAGGTCAGCAGAGAGCACCATGGTCAGGTAGAAAAGAAATTCAAAAAGAAAATAACTTTCTGTGGATCATACAGTAGCTTAAAATACAAATCAGTTTAATTTTCTGGCACCAGTTGATTTTAACAAAATGGTTTTCCACCCCTTTAAGTTTTAATGTGAGTGAGGGGCGCACAAATGTCTTTGGAGAGTCTACACTTGGTGGTGATATGGTATCTTGGCAAAACAGTAACCTTTCTAATATACTTAAAAAAAAAAAATCTCCTTTTTAGAGAAGTCATGGTTTATAAAAAAAATTACTAAGCGTCCCCATATCATCCAGAACACAATCCTGTCTGGCTGCAGCATTATCTTTGTCACAGCTTCAGCACAAGCATGGACAAAGTCCCGGAAATGAGAACTCCTCTGTGCTCACTCCTGTCCTATCAGACTGCAGCATGAAAACAGAGAGGAGGGGGTTACTGAACAGCCTTCAGTGATTGGATAAAGAAACCCAATACAGCAGACTCCAGGGATTAGATGAATGCATAGTGAGTGAGGGCTCAGTGCTTGCCTCGGACACGCCTCTTCTTGAGCAGTGGATGTCAAAATGAGTGAGCAACAGAACAGAGGGATTTGTAAGCCAAATACAGAAGATAGAAACATAGAAAAACATGCAAAGCATCTGCATGACTTAATAAGTAATATAGAAGCATAAATTTATTTATGTAATATGACAGGTATGCTTTATAGATTTTGGCTGCTTTTTTTTCCCAAAAACAGTGCAAAACCTGAGTAAAATTACAGCTCAGCTTCATTGAAATGAATGAGGCTGAACCACTATTCAATTTTCACTGATTTACTATCGATTTAAATGTAGGAACTCCCAAGATGGTGCGGACTATTGATGCGGTTTAATGCTTTTGTATTTTGGATGAAATATCAATGAAAACCTCATGTTTATAATTCTTTTTGCTGGATGCAGTCTGGCCTTGTGATCAGGGTTGCCAACTTGATTTTTAATTTTTTTGCAGACAAATTATCCAAAACTCACTGACAGCCAACACTTTTTATGGACATTTCGGGAGACCATAATGAATCATAAAGATCATAAGTGATACATGTCGCTGCCCAGAATACTAATTTGGACACATTAGCAGCATAAACTGTGAACTGTAATCAGGATAATTAATAGTTACAATCAAAATAATCTGCACCACCTTCTCCAGCTACAAAAAATCATGGGCACATCAAACTGGGAATAAATCCCTTATTATTATGAACTGTCTAGGAATTTGAAGGAGAACTTCGGTACCAGTCATCTTATGCCATATTCACAGGATTGGGGATAAGATGTCTGATCGCTCAGGAACCGACTACTGTGACCCCCGTAATCTCTGGTCCGGCACCCTGACATTCTGAACGTTTATGTTCCGAACGTTGGCTGTGCTAGGCTATGGGAGACCCCAAGATACAGCGTTCATAGGGATATATGGAGGGGGTGTGTTGAACATTGTCTAATTATTCAAACAAGAGGGGGTAGTGTCATGGTCTCCAAAGCTTACTATCTATATTTTCTGTTTTTATAACTTCATTAAAAAAAAGAAAAAATCCTTAAGACTCAAGATATCCTAAAATGTGTCTCACGATGACCAGCCTTAAAGGAGAACTCCAGAATAGAAAAATTATCGTCCATACTGTCGGTAGTAAAAAAAATAAACAGGTACATACCTTCCTTCTCTTCCACGGTGTCTCCGGTAACCGTCTCTGGCCTCCGCCGCGATCCTCTTCCTGGTTGCTGGTGGTCGGCGAGTCATACTGCACTCAGCCAATCACCGGCCGCAGCGAAGTCCCGACTTGGCCGGCAATAGGCTGAGCGGCAGTGTGAGGTTACTTTTCTTCTTCCGACACATCAGCCACCCCATCTATTGCAGCACAGCTGAGCTACAATTCCCTGCAGTCCTGTGGAGAATGGTCTTCCTCCCACCCAGTGATTGCTCTACCTATTAAGGCTCAGTCATGCTCCCTTTCAACACCTGACTAGTGATGTAATGTCTCAGGCCGCACTGGAACCTGGGAAAAGCTGAGACAACATTTATTTTGTATGCTGATAAAAATGAAAATGTAAGAACAGGTAAACACACTATATGATGAACTATACTATTTACAGCCCCTGTAGCACAGTCAAATAAATAAATAAATCCTGGAATACCTCTTTAAGAATTATATCACTTGCAATACTTTCACATTGAAAACATAACTTTCTATCTGTAAAGTGCAGAACATTTTAATATGACACTTTTGAAGAGCAATTTATGTACCATTATACGGAATTACCAATGTAAGAAACTCTAGAAGAATGAATGAAATGAATGAGAGTAAATCCTAATACATTGAGTTAAAGTCGGTCAATGCTATGCTGGCTGCATGTACAATGTAGATTGAAGGTGGTGTCTCTTCTGAACTAGTCACCTTGATGAGTAGTGTTGAGCGCGAATATTCACAATTTGAATATTTATTGCAAATTTTGCATATTTGCATATTCACAAATATGGTGACTATAGCACTATATATTCACAATTATGACTATTTGTAATTTTTTTCCCCACAGAACACATCACAGTGATCTCATCCATCCCTGCTTCCAGCTTGTGGTCTAAAGAAGGCTCCTATACTATTTACTGTATTAGACTGGAGAGCAAATATTCGCAAATATGAGAATATGTGAATATGCGAATATTCTCAAATATCCTCATATTCGCGAATATCCTCATATTCGCAAATATCGTCACTAAAGAATATTAGGAGATAGATACATAGATAATATAGATAGATAGATAATATTGATAGATAGGACGATAGTTATTCGAAAATAACCATGAATATATTGAATATGTGAATTTTGTGAATATAGGACGAATATTCGTTCATATATTCGCGAAATATCGCAAATTCGAATATGGCATATGCCGCTCATCACTATTGATGAGGACATTAATCAATACTGACAAGGTCACTCCGACCATTGGCTTACATAACTATTCTTTCTGATTGTAGTCTTTACTGTCAATACTCTTTTAAGTTCAACAGAGATGGTTACAAAAGTTCTCGATCTATAAAATGATGAGGAGGAGTGATCTCTTTACATCAATAAGAGAAGATTGTGTTCACTTCATTGGCCTTCATTTGCTAAGTGTGGAGTGTCTGTGTTTCTTTTTTGTGTTTTCAACCTTTTTTCACTTGGTATTTACCAATCTGTTGCACTTTTTCCCGTAATTTAAGTCGCAGGGAAAAATTCTGTTGCACGGTAATTTCTGTCGCATGGTTCTGTCGCACGGTAATTTCTGTCACAGGGTTTTCTGTCACATGGTAATTTCTCTTTCAGGGTTTTCTGTCACACTGTAAATTCTGTCGCAGGCAGGTTTATTTCTATTGCAGGGTTTCTTCTACAGAAGTACAGATGTGGGAGGTGGGAATCCCAGCAGGGGTTTCCTTGACCTTCCAGTGAATACCCAACTTCGGCACTGGAGCGCTACACTGGCGTGGTGACACAGGAGTCGGGTATAGATTCGTAATTGCTTTTTATTGAAAATCACAAAAAGTGGCAATACATAGAAGAACTACACTTTCTTAGGGGCTCCCTCCTTCCTCAGGTCCGAGTTTCAGTGTGTGGATACAGTACTTTATATATACATATTTCCATGAAAACATTAACCCATTAAACATTTGAAGTTTGCCGGGTCTGAATGCCATTGGAGGCTGAGTATGACATCAGCCTCCAGGGTCTATTGGCGGTGTATAGGAATAAATGGGCTATATCTATAAAATTGTGATTTTTTTGCTCATTAAAATCAATGGGTCCATTGTGGTCTATGGAGATCTTGTGCCAAATGGGGTAGAAAGCTAAACAGCAGGGTCCTGGTAGTAATATGGATGGGAGACCCTGGTGTAAGTTAAATTCCCAGGTTTATGTACAGTATTGGGATTATACTTTAGGGTCAGTACTTTCCTCAGGGAGAGGACACCTCTTCAGGTGTAATGGAGATTCAGGTTAGGCCAATTAGCACTCCACAGGCATTCTGGGTAGGGGAATATGCAAAGCAGCTCATTACACCACCTTTTCAGGTAGTGTTCCTTGGTATCAGCTTGGCTCCTGTTAAGGAATATAAAAAGCTTTTCCTCATCGTCCCTACAGCAGCACAGAAGGGATTACCTTAGTTTCCCAAGCTCATCTCAGGACCGTCACCTAGAATAATACTAATAAATTATTTAGTTAATTGCTGGGTTGGGCCAGCGGCCCTATAAAGGTACCCAACTACCAGATCACCCTGTGTTTTTTTTAGTCCTCCTCATCTTAGGATCGTCGTCGTTGGAGGATCGGCCTTGCGGGGTCTTGGCTGCTTCAAATTCTGCCATTGCGGGGTCTCTGGCTAGTATATTGCCTTTGTGGCACAGCTGCCGGTGCGGGGTCTCTGGCCTTCACATTGCCATTGCGGGGTCTCTGGCTAACACGTCGGCCATTGCGGGGTCTCTGGCCTCTTCAGGTAACCAGTCGGGGTCCTGGTAAGTACCGGTTTATCACCGGAGACCTGTTATTTAAAATATTAGCGCTGGGACGGGAGCGCTCATAGATGTACATGCCGGCGCTAAGGTCTGGCTGTGTTCCTTCGGGTCTACGCTCTGACTTTATGCAGTCAGTAGGGAGGTGCGATGTGCGCTGGCTATGTGCGCTGACTTGTATGTCAGCGATGTGTGCGCGCATCGCTGATTCTGTAAGCCGGTTTGTCCCGTCAGCTTCTCGGCGATTTGTATGTGGTTGTATGTATGTACGCTGCCTGTGTGCAGTGTTCTGCTAATACTTACAGCTCCGTGGTCAGGTAGCTTAGGCGCGCGGCCTCCAGCTGTTGTTTTCTACCTGGAGGTGGCGCGCGTCTGACGTCAGTTGCTGGACCGCTCGCTGCGGGGGGCTGGCGGGAGTAGCTATATCAGACCGGGAATCTGGCGGCTTCAGTCTCTCTGAGCTGGGCAGCCGGGTTCTGGGTCTGATAAGGTATTGTGGCCCCTTTCCTCCTGGTTTTTATGGTACTAATATCCATACTGAATAAAGCTTACTTTTTCCATCAGATGTCGTCCGAGGCTAGTTCCAGGAAGAAAAAATCTAAGTCTAAGCATAGACTGTGCATCTCTTGTGAGCAACCGCTGTCGGATGACTACCCTTATAATGAGTGTGATCCTTGTGCAGAGAGGAATAGGAGAGCTCCAGTTGTGGAGAGAGTGAAAAGATGTTTAAGTTGTCTGCAGACACTTACTGATGATGACCCCGCTGATTTATGCAGATCTTGTGCTCCTCCAGATACCGCTTCTAGTCTAGCAGAAGAGGCTAAGACTTTCTTCTCCTGGTTCCGGAATAAGTTTTCGGATGATAAGCCGTCCGCACAAAAATTGAAGAAGGGTACAAAGAAGCGCAAGGCCGTTTCTTCATCTTCTGAATCATCTGAGCCAGTGCAGCCAGTTAAAAAACGAAAGAGAGTAATGATTCAGTCCGACTCCTCGGATTCAGAGTCTTTATCTTCTCCCTCCTCATCCTCATCGGATTCTTCTGATAAAAAGAAAAAGAAGCGCCACAGAAAGAAGTCTTCTTCTTCTTCTTCCTCAGACTCTTCTTCTTCTGAGTCATCTTCAGATTCTGAGGTCATCACTGAGGATTTTTATCTTTTCAAAAAAGATACAGCGGACGGATTAATAAAGAAGGTCAAACGCTGCGTTGAATCTGTGAGTCATGAGCGCACTAAACAGGATAAAGGTAGTTTATTCTACTTTCCAAAAAAGAAGTCCAGAAGTCTCCCTGGTCATCATGTCCCGAAGAGCATCATGGAAAGAGAATGGGGTAGACCATACAAGCGTTTGGATCTCGGTTCCAGATTCAAATCAATGTACCGCTTAGACCCATCAGTATCTGCTTCTTGGGATCAACCCGCTACTGTGGATCAAGCTGTGGCGAAGCTGTCGAAAAAATCATTCTTTCCAGCAGATGAATCTACCTTGCTCCGAGATGGCATGGATAGGAAGGCGGACACCTTCCTCAAGAGGTCACACTTAAATCTGGCTCTACTGGCCAAAGCTGCTCTGTCATCTGTTCCTGTATCTAGGGCCTTGAGACTCTGGCTCGGACAACTTTCTCAAGACATCAAATCGGGAGTTTCAAGAAAGAAGTTGACTCGTCATTTTGCTTCCATGAAGTCAGCAGCCGACTATGTCTGTGATTTTTCGGTTGATGTCTTGAAGGTAGCAGCAAAAAATATGGCGGTAGGCAACTCCACACGTAGCGCCATCTGGCTGAAGCCCTGGACTGGAGACGCTTCTTCAAAGGGTAATTTTTGTTCCCTTCCATTTGAGCCTGGAAAATTGATTGGGAAAAAGCTGTATAAGGTCCTCAAACAAAATAAGAAGGATAAAGAGCTTTCCCTTCCACAATCCTTTCGGAAACCCTTCAGAAGTGGGCGTAGCCAGAGGTTCAGAGGTGGTGGCCGTAGACGTCAATTTCAAGAAAGAGACAAAAAATTCCAGTCGAGATACCAGGATAAGGGGAAGAAAAAGCAATCGGGTCCCTCAAATCCTAAGGCCGAGTTCTGACGCCAGCTGTATAGATCCGGTGGGAGCAAGATTATTAAAATTCTTTCCACAATGGCAGAAAGTCACATCGGATCCATGGGTCCTCCGCATAATCCAAAGAGGATATTCACTGGAGTTTCTTCATCAGCCAAGGGACAGATTCCTCATCAATCAAGATCAGGATTGCAGGGTTCTGGCTCTACTGTCGGAATTTATCCTCAAGGGAGCTCTGGAACCTGTACCTCCAGGGGAAAAGTTTCAGGGAGTATACTTCCACGTGTTTCCCGTCCCCAAACCCGATCGCAAATGGCGTCTCATTATAGATCTTCGGTATCTGAACAAACACCTTGTAAAAACAAGATTCAAGATGGACAATATAAAATCTCTTTACAGTATTGTAAGGCCCGAAGAGGTAATGGTTTGCCTGGACTTGAAAGATGCGTACCTTCATGTGCCTATCCAAGAGGCCGACAGAAGATATTTAAGAATTGCGGTCCAGGGGAAGAAGCAGGTGCTCCACTATCAGTTCAGGGTGCTGCCCTTTGGCCTATCCCCCGCACCGAGGATTTTTACAAAGTTGGTGATTGTCCTGGTGGCTGCGCTCCGTCTACAAGAAATAAGGATCATCCCTTATTTAGACGACTGGCTAATCATAGCCAGCAACCCAGCAGTCTTGAGAAGCCACTTACGGATTTGTCTACAGCTGTTGCAAGAAGTAGGGTTCTTGGTGAACTTCGAGAAGTCCAAACTGATTCCTTCCTCCCGTATGCAATTTCTAGGTCTGATTGTGGACCTTCAGGAAATGAAGATTTTTTTGCCCAGGACCAAGGTCCTGTCCATAGGAATCAAGATCCGGAAGTTGTGTCATACGCCAAGGATAGCCATCAGAGAAGCCATGAGTGTGCTGGGGATGCTAACGGCCACCATAGAGGCAGTGCCTTGGGCAAAGGCCCATTTCAGAGAATTCCAGCACGAGATCCTGACCGCCTGGAACAAGAATCTGTCATCTCTAAATCACTTCATTTCCATACCCCTGAAGATTCGGAAAAATCTCCTGTGGTGGACCATCCGCTCAAATCTAGAGCAGGGGAAGAGTTTTCTCAGTGTTTGGCATGTGACCATTACCACCGATGCGTCTGCCTCAGGATGGGGTGCCCATCTGAAGGAGAACTGGGTCCAGGGTTCCTGGTCATCAACAATGATGTCGAAGTCCTCCAACTTTCGAGAGCTGATGGCGATTCACCTGGCCCTGCAGCACTTCGAACCCTTGCTCTTCAAGAAATCTGTTCTGGTGCAAACCGACAACGCCACCGCGGCCTACTACTTAAACAAACAGGGAGGCACCCGGTGCCTATCATTACAGAATCTGTGTGCGCGAATCATGGCATGGGCAGAACCGATTCTTCTAGATCTCAGAGCCATCCACATCAGAGGGGTGTTGAATGTTCAAGCGGATTTCCTGAGTCGCGAAATTTTGCTTCCCACGGAATGGTCTCTCAATGTGAAGTATTTCAAGCCACTAATACGGAGATGGGGTTGCCCGGAGATAGACCTAATGGCAACCAGGGAGAACCGGAAACTGGAGAAGTTTGGATCCCTGAATGTGCAAGATCATCCAGAAGTCCTAGATGCCTTCTCAGTTCCGTGGAACAGGAAGTTTGTATATCTCTTCCCTCCACTACCTATTCTTCCAAGAGTACTGAGCAAAATATTGAGAGAACAACCCACGGTCATACTGATAACACCATTCTGGCCGCGGAGGCCTTGGTTTCCAATCATTCTTCAGCTGGCGAAGGGGAACTTCTACAAGTTTCCAGAGGCACCGGATCTGTTGATCCAGAAGGGGTTCCTCCATCCTCAACCGGGCAGATTGCATTTAGCAGCCTGGTATCTGAGAGGGAAAAATTGATTAACATGGGGTTCTCCAATGAAGTGGTGAATACACTTTTGTCTTCAAGAAGACCATCTACTAACTTTGTCTATTCCAGGATATGGAAGAAATTCGTGAGCTGGTTGGCTCTCTCGGGTCTTCAGTTCTCGGTAAAGGCAGTACTTCAGTTTCTTCAAGAAGGCTATGACAAGGGGCTGAAAGCCAATACACTTAGAGTACACATGACTGCTATCAATGCTATGTCAGAGGGAATACTTGCTAACCATCCTCTAATCACGAGATTTTTCAGGGCCTTGAAGAGATTGAGACCGTGTGTGCGTCCGCCTGTGGCCTCTTGGGACTTGACTCTTGTACTTAATAGTCTGACTTCCTCACCGTTTGAGCCCATTGATGTGATTGAGCTTAAATGGCTATCCATGAAGCTCCTCTTCCTTATCGCTATTACTTCAGCAAAAAGAGTTGGAGAGCTTCAAGCTCTATCTTCCAGAGAGCCATTTCTCAAGGTTCTGCCGGAAGGAGTGAAACTGAGAACGGTTCCTTCATTTCTGCCGAAAGTTTCCTCTACCACAAATATCAACAAGGAAACGTTCCTTCCTGTATTTTATCCGGATCCTGTATCGGAAGAACAAGAGAGATTCCATCGCTTGGATGTCAAGCGTTCTCTAATCTGCTACCTCAGTAGAGTTCAGCAGATACGGAAGGAAGAAAACCTCTTTATTCTGCCAGCAGGGGCCAGAGTGGGCCAGAAAGCCTCCAAGGATACTCTAGCCAGATGGATACGAATGACCATCGTTGAAGCCTATCAAAAGGAAGGAAAGGAGCCGCCTTATCCTTTAAAGGCTCACTCTACTCGGGCTACTTCCACATCTTGGGCGGAGAGAGAGAACAGGTCTCATTGGTGGAAATATGCAACGCTGCTTCTTGGTCCTCTTCTTCTACATTCGCCAGGCATTACAGACTGGATTTTCAGACCTTGAACCCAGCCTTCAGTACCGGAGTGTTGTCGGCTGTATCCAGGAATTAATCCCCCCCTTTGTGTTCTATGTTAGATCCCTTCTGTGCTGCTGTAGGGACGATGAGGAAAGTGGGTATTTTACTTACCGTAATTCTACTTTCCTCGAGTCCCGAAGGCAGCACAATACCCACCCAATAAAATTATGTTTTTTGCATTGAATCGGTCTATTTTATTACACAGGGTGATCTGGTAGTTGAGTACCTTTATAGGGCCGCTGGCCCAACCCAGCAATTAACTAAATAATTTATTAGTATTATTCTAGGTGACGGTCCTGAGATGAGCTTGGGAAACTAAGGTAATCCCTTCTGTGCTGCCTTCGGGACTCGAGGAAAGTAGAATTACGGTAAGTAAAATACCCACTATATTCCTTAACAGTAGGCAAGCTGATACCAGGGAACACTACCTCAAAAGTTGGTGTAATGAGCTGCTTTGCATATTCCCCTACTTTATTTAGGATAGACATGATTTTTTGAACCATGGGAACTAGGTCAATTGGATACCACACATTACCTCCTTTTTCAATTAACCTAGTTGCCCATTTATGGCATCGAATTGACCTAGTTCCCACGGTTCAAACACTTTCTTAACTATCAACTGACCCATATATGTCTATCCTAATTAAAGTATGATCCCAATACTGTACATGAACCTGAGAATTGAACCCACACCAGGGTCTCCCATCCACATTACTCCCAGGACCCTGCTGTTTAGCTTTCTACTCCATTTGCCACAAGATCTCCATAGACCACAAAAATCACAATGTTATAGATCTAGCCCATTCCCTAACACCACCAATAGACCCTGGAGGCTGACGTCCAATGGCATTCAGAGCTGGCAAACTTCAAATGCTTAATGGGTTAATGTATTCATGGAAATATGTATATATAAAGTACTGTATCCACACACAGTAACTGGGACCTGTGGAAGGAGGGAGACACATATAGATAGATGTATTAAATGAATATATTTATATCTTTTTTTTTTTTTTTTTAATCACCATCATTACTGAAACGATAGGGAAAAAAAGTGTTGAAAAATCTCATAAAAAATGTGTTAATAAAGCTAAAAGCTTGCTTAGAAATTTAATTGTGCAAAAAAATTTAAAAATTACAAGTAAGACTTACAAAATTACAAGTAAGATGAGGCAGGAAAAGGAGCAAACAGCCAGAGAATTTACTCCGCTTTCTGAACATGCTTTAAAGTGTCGGGTTTTCTTCCCAGATAATTCACATGAATTTCAGAGTGGGTTTAGGAAAAAGACGAGTGATTTTGGCTGAAATGTAGGGAACACACCCCTTTTCCCTGAAAACAACACCCATTTTGTAGGTTTTTTTTTCACTCTGAGTGATTCAGATTCTGTCGGGTTTTTTATGTCGCACATTGGGCCTCATTTATTAAGAGTGTCGGGTTTTTGCTAGTGGGAAAAGTTGTTTCAGACTTGTAGAATTCCTCTCTATTTACTATTGGGAAAAGTCGGGAACATTTTCTGACCAGCTTTTTCTAGGTCGATATTTCCAGCCATTTACCCACAGGATTTTCTGTGAATTCAATAGTAAATCGGTCAGGTTGTGACAGACCACACCCCCTTTTCGGCTTTTCACAGTGCAATGTCGGGTTTGTTGGATTTTCCAGGCGCACACTGTTGCACACTTGCGCAGACATGTCTCAGACACTCTGCGCCAAAATAAACAGACAAAAACTGGTCGGCTTCAGCTTAGTAAATGAGGCCCATTCTGTTGCACATTCATGTTAGTAAATGAGAGCCATTGTGACCTAGTTCTAGTTTACCAGATGATCTGTGTCAGCACCATGGACAGTGTTTTTCTTCTCCGTGGAAAAGACAAGACTGTGATAATAGTAAAATACTAATAAATTGTAATTATAAAGGGCAAACATATTCTACAGCACTTTCTGGAATTAAATAAATAGACTTTAAAGTACCTTGTGTGTTTGCACAACTTTGTGCACAGGCTGGGTTTGCACAAAAAAAAAAAAATCACGCAATTTTCTGCGAAAATCACGATTCTGGTGTCCACAAAAAGAATACACTTTTCTATTCTTTTTGCAGATTTTGCTCAGAAATGCATTACCATCTATGACACTTTCCGAGTGGTCCTAGCATCCATCGGATTTTTCAAATGCGAAGAATGTACTTCTGTGACCTGAAGAATCCATACCTTTCTGTAGGGGTAAAGCATGAAGAATCAAGAGATTACTTAGACTTTACACCTCAGTTCAACAGCACCAAAATAATTGGGGCTCATTGGATCCTATCTTCTAGTGCAGAAGATTTTCAACATTTTTGTGCAAAATATTGTTTTAGGATCTATTCTCACATACAGTATTCTACGCAGATTTGATGCACAGGATTTGAAGCTGTAGTCAGTCATTTAGTTTACATTAGAATCTGCAGCATAAAATCCTGCATATCAAATCTGTGCAGAATACTGTACGTGTGAATAGACCCTTAAGGTATGCCAAACGATATGTGGTATAGCTATGCAACAGTGTCTAGAGATGTATCAAATTTAGCATACATCAGAAGTCACTGTGATAAATTTGGCTTATCTTCAGACTTCCTGGTCTACGTTTATGTTGCCTGAATATTTGACAAGATTAAAGGGGCACTCTGGCCCCAAGACATCTTATCCTCTATCAAAAGGATAGGGGATAAGATGTCTGATCACAGGGGTCCCGCCGCTGGGGACCCCCGCTATCTAGCATGCAGCACCCACCTGTAAGTACTGCCGGAAGCGCTGGAGGTTTGCATTTTTTCCCCCCCCCCGACTACGGGGACGGAGTATCATGATGTCACAACTCCTCCCCGTGTGATGTCACACCCCGCACCCTCAATGCAAGTCTATGGGAGGAGGTGTGATGGCCGCCACACCCACTCCCATAGACTTGCATTGAGGGGGTGGGGTGTGACGTCATACAGGACAGAGTCATGACGTTGTGGTTGGGAGGCAAAAGACTGCGAACCTCCAGCACTTCCGGCAGTACTTACAGGTGGGTGCTGCATACTAGATTGCGGGGGTCCCCAGCAGCTGGACCCCCGTGATCAGACATCTTATCCCCTATCCTTTGGATATGGAATAAGATGTGTTGGGGCCAGAGTACCCCTTTCATAAGACATTTCCTGTGTATTGATCTTATTGCTAACACTTGACAATAAGTACAGATGAACTAAATCTTTAGTTCCTCATTTGGGTAGTGTAACTCTTCAGATGAACCAGTCTGTTTAGTTCAGTCCCATGCAAAAACACAGATCGCACGCCGTGTTATCACAATGGGGTGTGCCAAGTGACAAACGTAGCTCTATTACATCCTCATTGTAGGGAAATTGGATTTAGCATTGCAAGGATGTTTTGTTGCTTTTATCTTGGGTACCTGGGGTTTTTGAAGTTGTACATTTAGAATTGAAACCGTATACAGATGTAGCCAGCAAATGGTATCCATGCCAGAAATGCATCAGTCCTGGTATTACATAATGATCATCCGTATTAATGTGGGGACAACTGCTGGGAGGAAGTGAGCAGCAAAATACTCCTATCAGGATTTCATTGCCTTCCACGGAGTAACACACTGAGGAGAATCTGGTATTTGGGGTATGGTACTGCTGAGGTGACAGCATGTACTGTGTCTAAGTATGGTAGGTGCTATATCTGAGAGTTTTTCCTTTTTTTTGTCCAACTATACAATTGTAGAACTGGCCCCAGAAAACCCTTTAACATCTATTTGGTAGCATGAAAAAAGCTCTTACCTTTAAATGTAAAAAATAAAATAAAAAAATATACAAAGAGCTGCTAATATAATTCACAAATATAATAATAATAATAATAATAATAATATTTGTTCTTATTATTATTATTATAATTATTATTAATCATCTCATCATTTATTTATGTAAGTAAAAGTAAGAGCCCCTAGCACTTGCCAAGGGACACACCACAGAGGGAGACCAAATCCACTTAGATATAAAATACAAAAAAAAATAATTATAATTAAATCCACTCTAGGTGGTGATTCTTGTTAAAAATAATAAATAAATAATCAAAATATATATAGCATGCCAGCAGTTTTTAATGTAAAATACATTAGATTATGCATTTTGGAGTACAACCTACACCCTTTTTAGGCACTTAAAGTGAATTTCCAATGTCTGATATGTGGGGATCCAACTACAAGAACTTCCACGATCACAACAAAAAGGGGACAAAACACTCCCAATAGGGGACAAAACACATCCATTAGGGGACAAAATATTCCCAATAGGGGGCAAAACACTCCCAATAGGGGACAACCAGGCTTATGTGCTTCCCCACTTGTACACAGGGCTGCCATCAAAGGGGTATAGCCAATACCTCAGTAAGTGGCTCGGGTAGAAAACCTTAAAGACATGAAGTTAAATGTGGACACTTTTAAGAGCACCCTAAATAGGTCCTGTAATAAAATATAATGTATACTCTACAGTGATATACATCCTAGAAACAGGAGAAAACCTATTAGGCTAAATAAAAACAAGAGACATTTCAAATTAAATATAACACACGTGGAGGGCAATACAATGCTAGCAGCACGCCAACTATATATTTTTCATAAAGTGAGCGACTTTAAAAGACATGACTCACGTTTCTTGAAATGTAAAATTCTTCTGACTTTATTTTTTAAATCCGTATTGCACATAGATTAGTCTCACAGGACCTTCATTTTAAATAATACTCAATGGAAAACAGCAGCATTTTCAGCATGTTCACCAGTCATGGCACAAAGTTTCAGGGGCAGACACCCTTATTCATGTGCACTGACTGCTGGGAACGTGAACTTCTAAAAGGAACATACACAGGTGCCCATTAATTAGCTAAGTTTTATTCAATGTAAACCTGCACTAATATTTAAGATTAGTATAACAGCTAAAAACAACCTGATAGAACCTATAAAAATGCATTAAAGCTGCAATGCTCATTCATACCTTTCGGTATTCCAGGCAAAAACTTTTTTTTATATATCAACTGGCTCCGGAAAGTTAAACAGATTTGTAAATTACTTCTATTAAAAAATCTTACTCCTTCCAATAGTTATTAGCTTCTGAAGTTTTCTGTCTAACTGCTCAATGATGATGTCACGTCCCGGGAGCTGTGCATGATGGGAGAATATCCCTTGCATGATGGGAGAATATCCCCATAGGAGCTGGACAGCTCCCGGGACGTGAGTCATCAGAAAGCAGTTAGACACAAAACAGCAACTCAACTTCAGAAGCTAATAACTATTGGAAGGATTAAGATTTTTTAATAGAAGTAATTTACAAATCTATTTAACTTTCCGGAGCCAGTTGATATATAACAAAAAGTTTTTGCCTGGAATACCCCTTTAATGTTTCCAACTCTGTAATCCAAAACATCTCGCGCTGCAGCAGGCGTTTTCAATTCAGATTTTTGTGTGAATAGTTACCTGTTTTAGTGTGAATAGTTACCTGTTACAATATTTGCCAGCGTAGCTCTGAAATTTGATGACATTCTTCTTTAAAGTGCTGTGCAACTGTTGTTTCACCATATTTATTAGATATTGTAATGTAATTATGTCCTCCTGCTCATTCTTCAGGGCTTTCCTAATCGCAGCTCTATGTTTATTAATGTGTATTTTTACATTTCTGGATGTTTGTCCTATATAGCCTTTACCGCAAGAGCATTACAATAAATATATTACATTCTTCGAGTTGCTTTTGTAGGGTGATGAATAACGTCTCCTTTGATTATACTATTGCAATTGGTATATGACAAACATGCAAATGTGTCGTGTCTGCGTGATGACATAAATGTTTGCCTATCTTTCTTTTTTCCTGCAATGTCACTCTTTATTAATCTCCTACTGATTTTCCTTTCCTGTGCACATACATAGGTAAATTTTTTTAAAGTGTGCCATACTTTTGATCAGCTTTTAATAAACTCCAATATTTCTTTATTGTTTTTTTTACGAGGTTGCTTCCTACCTTCGTACCTACATATAGGACCCTTTGTCTTCTTTTTTCTTTTTTTCGGCCCTAAACCTCAGTTCTTCTCTTGTACATTCTTTTATTTTATTCTTCTCTTTTTCAACTATTTTCTGACTGTATCCCTTTTCCATGAATTTTTTCACTATTTTACTACCTGCTTTTTCATACTCCTCGGCAGTACTAGTTATTTTCCTAGCCCGGATGAACTGGCTTCTTGGTAACCCTTTAAAGACTGTTGAGAATGATAACTTTTCCTATTTAACATGTTATGCCTATCCGTGGGTTTAGTATATAACGAGGTAGAAAAACCCAAGCCTGTTTTTTTCACCTCTTCATCTAGAAAGTGTATTGTAGTGGCATTGTATGTAATAGTGAACTTGATTGTATCGAGCAATTTATTAATTTTTTCAACAAATTAAAGCAATGCTTCCTCACTGTCGTGCCACAAAAAGAAGACATCATCCACGTAGCGAAGCCACGTGGACAATGTGTTCAATAATCCTGTGGAAAAAAGATAATGCTCCTCGAATGTATTCATAAAAATATTGGCAAACAACAGGGCTACAGATGACACCATGAAACGCCGCATGTTTGCAGATAATATTCTTTATCAAATTATAATTTTTGGATAAGACAAAGTCCAATAATGTCATAAGAAACGAGAGACATTCTATTATCCAAAGTAGCTATTTTTTTGATAAGGCCTCACGTATATACTCCATTCCCTCATCCTGAGGGATATTAGTATAAAGACTTTGAACGTCTAATGTGCATAAGAAAGTAATGTCAACACTAGGAATTTTTTTCTAAATGTAACAAAAAATCTGTAGTGTCACATAGACATCTAGGCAATTTCGGAAATGATCAGTTGCCCTGGTGGCCTGTCGTGATCCTTGTGGATTTTAGGTATATTTTACAACACCAGAACCCTCGGATACTCCACTATAAGAGACTTACACATTTTATCAGAAATAATACCGTCTTGACAGCATTGTGTTATATATGTGTCTACCATTTCTTTAAATTCAATAGTAGGGTCTTTCTTCAATTTCCTATATACTTTATCATCTGATAACTGATCCAAAATGTCAGACACATAATAATCTCTGTTCATAACAACAATGCCCCCCACAAATCCGATCTCTTAATTATAAGGGAGGGGTCATTCTGTAAATCTTTCAATGCAGATCACTCAGATTTGCTAAGATTAGATTTTACAAAGACAACAACAAAATCCCCAGGGATTCCAGGGCAAATTATATGTGACAACAACCTTTAGGGGTCGCCCCCCAAGGGGTTAACCCTAAACTAGAAACCCCCCTTAAAACTAAATTTTATTAAGTCATTTAAAATATATGAGCTCCGGTGTAATGATCTAAAAGCACAGCTAGTAGTTGCTTGAATCGTGTGTAGCCTCTGTACCTTGATAAAGTTGGTTTATCCAACGAAACGTCGGGTAGCGGAGGGCTATTCACATTTTAACTAGCAGCTTACAGTGCTTCTCTATCTATATAGTGGCATCCGCAGATCAGTGCTACAAAAGCACAATACCATCACCTAAGAAGTTACAGGGTGCCTACACACGATTCAAGCAACTACTAGCTGTGCTTTTAGATCATTACACCGGAGCTCATATATTTTAAATGACTTAATAAAATTTAGTTTTAAGGGGGGTTTCTAGTTTAGGGTTAACCCCTTGGGGGGCGACCCCTAAAGGTTGTTGTCACATAGATTTTACAAAGGGCACATCAGACCAAAACTCATCTATTTCTTGCAACACAGTTGTAGAGAACACTTCTAAACTGTTATTATTTATCACTGGATCAAATGTAGAAGATTTGCGCAAGGCTATAAGAATTTCATCCAATGGAGACATTCTCCCAGATGCAGATCGATTAATGTTGAATAGAAACATTTGCATACGTAAATTTCTGCAGAATTTATAAAATTCTACTCTAAACTTAAATTTGGAATTTTCTTGCTGTGGAACAAAATTAAAGGGGTATTCCAGGCCAAAACTTTTTTTTTTATATATCAACTGGCTCCGGAAAGTTAAACAGATTTGTATATTACTTCTATTAAAAAATCTTAATCCTTCCAATAGTTATTAGCGTCTGAATTTGAGTTGTTGTTTTCTGTCTAACTGCTCTCTGATGACTCACGTCCCGGGAGCTGTGCAGTTCCTATGGGGATATTCTCCCATCATGCACAGCTCCCGGGACGTGACATCATCATTGAGCAGTTAGACAGAAAACTTCAGAAGCTAATAACTATTGGAAGGATTAAGATTTTTTAATAGAAGTCATTTACAAATCTGCAACAACAAAGAAAAGTATGCACTCACCGCTTTTTAAGCTGCTACGGGCTCCGAGTCCGGGATCACCACGGCAGGAATGTAGACGAAAGGTATGAATGAGCATTGCAGCTGTAATGGATTTTTATAGGTTCTATCAGGTTGTTTTTAGCTGTTATACTAATCTTAAATATTAGTACAGGTTTACATTGAATGAAACTTAGCTGATTAATGAGCACCTGTGTATGTTCCTTTTAGAAGTTCACGTTCCCAGCAGTCAGTGCGCATGAATAAGGGGGTCCGCCCCTGAAACGTTGTGCCATGACTGGTGAACATACTGAAAATGCTGCTGTTTTCCATTGAGTATTATTTAAAATGAAGGTCCTGTGAGACTAATCTATATGCACTGATGAGGGCAGTAATATGCCTAACTATTAGCAGAAAAAACTCTGTATTTTTGTAATACACCAGCCGGTGGATACTATTGTTTGGACTTTGACGGTATGGAGCACCTTGACAGCATTAACAGGTACTAAATGGTACAATACTTGGATGTATGTATGCGGTATGCACTGATGAGGGCAGTAATAGTCCTAACTATTAGCACAAAAAACTCAGTATTTTTGTAAAACACCAGCCAGTGGATACTATTGTTTGGACTTTGACGGTTTGTAGCACCTTGACAGCTACTAAATGGTACAATACATGGATGTACCTATGCGGTATGCACTGATGAGGGCAGTAATATGCCTAACTATTAGCAGAAAAAAAATCTGTATTTTTGTAAAACACCAGCCAGTGGATACTATTGTTTGGACTTTGACGGTATGGAGCACCTTGACAGCTTAACAGGTACTAAATGGTACAATACTTGGATGTACGTATGCGGTATACACTGATGAGGGCAGTAATATGCCTATTAGCAGAAAAAACTCTGTATTTTTGTAAAACACCTGCCGGTGGATACTATTTTTTGGATGTTTGGACTTTGACGGTTTGGAGCACCTTGACAGCTACTAAATGGTACAATACTTGGATGTACCTATGCGGTATGCACTGATGAGGGCAGTAATATGCCTAACTATTAGCAGAAAAAACTCTGTATTTTTGTAATACACCAACTGGTGGATACTATTGTTTGGACTTTGACGGTGTGGAGCACCTTGACAGGTACTAAATGGTACAATACTTGGATGTACCTATGCGGTATGCACTGATGAGGGCACTAATATGCCTAACTATTAGCAGAAAAAGCTCTGTATTTTTGTAATACACCAGCCGGTGGATACTATTGTTTGGACTTTGACGGTATGGAGCACCTTGACAGCTTAACAGGTACTAAATGGTACAATACTTGCATGTACCTATGCGGTATGCACTGATGAGGGCAGTTATATATGCGTAACTATACGCAGAAAAAACTGTTTAAAAGAAAAAAAGAAAAAAAAGCCGGTGAATAGTATTGTTTGGACTTGCACAGTATGTAGCCAGCCCCTTGACAGATTAACAGGTAGAAAATGGTGCAAATGCACTACAGTCCACTGAACAATCACGTATTTCTGAACAGCAGCAGGACCCAACAGTGTAGCACCACAAAAAAATGAAAAACAATCCAGGGATTAAACCCTAAATTGCACTCTGTCACACAATTCTGAGCAGCAGAAGTTTTGTGGAGCAAATAAAAATAAACTCAATTGGGCTGAAAAATGAGGAGATAAGATGCTTCAGAAAGTTCCGGCAGCTTGGAGATCTGTATGAGACAGCTGACAGCTATCTGCCCCTCTCTGCTGCAATGCTCAATAACGTGAATAGGAGGTTTAGCTATCAATGATCCTTCTCAGTGTAACAGCACAGCACTCTGCACTCCTGTCTTTCCCTAATGCTGATGTGACTAGCAGTTGCAGTGTAACACTGTGGTATGAGCTATTCACACACACGCAGTCCCGTCCTCCCCATCTGAGTGCATAGATGAAATGAAGAGAGGCAAGATGGCCGCCGATTATATAAGGGCTGTGACATCACAGGGGTCAGTGAACACTGATAGGCTGCATCTCACATGTGGTTCAGGGTCAGCCCGCCTACCTTCATTCCCGCTGCTGTTTCCCTCCCTCCCATAATCCCCTGCCCCATGTACTCACATGTGGATCCTCCATCTTAGGTCCCCAATAGCCTGGAACGTTGTAAAATGGAGTTTAATGAAGCGATTTGCGTGATAGAATTTTTCATGAAATTCGTAACGAATTCGGGTTCGTCAACTTCGATTCACTCATCTCTAATCTCAAGCCCTTTGGAAGTTATGCATATTTCCCATTGACTTTAAACATAAACCCCGCCCCTGGCAAATGGGGGTGAGTAAGGGTTAAATCACCTATCCCATGTTTGTTGTTGACATATAAGTAACATGTGTGCCAAGTTTCATGTTAATATCTTTAGCCGTTTGGACGTGATGCTGGAACATACACACATACATACATACATACACACACACACACACACACACACACGTTGAGTTTTATATATATATATACTAGCTGAGTACCCGTCGTTGCCCGGTTTTTCCTTCCTAATCCTTGTTGGGGAGGAAAATAAACAAAGGAGGAAGCTTTTGACTTCATATCCCATCCTCATATATTGTTGTCATATCCCAACCCCATATCCCATCCTCATATCCCGACCTCCTATCTCAACCTCACATTCCGTCCTCCTATCCCATCCTCCTATCCCGTCCTCATATCCCGTCCTCCTATCTCGATCTCCTATCCTGACCTCCTATCCCGACCTCCTATCCTGACCTCCTATCCAATCCATCTATCCCAACCTCCTATCTCGACCTCCTATCCTGACCTCCTATCCCGTCCTCATATCCTGCGCTCCTATCTCGCCTTCCTATCCCGACCTCCTATCCTGACCTCTTATCCTGTCCTCCTATCCCGACCTCCTATCCCGACCTCCTATCCTGACCTCCTATCCCGTCCTCCTATCTTGACCTCCTATCCTGACCTCCTATCCTGACCTCCTATCCCGTCCTCCTATCCAACCCATCTATCCCAACCTCCTAGCTCGACCTCCTATCCTGACCTCCTATCCCGTCCTCCTATCCCGTCCTCCTATCTAGACCTCATATCCCGTCCTCCTATCCCGACCTCCTATCCTGACCTCCTATCCTGACCTCCTATCTCGACCTCCTATCTCGACCTCCTATCCTGACCTCCTATCCCGTCCTCATATCCTGCGCTCCTATCTCGCCCTCCTATCCCGACCTCCTATCCTGACCTCCTATCCCGTCCTCCTATCTTGACCTCCTATCCTGACCTCCTATCCTGACCTCCTATCCCATCCTCCTATCCAATCCATCTATCCCAACCTCCTATCTCGACCTCCTATCCTGACCTCCTATCCCATCCTCCTATCCCGTCCTCCTATCTCGACCTCATATCCCTTCCTCCTATCCCGACCTCCTATCCTGACCTCTTATCCCGTCCTCCTATCCCGACCTCCTATCCCGACCTCCTATCCTGACCTCCTATCCAGTCCTCCTATTCAATCCTCCTATCTCGACCTCCTATCCTGACCTCCTATCCCGTCCTCCTATCCCGTCCTCCTATCTAGACCTCATATCCCGTCCTCCTATTCCGACCTCCTATCCTGACCTCCTATCCTGACCTCCTAACTCGACCTCCTATCTCGACCTCCTATCCCGACCTCCTATCCCGTCCTCCTATCCAATCCATCTATCCCAACCTCCTATCTCGACCTCCTATCCTGACCTCCTATCCTGTCCTCATATCCTGCGCTCCTATCTCGCCTTCCTATCCCGACCTCCTATCCCGTCCTCCTATTTAATCCATCTATCCCAACCTCCTATCTCGACCTCCTATCCTCACCTCCTATCCCGTCCTCCTATCCTGTCCTCCTATCTAGACCTCATATCCCGTCCTCCTATCCCGACCTCCTATCCTGACCTCCTATCCCGTCCTCCTATCTTGACCTCCTATCCTGACCTCCTATCCTGACCTCCTATCCCGTCCTCCTATCCAATCCATCTATCCCAACCTCCTATCTCGACCTCCTATCCTGACCTCCTATCCCATCCTCCTATCCCGTCCTCCTATCTAGACCTCATATCCCGTCCTCCTATCCTGACCTCCTATCCTGACCTCTTATCCCGTCCTCCTATCCCGACCTCCTATCCCGACCTCCTATCCTGACCTCCTATCCCGTCCTCCTATCTTGACCTCCTATCCTGACCTCCTATCCTGACCTCCTATCCCGTCCTCCTATCCAATCCATCTATCCCAACCTCCTATCCCGACCTCCTATCCTGAACTCTTATCCCGTCCTCCTATCCCGACCTCCTATCCCGTCCTCCTATCTAGACCTCATATCCCGTCCTCCTATCCCGACCTCCTATCCTGACCTCCTATCCTGACCTCCTATCTTGACCTCCTATCTCGACCTCCTATCCCGACCTCCTATCCGGACCTCCTATCCCGTCCTCCTATCCAATCCATCTATCCCAACCTCCTATCTCAACCTCCTATCCTGACCTCCTATCCCATCCTCATATCCTGCGCTCTATCTGGCCTTCCTATCCCGACCTCCTATCCTGACCTCCTATCCCGTCCTCCTATCCCGACCTCCTATCCCGACCTCCTATCCTGACCTCCTATCCCGTCCTCCTATCTTGACCTCCTATCCTGACCTCCTATCCTGACCTCCTATCCCGTCCTCCTATCCAATCCATCTATCCCAACCTCCTATCTCGACCTCCTATCCTGACCTCCTATCCCGTCCTCCTATCTAGACCTCATATCCCGTCCTCCTATCCCGACCTCCTATCCTCACCTCCTATCTCGACCTCCTATCTCGACCTCCTATCCCGATCTCCTATCCCGACCTCCTATCCCTACCTCCTATCCAATCCATCTATCCCAACCTCCTATCTTGACCTCCTATCCTGACCTCATATCCCGCGCTCCTATCTTGCCTTCCTATCCCGACCTCCTATCCCGTCCTCCTATCCTGTCCTCCTATCTTGACATCCTATCTAGACCTCATATCCTGTCCTCCTATCCCGACCTGCTATCCCGACCTCCTATCCCGACCTCCTATCCCGTCCTCCTATCTCGACCTCCTATCTAGACCTCCTATCCCGTCCTCCTATCCCGTCCTCCTATCCCGACCTCCTATCCCATCCTCCTATCCCTTCCTCCTATCCCGACACATAGTATGTGTATACATTTCCCATTGATTTGTATGGGACTTTAAACAAAAACCCTGACCCTCACAAATGGGAGTAGTTAAGGGTTAAATTAACTATCCTATATTTTAAGTGGACATTTAAGTAACATATGACCAAGTATTATCGAAATATATCCAGCCGTTTGGAAGTTATGCAGTAACATATTTCTCATTGACTTTAATGGGACTTTAAACATAAACCCTGCCCCTGGAAAATTGGGGTGGGTAAGGGTTAAATCACCTATCCTATGTTTGTTGCTGATGTATCAGTAACATGTGTGCCAAGTTTCATGTTAATATCTTTAGCCGTTTGGACGTGATGCTGGAACATACACACATACATACATACATACATATATATACACACACACACACACACGTTGAGTTTTATATATATATATATATAGATTGCAAAACTACATCCTTAAGCGTTAATGTCATACAGTCATAAAAAGAACTTGTTGATATCTGAGGAAATAGTAGGAATCAGATGTGAATTGTATTGATTGGCTTTGCCTACAACTCACCAGGTCATAATTTTGATATTTTTGATCATTTTGATAATTTTTACAATTTCATAATTAATATTTTAATGACCATAAATCATAATTCATAATTTATTTATTACCGCACGACAATAGACAATGAGTTCACACAGGTATATCAAAATTCATATTAATTGGATATATAGTAGATCATGAACCGTTGTTGGACAAAGCTCACAGGGGTGGGAAGGTAGATGTAGTTTACTCTTTCCATGACTAATAAAGAAGCCTGTCTAGTAGCTGCAGGTCACCCGTCCTTGTGACTGGTGCCTACACTGCAATCATGTGTGTCCATGGTGCTAAGAGGTGTTCTGTTAATAGTACAGAAATGATTGGTTCCATTCACAGAAGGCCCATACATGTGTGATAAAAGACACTTGAGTAGTTGATGTTCACCAAATACAATATTCCACACAGTGTGATATACAAAACAGACCAAATTTTCATGCACGTTATCAGTAGTATAAAATAGAATTAGTCAACTGATGTGCAGGAGTATCCCAAAAATATAGATATATTTTTAGCCAACGCGTTTCGCCGAGCTGTGTATTAACAGTTAACTCATCAGGGATGTAGCTAGAAATACTCCTAGGGTAAAAATAACCCCTACAGAACTATATACACAGTACAGTAGTAGTTGTGTGGATAGTTGATGGTTGCCTGAGGACCCAACAGAAAGGATATGATTGGTGCTTGAGTACCGGTGTAGTCTATTCAGATTGTGGAAGACCTGTATATAGTGAGGTATAGTACTGTTGCCTGGGTCTTAGAAGAGTGTGCCTTATAGGTGACAGGGTCTTATCCTGTCTTGTTTGGTGATAGGTTAATGAGATGGTGCTGATTAGTGTTGCTCGCGAATATTCGCAATGCGAATTTTATTCGCGAATATAGCGCTATATATTCGTAATTACGAATATTCTTTTTTTTTTTTTTTCACAGTACACATCACAGTGATCATCCCTCTCTGCTTCCAGCTTGTGTGGTGTAAAGAAGGCTCTAATACTACTGTGTGAGACTGGTGTGCGAATTTTCGCATATGCGAAAACTTGTATATGCTAATTTTCGCATATGCGAATTTTCGCTTATGTTAATTTGTTTTATATAGCAATTTTCGCATACGCAAATTTTGTCATACGCAAATTTTCGCATATGCGAAAGTAAAACGAGAATATTATGAATATGCGAATATTCGCGAATATATGACGAATATTCGTCCATATATTTGCGAATATTCGCGAATTCGAATATGGCCTATGCCGCTCAACACTAGTGCTGATCTCCACATTATTGGTACAAAGTAGTATATCCCGCTTGGTGAACCTTATGTGGAGCAGGACAGGGTGTAGAGGTGATAACTTTAGGTCCGTGCTAGGAGGGGGCCCGCCATATGTTGTGGGGCAAGCATAGGGTCCCAGGTGCTGGATATATAAAGATATGATATCGCTTGTGGCCCCTGGAATAAAGAAATAGGCAACTACTTTAGAGGGGTTCTCCGGTGGAAAACATTTTTTTTTTTTTTTATAAACTGGTGCCAGAAAGTTAAACATATTTGTAAATGTGCAATGCTCTCTACTGACACCTTTGTCCATCTCAGGAACTGCCCAGAGCAGGAGCAAATCCCCATAGCAAACCTCTCCTGTTCTGAACAGTTCCTGACACGGACAGAGGTGTCAGCAGAGAGCACTGTGGTCAGACAGAAAAGAAATTCAAAATGAAAATAACTTCCTCTGGAGCATACAGCAGCTGATAAGTACTAAAAGGATTAAGATTTTTAAATAGAAGTAATTTACAAATCTGTTTAACTTTCCGGCACCAGTTGGTTTAAAAAAAAAAAATGTTTTCCACCGGAGTACCCCTTTAAAGTTTTTTCTTTTTGCTTTCCTCTGGATCAACACAGTTGGGTTATAGATGAACTTGATGGAATTTTGTCTTTTTTCAACCTTATCAACTACTGTATGTAACTAAATAAGGATGAAATAGAAAAGTCCTGAATATTTTACAATTGTGTGTTTTTTTTTAGCACATCAATATTATAGAACGGTTTGCCACAGGTGATCATATTTCATGCATCTGTAATAAATTGTTCAGCACGGTGACCAATAATACACATCATATAAAGTACATTAGTTTAACAATGTGATAAAATGCACAGTTATACTCAATTTCTGAAATAGGAATAAAAATACACGATTGTATTAAGCCCCAGGGCTACCTGTCTATCTCTATTACATCTATAATGGAGTTTTCTTTTCCTAACTTTTCAGAAAAATAGACAACGAGAAAGTAGAATGCATATAATGCCGACAGAAGACTGCAATCAAGAAATAATATTTAACCGAACAAAGTATGCAATAGCGATAATGGATATTTCATTGGCACCTACAAAATAGGTAAGTTCTCCCATCAGAGAAATAAATGATAATGTCAAGGCTTGGGAACCGACTATCCATTTCTGTTTTATAATGGAAAGAATTGCAATCTTGAAAGCTCAAAAAGTTGTGACATTTTGAAAAAATATTGCTTTTATAATTGAATATGTAGCCCTTATTTTTTTGTCGGCTGTGGCCTACAAGTTCTCTCCGAAATGCTGACATTCAAGAAATATGATATTTCAAACATAATAATAGGTATAATATTGCAGTAGGTATCCGAAAAATTGGAAAATAAATTCCATTCAAAAATGAAGAATTGGCTATTGCGCTGTGTTTTATGCCTTACTGTACAATTTAAAGTCTTTGTGTGTCCTGTATTCACTGTTACAGCATAATTTCTACATTGTAGTACCCTAAGGCTGTTATTTATATGACATGCAGGTACCATCCATAATTTAACATCTTTAAACAATTGACCTTGAAAGTTCAGTCTACTACTTTGTCTAAATGGGTTAAAAAGTCTGTGTGAAATAACTCCTTAGCATAGCTTTAAAGGACATTCAGATGTCAGGTAAAAGACATAAACATGCTGCAGAAATATATAACATTGTTTACTTGTCTACTCTGAAACCACAAAAAATTCATTTCTTTTGGGTTATACTTCCTAGTTGAGCAGTGTCTCAGTACTATCATTCCCAGAATGCATTGCTTTCCTTCAGCTCCTCATTTACATTCCTCCCTGTTGAGGCTGGTCAGAGATGGTGACATCACTCAGGGGGCGGGGCTCTAGTTGAGAACCAAGATCCTGCCACAGCTCCTGACACAGCAGTGGAATGATGCATCATCTTAGGAGAGAGGAAGGAGTGGGGAAACTGCTGAGACAACATTGCGCTGAAAATTAGAGAACTACACAACTTCTTGTCAGGGGTGAATCACATAAAAACATGCTGAAGCCAATACAATTTGTGATAACACTATGTTGTGGTTCTAGGGTTCTAGTCCGTAGCTCCACTTATTATGGTAACCTGGCTGACTACACCAATTGTGGTTTTTAGGATTAGATTAAAACAAATATGCCGCCTCCCCCGACCATGTGCTTCCTTTGTCCCAATATGGCCGATGACCATTTGAACCTGAAGCAGGAAGTTCAGGCAAAATGTATAAGGCCTAAATATGTTTAGAAATACCCAGAAACACTGATGAAGTTTTGTACAACTATGAAATAATTATACCAGGTATATTGGCAGAAATGTCTTGTAACAGCAGTTTATACCACCAAATTAACAATCACCAGGTAACCAGCAAAGTTAATACAATTTAATAAAACATCAATTAGCTAATCCAAATAAAACATACATACAAGCATTAAAGGGGTACTCCGGTGAAAACTTTTTTTTCCTTTAAATCAACTGGTGGCAGAAAGTTAAACATATTTGTAAATTACTTCTATTAAAAAATCTTAATCCTTCCAGTACTTATTAGCTGCTGAATGCTACGGGAGGAAATTCCTTTCTTTTTGTAACACTGATGACATCACGAGCACAGTGCTCTCTGCTGACATCTCTGTCCATTTTAGCAACCATGCATAGCAGATGCATAGCAAATGCATAGCATATGCATAGCATATGCATAGCATATATAGGCTAAGGGCAGCATGGTGGCTCAGTGGTTAGCACTGCTGCCTTGCAGTGCTGGGGACTTGGGTTCAAATCCCAATAAGGACAACAATAAATAAAGTGTTAAAATTATTATAATAACATTAGCAGAAAGAACTGTGTTCGTGATGTCATCAGAGAGCATTCCAAAAAGAAAATAATTTCCTCTGAAGTATTCATCAGCTAATAAGTACAGGAAGGATTAAGATTTTTATTTAATAGAAGTAATTTACAAATATGTATAGAAAAATATTGCCCGGACCTTCCAAGGTAGTGTGATTTGATTGAATAGACAATAGATAACTGGGTCGTACTCCAATATTAATTCAATGGTTATTTATTTAAAATGTATAGTGCATTACTCCTCACAGGGCCCTTGTGAGAAAAAACACATATAATAGATGTACAAAATTAGATATACAAGATTAAAAAATATTATAAAAATATATCACTGGCATATAAAATAGCTCTATGTGGACGAATTCATAGAACGTCTTTAGGGTATTGTAAAGATATAATATAAATGTCCTTTTGTGTGGCAATAATAAATCAAAGTGGATACTCTGTTACCGGTCCTGGATGATGTGACTCCGTGCGCACGGCCTCCCGGCGAATTCACCATCGGCGCCTGCCAGTGCCACCAGCCTGGGACGACCACTACCGCATAACACCTGGACCTTGAGAGTTAAAGCCACAGTACTATCTAAGACCGCTGACTGCTATCTGGGCACGGGAGCTGACAGAGTCACATCATCCAGGACCGGTAACAGAGTATCCACTTTGATTTATTATTGCCACACAAAAGGACATTTATATTATATCTTTACAATACCCTAAAGACGTTCTATGAATTCGTCCACATAGAGCTATTTTATATGCCAGTGATATATTTTTATAATATTTTTTAATCTTGTATATCTAATTTTGTACATCTATTATATGTGTTTTTTCTCACAAGGGCCCTGTGAGGAGTAATGCACTATACATTTTAAATAACCATTGAATTAATATTGGAGTACGACCCAGTTATCTATTGTCTATTCAATCAAATCACACTACCTTGGAAGGTCCGGGCAATATTTTTCTATACATATTTCGTTATTTTTTGCAGCTGTGGTATAGTTGCATGCCCTGTTGACCTCAGGTAGTGTCTACACATTAATTGTGAGCTGCACTTGCACCCTTTTTTCCTAATTTACAAATATGTTTAACTTTCTGCCACCAGTTGATTTAAAAGAAAAAAGGTTTTCACCGGACTACCCCTTTAATACAATGGTATATACTCTATGTTTAGCAAACTTGCATTGCAGTTAGCAGTGATACATAAATATTTTATGTAGAAATGATACAATCAATATACTTATCCATCCAAGGCTATGTTGGAATCGATGAGGAGAAGGAAATTCTCCCCTCTTGCAGGAAGCTCCAAGAGACTGTTTTTTTTTTTATCAAGTTCTCACTAAAACTACCACTAACGCCCCTCCCAGTGGCTTAGACTCCGCCTGCTCTCCTCACATAAAGCTAAAAAACAGGTTCTTTGGCCACGTCTACTGTGTAAGCTGCCTAGACAAAGTCACTAAGCTATATGTAATGAGTAGGATGTGGTTCTGAATGTGGATTTTCCTGTATTTGGCTGAAGGTTCATGCAATGATGTGACAATGCCCTGGGCCTATCAGGAGGCTTGGACACAGAGCCAATTACATCTGGTCTTACCGTCCACCGCCTTCTCAGGTGCACATTAATACCAAGTCAGTTTGTTTCTCAGGTTGCCTGTGTTCAGTTTTTTCTGTTTTAGCTTCTGCATTACTCATTTCTTGTTCCTTCCGATGTATTTTTGACTCTTGGCTTTTGTGACCAAACTATCCCTCTATCATTCATTTTTGTACTAAAAGCTCTCTTGGTTTTCATTTAGTCTGTCTGACTATGTCTTGTCTGTTTATTTCCTATGTTTTGCACCATGTACCTTGTACTCTGCTTGTTAACCCTCTGTATCCTTACCTGCTTCCCTGACATTTGTACAATGTTTTGTTTAATTTTTTGGTCCTTGTTATGCCCTTATATTTACTCAGAACAGGGACTGCCACCCAGTTGAGGATCCATCACTTTGGGAGGATGTTCAATTAGGCATGGAAAGTGGCTGCGGGGGAGTTCAGGGCTACACTTATCTGTGCAAAAACTGCAAGCAAAGACGAATCCAATAATACAACACATATCACAAAAACTATAACCCTTCAATTTTAAGCTTTGATACAACAATTAAAACAACTTGGGGGTCATGTATCAATTCTTGGGACTTTTGGTGTCGGCTGCACCAGGTGTCGGCTGCACCGGCTGCGCCGGCATATTTAAAGAGGTGCGCACCTTTGACTGGCTAGTGTGAGTGTGCGGCAGACCTGGACTACTGTGCATAATAAATAGACTCCACATGGATCAGGTGCAGTGCATCCGGCTCATGGAGTGTAAGGTGGTAACTGGCTGGTAAGTAGTGATGCATAGCAGCAGAATGCACCACTGTATTCTATACAACAGCCCAGGCTCCTATCACTCTAATTAATTCCTGATCAGTTCCTTAGGCTGGTATAAAGTTCCTCCGTTTTAAAGACTCGTTATAATGTCCCAATATGAAAACCCTTAAAAATGGCATTTAAATGGCCCTTATAAAATCTCCTACGACCGTTACAAAATTCTATTAAAGTCTATGGGATTTTTACATTATCCATTTTAACCCTTCATAGCCCATTATGAATAACGGATGTCATTTGTCACCACACCACAGTCCTCAGTGTCCTATTTCAGAAATTAAATCTATGGTGGACTTCAATACTGTATAAAAATGATTTAATCTCAAATACTATAATATACATACAATATTAACAATATTAAAATATTCCGCAGGACCCATGCGGTAACTATAACCGGACTCAGTTTTGCTCTGATATTGAAATAGTAACATATACCATATAATATACCAAATGCTATGTATAAAATATCGATTTTACATAGCGACAATATACAACATCCACCTGTAATTAAAAATTGTGCCAAACTTCTCTTTATAAGGTTTGAGTCCACCTGTAAATTAAAATCCACCTGTAAATCAAATAAAAAGTCTCCACATTCATGTGAGTAGTGGCTCCACAGATGTAATGGTGTGCAGTCCCCTTTAACTGCGGTTGTGTTAGCTGAGCTAACTATGAATAATGTCACTGTTCACAAGTGTCCTATAAAGGAAAGATGTTTTTTGGCACTTAGTGCCACTCATCGCCCCACGTCGGGGCCTCTCGATGCCCTCCGGTGCTCGAGCCAGCAATGGAGAGTCCTACTGCAGACCGCGCGCCTGCCGGCGTCTTTCATCTTCTTCGCGGTCGCACACATGTTATTTGTGATGGAGAAAAAACATTACATGCACTATTTTTCTCCCGTCTTAAAATAACGTCGGTTATTCATAATGGGCTATGACGGGTTAAAACGGATAATGTAAAAATCCCATAGACATTACTGGGATTTTGTAACAGCCGTTTTTAAGGGTTTTCATAACAGGACATTATAACAGGTCTTTAAAATGAGGAACTTTATAGTGTGAATGCAGCCTTACATGAACAGAGATGGCAGCGGAGAGCACAGTGTCAGAAAAGACCACATAATTTCCTCCAGAGAATACAGCAGCACACAATACTACTGGAAGATTTGAGTTTTTCTAAAAAAAAAAATAGAATTAAAATTAAAAAAATTAATAAATACATTTACAAATCTGTATCACTTTCTGGCACCAATTGATTTGAAAACAAAGAGAGGGCTAGCAAGCTCAGGAATATAATGGAGAGGATTACTGGTATGTGCAAGGTTATGGCTGGGAAACACAAGTGAGTAGAATGATAAACATTACATGCTAAGAATTGGTTTCTTTTTACCCCTTAAAAATACAGTGGGTTTTGGCCTTGTGGATACAGACAATTTTCATTTTCATTTTTTCCATCCACAGACCCATAATTGTACAGGCTGGAAAAAAGTTAAGGAAGCGAAGGGTGGGGTTAACACTCCTCTGTGCTCACACCTGTTATATCAAACTGCAGCATGAAAACAGAGATGAAGAGTGATTGGATGAAGAGATGCAGCACAGCACAGCAGACTCAGGGAGGAAGTGAATGCATGGTGATTGAGGATGGGCTCAGTGCTTGGCTCAGACACACCCCTTCTAAACAATGGATGTCAGAATGAGTGAGCAGCAGAATGTCCGGATTTGCTGGCCAAATACAGAAACTAGACACATAAAAAAGACATATAAAGCATATGCATGACCTAGTGAATAACATATATAAGCATTATTTTTATGTGATATGGTAGACTTCAAACCATTCAATCCAGTCAAAATACAGTGCCTGGCTGCACTGACTCAATAAAGATTACAATGGCTTTAGGTGAAAGAGCACTAGGATCAAGGACTTTTTTTTATAGCAATATCCATTGTTAAGCTAGGAAATAGCTGTTAGCAAGACAAAATAAAGATTTTATTTTAACGTCTCTTTGAAAATATATAACAATGTGGCTTTATATAAAACCTAAGGGACCCTGCACACAGATTGCTAAATTCCTTAATAATGGAATAGAACATTGAGATACTGCAAAATGTGTGTATAATCGTAAGATGCTTTTAGTATATACTAGCTAAGTATCCGGCGTTGCTCGGTTTTTCCTTCCTAATCCTTGTTGGAGAGGGAAATAAACAAAGGAGGAAGCTTTTGACTTGTTGTCATATCCCAACCCCACATGCCGACCTCCTATCCTGTCCTCCTATCTCGACCTCTTGTCCCGACCTCCTATACCATCCTCCTATCCCGACCTTCTATCCCGATCTCCTATCCTGTCCTCCTATCCCGTCCTCCTATCCCGTCCTCCTATCTCGACCTCCTATCTCGACCTCCTATCCCGTCCTCCTATCCTGTCCTCCTATCCCGTCCTCCTATCTCGACCTCCTATCCCGTCCTCCTATCCCGTCCTCCTATCCAGTCCTCCTTTCTCGACCTCCTATCCCGACCTCCTATCCCGACCTCCAATCTCTAGCTCCTATCCCGACCTCCTATCCCGTCCTCCTTTCTCGACCTCCTATCTCAACATCCTATCTCAACCTCCTATCCCGTCCTCCTATCCCGACCTCCTATCCTGTCCTCCTTTCCCGTCCTCATATTTTGACCTCCTATCTCGACCTCCTATCCCATCCTCCTATCTTGACCTCCTATCCCGACCTCCTATCCAGACCTCCTATCTAGACCTCCTATCCCGTCCTCCTATCCCGACCTCCTTTCCCATCCTCATATCTCGACCTCCTATCTTGACCTCCTATCTCGACCTGCTATCCCAACCTCCTATCCCATCCTCATATCCCGTCCTCCATTCTCGTCCTCCTATCCAGTCCTCCTATCCCGACCTCCTATCCCGACCTCCTACCCGACCTCCTATCCCGACCTCCTATCCCGACCTCCTATCCCGACCTCCTATCCCGACCTCATATCCCGACCTCCTATCCCGACCTCCCATCCCGACCTCATATCCCGACCTCCTATCCCAACCTCCCATCCCATCCTCATATCCCGACCCATAATATGTGTACCAGGTATTGAAATAGCTCCGGCCGTACGAAAATTATATGGTAACATACATTTCCCATTAATTTGCCTGGTTGTTCCTTCCTAATCCTTGTTGGAGAAGAAAATCAACAGAGGAGGAAGCTTTTGACTTCATATCCCATCCCCATATATTGTTGTCATATCCCAACCAATATCCCGTCCTCATACCCCGACCTCCTGTCCCGACCTCCTATTCCGACCTCCTATCCAGGCCTCCTATCCCGTCCTTCTATCCCGTCCTCCTATCCTGTCCTCCTATCCCGGTTCTCCTATCCCGACCTCCTATCCCATCCTCCTATCCCGTCCTCCTATCCCGACCTCCTATCCCGACCTCCCATCCCGTCCTCATATCCCGACCCGTAATGTATGTACCAGGTTGTCACGATCACACCCTATCGGTCCAGCCAAGACATTAGAGAGAGTGTGATGGTGCAAGGGTTAAAGCCGCCAGACCTCTGGGTATCCACTACTAGTCCCAGCAAGTCACCAAATTAACCCTTAGATAAACGTGTTTCCACCAGAGCTGCCTTCAGAAAGGTGAGCTCCTATATTTAGAGATCCAAGACCAGAGCTGATTAATTAAACATTTAATCTGATAAAAGCTATCACAGTGCTATGCATAAAAATAAACAAATGACATACAGCTACAAAAATATGAAAGAGTTTGGCAAGGCAAGTTCAGAAAACAAAAGATGAAGTTCTTACAGCATGATGATATAGCAGTCCATGAGAGTGAGTTCCAGCTGTTCTTAGGATGGTCTTGTCAGCTTGTTGCACAGCCTTGAACAACCAGTTGAGTCCAGCATTTTTAAGTCTTATCTGCTTCTTTGGAGGGAAACTCCATTCCCCCCTCCCCTCTGATCCCACCAGGTGGGGCATCTCTCTTCCTGACCCCTTATCCCTTTGATAATATGATGAGACCAGAGTGCATGACTTTAAAGGAGATACAAACAAACAGCCAGACCCCCCAATAAAATGCAATACACAAAAAACAAAGGATACACCATCTGAATGACCCCTCACTCATGTCTTATAAAACACATGTATGTTTCCATAATCAGGCCTTGGGCCTGACACCTCCCCCTTAAGATGGAAACAGAGATATCTTGCCTTTCCAGGCTAATAGATCTGTCTTCATTACTCCTCTATTTCTCCCTGACGCGATCATACCAGTACTTCTGCCTGGACTGGGCTGCTGTGAGGTTGTCATGTACCAGCTCGGTCAATGTCTGCATCCTGTCCCTGAATCTCAGAACATACTCCACCACAGAAGTCTCAGGGGCATGTAGCCCCCCTTCCCATTCTCCCCTAACTAAATCTAGGGGTCCCCGCACTTTGTGACCATATAATAATTCAAAGGGCGAGAAACCAGTAGACTCTTGGGGTACCTCCATGTAAGCAAATAACAAATGGGGTAAATACTTTTCCCAGTCTCAGCCCTCCGATTCTACAAATGTTTTTATCATTTGTTCCAAAGTGCCATTGTTACCGGGCACTCTGTCCAACCAATGTAGAGGGTTGTGATCAGTTATGACAGTAAAATCCCTGCCATACAGGTATGGCTGTAATTTTTACAAAGCCCAGACCACAGCTAGACATTCCTTCTCTATGACCGCATAGGCCACTCCCAAATGTCCTGCCAGGGGGGTCTCATGGGCCAATCTCAGCAGCTCTTTCCTGTACTGCCTAGGAACTACCAACTGCCTTTCTCTCTCCTGGGCCCCTAGCATGCCTTTGGAAAGTGACTCCCAGTACAAGATATCATTTTCCCAATATACCCGATGCCCCTCTGTGTCAACATCTGTATGCTCAGCACGTTGTCTCAGCCTTTCAAGGGAAGGGTCACTGCGCAGAGCTTCCCGGAAATGCTCATTTCCCTCCCCCCATCTCGTGGTATCAGGGAGCACATTTCCCCCAGGTGAACCAGCATCTCCACCTTCCTCTGCTGGGGCTTGCAAGTCACACAGCTTGCCCCTTGCATCACCATCCTCCCTTCCTGTTAAAGCTGCAGCCCTGGCATGCTGCTGACGTGTTACCACTGCCACCATTGGTAGGCCTTCCTGGGGTTTACCTTCCTCCCCCTCAGTTCCAGACATAACAATACAGGCATCTTACGCAGGGCTATCACTCCTTCCCTCCTCCTCCTTAGGCTCACGGGATTGGGACATATCACTCACTGCTGGTCCCTCATCCTTACATGTCACCAGGGGCACACCAACCCGTCCCTCTAGCCCATCTCCACTAGGTTTTGGCCTTGGCAATGCATTGTCACCACATTTTACAATACACCCCATTCCACTTTTGGAAAACATTGCTGGTTCATTCACAGGTAAACAATTATCAATCCCCTACACTCCCTCCCAGTTACCATGTTTCACAATACACCACATTTCACTTTTGGAAAACATTACTGATTCAGTCACAGGTAAACAATTATCAATCCCCTGCACTCCCTCCCAGTTACCACGTTTCACAATGTCTCCCAAAGTCTCGCACAGTACCTCAGAATGAACAGGGCTCTCTCCTAGCCAATCCGGTGTGCAGGTAGTGTCCTCTGGAGCATAATGACAGAGCATCCGACCCAAATCATTCCCCAGCAGAACATTAACAGGGATGTCCTCAGAGACCCCCACCTCCCGCAAACCATTGCCTGTACCCCAATCCAGGTACACACGGGCCATGGGCACAGCAGGCCGCACACCTCCAATTCGTTTTAAGGCCATGGTTCTTCCAGGGATGAAGTCCTCTGTATCCACCACTTCAGGCCGCACCAAGGTAAAGGAGGCTCCAGAATCTCGCAAACCCACTGTCATCCGGTCACCCATAGTTACACTCTGCAGGTTATCCGCTCTTTTCTCCACCGCTCCGGACCCCAGAAGAACGGCTGTATATCCTCCAGCTACTGGTGGAGAATTATTTTTGTTGGGGCAAGTGGCACTCAGGTGCCCAATATTGTTGCATCTGTAACATTGGCGGGTGTCCCCCTGACCCAATGTGGTTCCTGTTGCTTTTGGTAATGATGGCAAGAATTTCCCGGCTGACCTGGTGGTGCTTTGTGGTTGTGTGGCTCCCCTCCAGGTACTTGCTCCAGCTTGTGCAGATCCACGCTTTGCTGCTGGCGCCCGGTTGTTGGCAAAGTCATCTCCTAGTTCTGCTGCTTCCATGGCTGTCTTGGGCTTGCGGTCCAAAATCCACTCTCTGGCTTAACAGCTCCGTGTTTGGAGAAACTGATCCAGGACCATCAAGTCCTCCAGGGCCTCATAGGTAGTGACTTGTAGGCCCCCAGTACATTGCCTGAATGCAGTCCTTAGCTGACCTGCATGTTCAGTGCAGCTTTCTGTGGCACTTTGTTGCAAAGTCCGAAACTTTTTTCGATAAGTCTCTGGAATCAGATTAAAACTTTTTAGCAGGGCAGATTTTATTGCCTCATAATCCTGGTCACTTTCAGAGGGAAGCGAAGCAAACACATCCAGAGCTTTCCCTCGCAGCCGTGGGGTTAGATATCGTCCCCACTGTTCCTTAGGTAGATGGAACTGCCGGCAAACCTTTTCAAATCTCCTCAAGAACACATCCAGATCACCATCTTTCTCCAACATGGGGAAATATTCCAAGCGAGGTTTGTGGTTTCCTTGATCCTGCACATCACTGCGTGCAGATAAAGCATCCCCTCTCAGCCTCAGAACCTCCAGTTCATGCCTCCGCTGGGCCTCTCTGTCTGCCGCCTCTCTCTCTGCTGCTCGTGCCTGGGCCTCTCTCTCTGCCGCCTCTCTCTGCGGCTCGTGCCTCTCTCTGTGCAGTTTGGTACTGGAGAAGCAGTTGGAGTTTCATATTGGAATCCACATTCCCAAGGTGTTGTAAGGCAGTCCGCGTATAAGAGTCCAAGGCCTCATGTGGAGTACTGTCCTGATGGGGAGTAATGCTGTATTTCCCAGGAGATATCAGTCCTTGGATGGCAGTTCCAGCTGTAGGACTTTGTCTCATGTCACTCAGCTCTTCTGCACGGGCATCATACTCCACAAGATCAGCAATAAGTTGTTCCTTGTTTTTTCCTGCAGTAGGGATGTCCTTTTCTTGGCACATTAGCTCCAGTGCAGGCTTGGACTGCTTGCGATATGCCTCCATATTTCCGAGATGGGACAGAGGAGGTAAAACAGGAGATGGGGAGGACAGAACTGTCTTGCACTCTTTTTGTATGTCTTTTAAACCAGCACTGAGCTCTGCCTTTGGAATTTACACACAAGAATATGTATGCAATTTCTTTTTAGTGCTAAGATTTCCTTACAGGTAAAATCCAGCAAGCACTAAAAATCTCTAAATATATCCCGATGCTGCCACCAGTTGTCACGATCACACCCTATCGGTCCAGTCAAGACATTAGAGAGAGTGTGATGGTGCAAGGGTTAAAGTCGCCAGACCTCTGGGTATCCACTACTAGTCCCAGCAAGTCACCAAATTAACCCTTAGATAAACATGTTTCCACCAGAGCTGCCTTCAGAAAGGTGAGCTCCTATATTTAGAGATCCACGACCAGAGTTGATTAATTAAACATTTAATCTGATAAAAGCTATCACAGTGCTATGCATAAAAATAAACAAATGACATACAGTTACAAAAATATGAAAGAGTTTGGCAAGGCAAGTTCAGAAAACAAAAGATGAAGTTCTTACAGCATGATGATATAGCAGTCCATGAGAGTGAGTTCCATCTGTTCTTAGGATGGTCTTGTCAGCTTGTTGCACAGCCTTGTACAACCAGTTGAGTCCAGCATTTTAAGTCTTATCTGCTTCTTTGGAGCGAAACTCCATCCCCCCTCCCCTCTGATCCCACCAGGTGGGGCATCTCTCTTCCTGACCCCTTATCCCTTTGATCATATGATGAGACCAGAGTGCATGACTTCAAAGGAGATACAAACAAACAGCCAGACCCCCCAATAAAATGCAATACACAAAAAACAAAGGATACACCATCTGAATGACCCCTCACCCATGTCTTATAAAACACATGTATGTTTCCATAATCAGGCCTTGGGCCTGACACAGGTATTGAAATATCTCCAGCCGTACGGAAGTTATGTGGGAACATACATTTCCCATTGATTTGCATGGGACCTTAAACAAAAACCCTGACACTCACAAATGGGGGTAGTTAAGGGTTAAATTAACTATCATATATATTACCTACAAGCCTAGCGGCTAATCCAAAACTCAATTATATACCTACAACAATTAGCCCAGAAGAATTATTTATGTACCAACATCTCTTTATTAATCACAATCAATAACAATAGGTAGAAAAAAACCATAAAAATACCCACCCTTAAAAATGCCCCCCCATTTAACTATCCTATATTTTAAGTGGACATATAAGTAACATGTGACCAAGTATTATCGTATTATCGAAATATCTCCAGCCGTTTGGAAGTTATGTGGTAACATATATTTCCCATTGACTTGCATGGGACTTTAAACATAAACCCCGCCCCTGGCAAATGGGGGTGAGTAAGGGTTAAATTACCTATCCTATGTTTGTTGTTGACATATAAGTAACATGTGTGCCAAGTTTCATGTTAATACATTTAGCCGTTTGAAAGTTTTTGAGGAACATACCCACATACATACACACATACATATACACACACACACACACGTTGAGTTTTATATATATATATATATATATATATATATATATATATATATATATATATATATAGATTAATGGGCATGTGTCTTTTTTCAACAATACTAACTATATACCAAAAAATTACATTTACCACTCTTTTTTATGTGACCACAAAAGCCTTAAATAGTCATATAAACTTTTCTGGATAGGTCATCATGTGTGTACAAGAGAAGTAATATTTCTGGCTTTTGTGTAAATTGTATATGATATTTTTCACTGGTTTTTACATCTTCCATCTCTAATAATAAGTTGTCCCTGAGCAGTTGGACACTCGCTGTTAGGATGTCTTCCAAACACTAGACATGCAAAGAAGAGGGGATCATGCTCCTCTGTTTCTCTATAACACACCATCAAAAGAAGCAGCATTAAGCACACTACAGAGCAGTACTGAGGAGTGTAAGCTGCTAATCCAGCACTGAAGTGAGATATAACACTAAGAGCTTTCTGCAGCTTCTCTGGAAACCTGCATAAAGACACCCTGAGCAAAAAATGTCAGCAAATTCTATATACAAGGATTACAAAAATATATACCAAGAAATGCCTAAGAAACTAAAGACAAGAACTAAGGAAAGGAAATAAAGGGCAAGATATAAAAATATGAAGCATACGCTATAATACACATAGTTCTATACAAGTAAGAGATGTTTAAAGATAGGTACACTAGTAGGAATTCTAGTAACAATCCAGGACTAGCAGTCAAGATAGCTGATCTAGAACAATGAAACCGCTGTGTAATATTTACAAGGCAACAGCCCCGAAAACTGTTAGACAGGAGAAAGCAGAATAGCGATCTGATTACTACTAGTTGCTGCATCATATTAATGTTTTTTTTTATCCTAGTCTGTGATTTGTTAGAGGGATTATTTAGTGTTTTATAAAATCAAATATGGTAGTGGGGCAGTGATGAAATAGTGAAAAAAAAAAACATACTTACCTAGCCATGCCCGCCCTCCAGTCCCCAGCAGCTCTCAATTGGCTCCATCCGGTCGCCCGAACTTCTCTCTTCTCCCTGCTTTAGAGACCAGCGCAAGAAGCAGAACCTGCTTGATTAATCAATCACTGGCTGCAGCAGTGATTGCTTGAGTGGGTAGGTCCTGCCATAAGCTCTTGTCTAGGAAACAAAGAAGAGAGAAGAATGGGAGACCATACAGAGCCGAATGAGAGCTACAGGAGACTAGCGGGGGATCGTTGCTAGGTATGTATAAGTTTTTTTCTATCTCTCCCCCTCTTTAGCACCATATAAGATTTGGTAAAATTCTTAATATCCAATTTAAAATATACAGATGTAAACAGATTTATGAAAAGGCCCCAAAGACTTGGATGCCACAGTATATTAAGGCTGTGTACATACAAACCTGCAATGTGATAATAGGCACTAACTCTAAGGTCATGTTCATGTGTCAGAATTTCTGTGCAGGATTCCGCATTGGAATTCGGCATGGAGATTCATCAGCAGCAGAGTCCTATTAAATTCAATGGAATTTTTCTGCGCTGCACACACAGTGGAATTTCCATGGCAGATGTTTCCAGCACAGAAATTCCAATCCCGTGTCTTCAGAAAGAATGAACCTGTTCCTTACTTCTGCAGACTCCGCATGGGATGTATAGATATGAGGTGCATTTCTGTGCGGTCCTAGCACCGGCATGTTATGTTAAGTAAGATTAAACTCTGTGATCATTTGTCTTTGTTCAGCTAATGTAGCTATGTTAAAATTTCTTATTAACATTATGTATTATCACAATGCAACATCCCAAACTGTTACATTAGACCAATGTTTTCCAGCCAGTTTGCCTCCAGCTGATGCAAAACTATACTTTCCAGCATGCCCAGACAGCCAAGCCTGGAAGTTGTAGTTTTGCAACAGCTGGAGGCCCATTACTTGGGAAACACTGTATTAGAGATTCAAAATGGGTTAAAAAAAAAAAACAAAACGAGGTGCTCTTTTAAAGAGTACTTGTCATATTCTACATAAAAATAAATAAAATGTTATCTGTTACTCTGCTTAATCATTAACATGTATATACTGTATACTTTTTGTGTCTAGCACCTAAATTTATCTTACAAACACTTTCTTTCTCTTGCTCATTCAGTTTGTAGGCAGGACAAGCACTCCTCTCTGCTCACTCAGTCCTGTCAGACTGCAGCATGGAAACAGAGCGGAGGGTGTTACAGAGTAGCCTGTAGTGATTGGCTGAAGAGACCCAGCACAGCAGACTCAGGGAGGAAGTGAATGCTTGGTGAGTGAGGGCAGGCTCAATGCTTGCCTCGGACATGTCCCTTCCTAAACTGTCAATGTCAGAATGATTGATGAACATAACAGAGGGAGTTATGATAGCGAGACACATAAAAAGATGTAAAGAATCTGCATGACCTATTGAGTAGCATTTTTAAGCATTATATTTTTTTTTGTGATATGACAGGTACACTTTAAACTTTTGGCAAATATTGCTTTCCCCAGGGACAACAACTGATTCCTTGAGGTTAGAGAAGTTGTTTCTTTGTAAAATAGTTTTACAATAGTTTTGATTCCTAGCCCAATAAATGACTAAACATGATACCACCATAAACTTTTCATATTTTCACATGATAACAATTTATCCTTTATGAAGTTTACAGATAACTAACTCTGCATTGTTCATAATTGAATCAATCTGCCGACTCTACATGCGCCGAGATGTCAGTGAGGTGAATAATAAATATATGACTGATTTTGTGTCTGAGGGAGATATCTTGTACACAGTGTAATTCACCAAATGAGATTGTTGAACTCTCAATTATATCAGTGAACTGAAGCAGGTCATGACCAGGCAAGTGCTCTCCAATGGAAATCACAAGAGGAAACCTGGTAAAGTCAACAACGCTGAATATATCCGCCACCGGATGACAAAGGTTTATTGAGCCTAAAGAATAAATTAAACTTTTTTAACCACATTTGTCAACCTTTAAGCACTTTCGTCTGTGAAACAATTAAATTAAATGTAGAGTTTTCTGATTGTTATGCTTTGAGTGTTTTATATGGTATCAAAAGTTGACAACAAACTAATACAAGTGGGATAAAATATCTGGAAATGTATTTGAAAACTTAATAAAAAAATAAATAAAAAAAATAAAATCAACTGGTGCCAGAAAGTTATACAGATTTGTAAATTACTTTACTTCCAGTACTTTTCTCCTGAGATGGACAGTTCCTGAGATGGGTAGAGGTGGCACCAAACAGCACTGTGGTCAGACTGAAAAAAACTACACAACTTCCTCTAGAGCATCCAGCAGCTGATAAGTACTGTCAGGCTAAATAGAAGTAATTTACACATTTGTATAGCTTTTTGGCACCAGTTGATGTGATTTTTTCTTTCTTTTCTTTCTGAGTACCCCTGTAACTTTGTAAGAGTCAGACCAGTGATCATATGACCAAGTAACAGTAATAAGACACATAGATGCAGGAGCACTGGAATAAAATAAATGGCGCTGTACGATAAGTGATAGTAAGTACACACGATAAAAACCGAGGTGCTTATTTAAAGAGTACCTGTAATGTCCGTTTATCTGTATTTTGCTTTTTTTTTTTGCTTTGGGTCCAGTTCAGACATTATGTTTATGTCTGAACAGTTTCTCTGTTTATTCTCCCTGGTTTGGGAAGAGTTAACCTTCCAGCCCTTTAGCGCTGGGAGTGTATATTAGGCCTCTTCATGTTCTGCTCTGGGCTGGTAATTACACCTGTTACTCAGACCTAGTTTTCATTACCCTTGGCTCCATGTCCTAGTTATTTGATATATATTTTAGCTTGCCTTGTTTTAGTACCTTTGTTGGGTTTTAGTATTCTTGTATTGTTCGTTCTGCCTATGCTTTGTCTTTAGTGAGTCCATATTCACACTGTGCGCTTTGTTAGTCCTGTTTTGACCCTTGTTTAAACCTGTGAGTGAGTTAGTCTCGTGTCTGTATTTGTGTTTCTTGTATCTTGTATTGTTGTTTTCTCCTAGGCTAGCATCCTGTTCATACTGTGAAGTGTGCCTGCTAGCTAGGAGCCTATTTGGCTTTGGTATTGATGTCTCTCCATGTTTGTAGTGGGGTGCCTAGTGTGTTCCTTGTTTAGAGTCCAGTGTGAACAGTGCTCTTGATTTCCTGACCCGTTTAATGTTCTGACATTCATTTAACCTGTTCATCCCCTGCATCTCCTGGTTTTGTCTGCTGTATACTTATCCTCATATCTAGTCTTGTTCATATTATCATATCTGCCATTAATCTTGATCCTGGTTCTTGAACTGTTTGTTAGTGTGCTATGTCCTGCCTGCCATATCTGTTTGTAGCTTTGTAGTATTCCTGTTATGTTCCTGATTTGTTTCTCAACATGTACAGTTTGTTTTGTTTAACTCTTACACCCATGCACTTCCAGGCAGTATAGGGTCTCTCCTTGTGGTTGTTGATCTGTCGTTTAGGGCGGAAGGCCAATAGGAAGGGACAGTGGTTGTAGAGACAGTTAGGGCTCACTAACTCCCTGTTCCCTGCCCCCCTTTCATGACAGTACCTGTCATATTCCACATCATTTTTTTATGTGATTCAGTACCTAATCCTGAGCAAGTACAGTATGTATGTTTTGTTTCTAGCACCTATATTTCTCTTGCAAATATATTTTTTCTCTTTCTCACTCAGTTTGTCATTCTGTGTTATGGAGGGGGCATCTCCTCACTCTGCATGACTCACCTTCCTCCCTGAGTCTGCTGTGATGTGTCTCTTCATCCAATCACTGCAGGCTGCTCTGTAACTCCCTGCTCTATGTTTCATGCTGCAGTCTGACAGGACAGGAGTAAGCACAGAGGAGTGATAGTCCCACCCTCACTTACTGCACTTTGTACATCTCTATGCTTTAGCTGGGACAAAGATGATGCTGCCACCGGACAGGATTATGTTCTGGATTGTATGGAGACGCCTAGTGGACTTTTTTTTTTTATAAGTCATGATTTCTATAAAAGGAAATAAAATTTTTCTAATGAAGTAAGAAAGGTTAATGTTCTGCCAAGATGTACAACATATAAAAAGTCTTTAGATCTGACAGTGCCTATTTAAGTATTCACATTTTTGATATTGATCTTTCTATTTAAAATTGTAAACATACCATAATATTTATTTTGTTTATAAAGTATTTATTATTTGTTTTCTCTCCTTTAAAACTATAAAACTTCTCACTCATCCCCTGTTGAGAAGCAATGACACGCTGATCATCTGATGTCTTCTCTCATTGAGTGACTCAGGTCGCCCTTCTTGTTTAGTTGAATTGCTGGGTCATTGGTTTCAGATGTAAACGTGATTTCATTTTGGTATCTGAACATCCCATAGATTTATTGTGACAGATCTCATATGACCAAAATGCCGGTGTGACTGAGGTTAAAACCCCAGCAGATTGCACTGTAACAAGTATCAGGTAGAAATGTTCTTTGTAAGAAGAAATCCAGAATTAGGAATCTGAATGACTGCGTTGTGAAATGATCAAGGAAAGCCGTATGAATTATTAAGTGAAGCACCAAGTCACAGCTCCGAAATCTCTACACCCATTCCTGACAGCTTGTTGCAGGCTCATTGCTATAAGTTTAAAATTTAATATGAAGAGTAGTGTTCCTCTCCCTTCCAAAGGTTTCTGTAAAGTTTACTTTCTTGTACTTGGTTATGCTCTTTATTTGCAATGTTCCATTTTCATAGCAAATCACCTAGTGCGACAAGTCATGTGTGCCGGAGCAGCAAGTATATTTTATACTTTATGACAACATTACATTTTCAATATGCATTATTTTTTGCCATGAAGGTAAAAGAACAGCATAACTAAGGGTAAAGTCATTCTTAAAGGGGAAATCACAAAAAAATTGTATGGTAAGGATGTCTCCTTGGATGCATGGACCGCCATTCATTTCCCTCTCAAAATTACACATCAGTGATATCTAACAAAGTGCCACAGCAAGGGGGGGGGGGGGAGGGGGGTTATGCAGGATTAGAAAGAAAGAGATAATTTCTTACAAAAACATTGCCACATCTGTCCTCAGGTTGTGTATGGTATTACAATTTAGCTCCATTCACTTCAATGGAGCTGAACTTCAATACCACACAGAACCTGAGAACAAGAATGTTTCTGGATAAAAGTAGCCTTGTCGTAGTTTTTTTTTTCTTTCTAGATAGCCCCTTGAAATTACATTTTGAATTAGTCTTTTTGTGTTTGTTTTTATGTGTCTGGCCCCTATATGTTTCTCAGAAATACCTTTTTTCAGTTGCTCACTTGATTTTTTTATTCTGTACTCTGAATGGGATATGTCCATCTCTTTCCCTCACTCACCATGCATTCACTTCCTCCTTGAATCTTCTGTGCTGCGCTGGGTCTTCTCTTCATCCAATCACTGCAGGCTGCTCTGTAATCCCCTCCTCTCTGTTTTCATGCTGAAATCTGATATAACAGGAGTGAGCACAGAGGAGTGCTAGTCCCAACCTCACTTCCTGGACTTTTTCCCAACCTGTGCTTCCGCTTGGACAAAGATGATGCAGCAGCCGGGCAGTATTATGTTCTGGATGGTATGGGGACCCCTAATGGACTTTTTTTTTATAAGCCATGTTTTCTATAAAAAGAAAATAAACTTTTGTTATGAAGTATATTAGATAGTTAATGTTTTACCAAGATGTAAAACATATAAAATGTTTTTGATTCTGACAGTGCACATTTACTGTATTTTTCGCCCTATAGGACGCACCGGCATGTAAGACGCACCCAATTTTAAAGGTGCAAAATCTAGAAAAAAAAGATTCTGCACCCAACAGTGATCTTTAACCTGCGGACCTCCAGATGTTGCTAAACTACAACTTCCAGCATGCCCGGACAGCCATTGGCTGTCCTGGCATGCTGAGAGTTGTAGTTTTGCAACATCTGGAGGTCCGCAGGTTGAAGACCACTGGATAGGAGGTAATAGTCACGTGTCCCCGCCGCTCCGGACCCGTCACCGCTGCCCTGGATGTCGCTCCATCGCTGTTGCTGCGTCCCCGGGGTGTCCCCGACGCTCCAGACGTCTTCTTCCCCGGGAACCACGCTCTCCGTTGCCGTCATCACGTCGCTACGCACGCCGCTCCTATTGGATGACGGGACGGCGTGCGCGACGACTTGATGACGTTGAAGGAGAGCGCCGGCCATGCAGGGGATCCCGGCACGGAGCAGACACCGAGGAGACAGGTAAGGTCCCTCCCGGTGTCCTGTAAGCTGTTGAGGATGCCGCGATTTCACCGCGGCGGTCCAGAACCGCCCGACTGAGCAGCCGGGTTACTGTCACTTTCGCTTCAGACGCGGCGGTCAGCTTTGATCGCCGCATCTGAAGGGTTAATACAGGGCATCACCGTGATTGGTGATGTCCTGTATTAGCCGAGGGTCCCGGCCGTTGATGGCCACAAGGACCGACCCGATAGGTGTGTATTCGCCATATAAGACGCACCAACTTTTACCCCCCAGTTTTGGGGAAGAAAAAGTGTGTCTTATACAGCGAAAAATACGGTAAGCCTTTCAAAATAATTAAACTGGTTTTACAGAAGTCCACATAATAGGCCATCAATTGCTGAATGCCAGGGAGCCAACACCTGGCACCCCAATCTGCACAGCTTCAGCACCCGGATGTAACACACCTCTGTAAATTGTATAGTGGTGGTTATTTTGACCTCAGTGGGGTCTGCTGCAACTTTTCCTCTGTGGAAATTATTTTTTAGCCTTTGGAACAACAAAAAAAATATTTTTTTAAAGAGTATATATCTTAACTAATTCCTTGAACTGTTATCAGTTTACATCATAGCTTTAACTACACCACGTTAACATGTCAATTTCCATTAGAACTAGCAGTGTGTTCCTGATGGAATTTTTTCAAGATTTACAATTTGTCACCTTGTCAGTTTTGGTGTGACAAAACAAAACAAAAGTGGCTCAAAAATGAATGCTCATATATGAAGCACAAGGGACCCAAACATTTTAGGGGGAAAAAAGATGTGATTGGTCATATTGTAATACAAACTACAGTAGTTTTTGAATATGTCCTCCAATATGTCCCCTAGAGTGAGGTCTACTGTTCACCAAACTACTATTGCAATGTCTGATAGGGTGCTGGCTTCTGACTTGTTTCCAGTGACTTGTTTCCTGTACACAATGGTGTTAGCACCAGGCACTGCAGTAACTCTGAAGGCAATACAGCAGAGTATACTCCATTATAGGGGCTCAGCTATGCTGGGATAAGTATTCCTGTTGGCAAACGGCTTTGAAATAAAATGCAGAATTGTGAATGAAGTTGTGGAGTGGACAGAGTTTTCACTTTTCAGGTGAAGAAAACCTGACTAAGTAGTCAAAAACATCTTTAAAAAATATCTTTAAGTTTACATCTTCCATTATGTGATCAGAATGACTCCTTCTCGTAGACTCTCTACAGTAGCTTACTATTAAGTTATCAGCTACAATAACATGGTGGAAATCACAATAAAACATTTCTGGTGATGACCTGTCCTCAGATGGTGTTTAACGCCTGCTTCTTTGTCCGTGTTGACCATTTGATAAAAAAAAAAAAAAAAAAAAAAACAATGTAAGAATTTTTTATTATTTTTTATTTCATGCTGAATTGGGGGCTACGTGTGAAAAGGATCAATTGCATTTCCATTTAAAACCCCTTTGTTGGTCCTGGCCCACTGATTGCTGTAAGGTTTTGTATACACTACTATCAGAGCATCAGATTCAATGGGAAGAATAGCTCACCATGCTCCTTTTTTTACCATACAAAAGTTGGACAATGTCGCGGAAACTGAAGGACCTCATTATGAGTCAATGGGGTCTGTCAGGCGATGTTGGTATGCACCATTTGAGGTGTCCATCATTGTTTATAGAAACCATTATGATGTTGTTATGGATGTCTCTACTCTACCCTATGGATAGTGACAATTTGCACATTGCTCTTTCTAAATTCTGAACTGCATCATGGACATCATGGCTATCAGCATGGTAGATATAGCAGTGGTTAGGGGACTCAGGTACTATAGGCCGCCACAGAGAAACAGTGAGGTGCAGCTAGGGTTATCTAAATACAAGGAAAGGGGAAATTAAATATGGTCATCCTTGCGGTATTTATTATAGATTTTTTGCAACATTACTTTTCATATCATTTCTGTATTGTGACATCATCATTCATCAGTGTAACACCAGCATGGTGCATTAATATACCTTTTCCAATGCTGGGATGTCACAGGATACATGGCAACTTTTCCCACTGTTGACATCACTTTATTTATTATCCCTGTACAAAGCCATCTTGCGGCTGCTCATTTCATGCCATATACACTGCAGAGATAGGACGGACTGCGTGTCTCTATGTGTTACACAGACACGCTGAACTGATCATACCGCAACGTTCCACTGCCAACTGCTAGTTACATCAGCGTTGTGGACAGAGAGCAGTGCAGGGCTTTTCTTGTTCTCACTGAGAAGGAGTTTGACGCCAGCTATAAAACTCTCATGTCACTTTATTCAGCATTTTATCAGAGAGGGGCAGATAGCTTTTCGTTGCCTCATACATATCAAGAAACTGCCTAAACTTCATGAACCTTATCACAGGAGGCATGAATGATTTTTCAGCGCAATTCTGTGTAAGAATTGCTGCTTATACTGGTCTGTAGATGGTATAATAACTAGCAGTTCACACCATTCTTAATACTCTTTGACAGAATGCAATTTTGTTTTTTTGTGGTGCCGCACTGTTGTGTTCTGCTGCTGTGCAAAAATACGTTTTTTCAGTGGACTGTAGTGCATTTTTCTGCCCTCATTCGTGCATACCATACACCTACATCAAAGCAGTCTATTATTTTGTATCTGTAACAAGTCTAGATACAGGGAAAGTCCTGGCAAAAGTAATCACCGGCTGGTGTTTTACAAAAATACATTTTCTAAGTGTACTTTAGCGCATTTTTTTTTGCCTCATACATGCAAACCACATACCTACATCTAAATAGTGCACTTTTCTTGCACCTGTTAATCTGTAACAAGCCTACATAGAGTGAAATGCCAGGGAAAACTAATCACTGGCTGTTGCTTTATGAAAATATGTTTTCCAAGTGTACGTGCATACCACATACCTACATCTAAGTAGTGTACCATATTGTACCTGTTAATCTGTCAAGGGCCTACATACTGTGAAAGTTCAAGCAAAAGTACTCACCGACTGGTGTTTTACAAAAATACCGATTTTTTTATGCATATTGTAGCGCATTTTTCTGCCATCCTAGGTGCATACCGCATACGTACATCTAAGTAGTGTACTATTTTATACCTGTTAATCGTCAAGGGCCTACATACTGTGAAAGGACAGCCAAAAGTAATCACCGGCTGGTGTTTTACGAAAATACTGAGCTTTTAATGCGTATTGTAGCGCATTTTTCTGCCCTCATCATTGCATACCGCATACGTACATTTAAGTAGTGTACCATTTTGTACCTGTTAATCTATCAAGGGCCTACATACTGTGAAAGTTCAAGCACTAGTACTCACCGGCTGGTGTTTTACAAAAATTACTGAGTTTTTAGACTCATTGTAGTGCATTTTTCTGCCCTCATCAGTGCAAACCGCATACGTACATCTAATTAGTGTACCATTTTGTACCTTAATCTGTCAAGGGACTACATACTGTGAAAGTCCAAGCACTAATACTCACCGGCTGGTGTTTTACAAAGAGACAGAGTTTTTAATGCGTATTGTAGAGCATTTTTCTGCCCTCATCAGTGCATACCACATACGTACATCTAAGTAGTGTACCATTTTGTTACTGTTAATCTGTCAAGGGCCTACATACTGTGAAAGGACAGCCAATAGTACACACCTACTGCTGTTCTAGACAAATACTGTTTTAAGTGTAGTGAAGCGTATTATACTCCCCTCATTTACCCAATAAGTCAGGAGGAGTATTGCCAGGGCATGCATAGAGGAGTGGCAGAGGCCTAAATTCATCAGGTGCACGCAAAGGTTGCAGCAGTGTAGGGGTGTGTGCCAGCCGGAGTCGCAGTGAGAGGTCTGAGCTAGCAGTCGTGTCGCGACCTGCAACCCAGCAGCTATGATTGATCGGTTCACTCGGTCATCCACTTCATCTCAAGTGGCATTCGACACCCCCAGACAACAGTCAGTGGGTTACTCACACTCAACCCTCAGTTGGCATGGCCCTCATGCTGCTGCTGCCACCTCCAGGCTCTGTCATTGTGCTGCTCTATGGTCTCCTAATGCTATTGTTACCACCTCCAGGATCTGTCATTGTGCCGCAATATGGTCTCCTCATGCTGATGCTGCCATCTCCAGGCTCTCTCAATCTGCTGCTCTATGGTCTCCTGATGCTAATGCTACCACCTCTACACTCTGACATTGTGCCACCATATGGTCTCCTCATGCTGATGCTACCACCTCCAGGCTCTGTCTTTGTGCCGCCATATGGTCTCCTCATGCTGATGCTACCACCTCTAGGCACTGTCATTGTGCAGCCAAATGGTCTCCTCATGCTGATGCTGCCACCTCCAGGCTCTCTAATTGTGCTGCTCTATGGTCTCCTCATACTGATGCTTCCACCTCCAGGCTGTATAATTGTGCTGCTATATGGTCTCCTCATGCTGATGCTGTCACCTCCATGCTCTATAATTGTGCTGCTCTATGGTCTCCTCATGCTGATGCTACCACCTCCAGGCTCTCTCATTGAGCTGCCTTGGATACTGCAAAACATAATTAAGGTGCTGGTCCCCAGTTTCAGAAATTCCTTGCATTAGGGTTACTTTCAGGACTCCTGATGCGACCTCCAGGCTTTCCCATTCAGCCACTATATGGTATCCTCATGATTCAGCCACCTCCAGGCTGTGCCCTTCAGACATTAAATGGGCTTCTTATGTTTTCCCCACCTCCAGGCTTTGTCTTTCAGCCAATATATTGTTTTCTGATGCTGCTGGGATTGTCTTGGATATTACCTAGAATTTTTTATGGTAGCACTAGCAAACATACATGCTCAATAAAGATTTCAACATTGATCTTTTAATGTTAGGGATGTGAAGCCCTCTTATGTACACATCCTGCTGCCTGATCCATGCCTACATTTTTGGAATGTTAGCACTAGCTAACATACATGTTCTATACAGATTTCAAGATTCACCTTTTAATGTTTGGGATTATTAAGCCCTCTTGTGTACTTCTGCTGCTGCCTTAATTGAGATCTCAAGATTGATCTTTCAATGTAAGGGGTTATGAAACCCTCTGGTGTACTGCTGATGCCTGCTCCTGACTACTCCTGTGTCTTTCAGGAATTACATGGCTTATTGATGCTACTGAGTTTGGGCCTTACATTTTTGGATGTTTAGCATGAGCTATATACATGCTTAATAGACATTTCAACATTGATTTTTCAATGTAAAGGGGCTATGAAACCCTCGGGTTTACTGCTGATGCCTGCTCCTGACTGTGTCTTTCAGGAACTACTTGGCTTACTGATGCTTCAGGGCTTGGGCCTTACATTTTTGGATGTTTTGCACTAGCTTACATACATGCTTAATTGAGATTTCAACATTGATCTTTCAATCTTAGGGGTTATGAAATCCTCTTGTGTACTGCTGATGCCTTTTCCTGACTGTGTCTTTCAGTAACTACTTGGCTTACTGATGCTTCTGGGCTTGGGCCTTACATTTTTGGATGGTAGCACTACCTCACATTCATCTTCAATAGAGATTTCAACATTCACCTTTTAATTTTAGGGGTTGTGAACCCCTCTTGTGTACTCCTGCTGCTTCCTGCTCCACTCTGTCAGGCCGTTGGTCCTGTGACAGTGTGCGACTCCGCCTCCTCATCCTCCACCGTGTCCTCATCCTCCACTGCCCGTACAAGTCTCAGTGGCACTTCAGCATACCATGTGTGCAGGACACGGCAGTGTCACGCTGTTCTTCACATGGTTTGTCTTGGCGAAAAGTGTTGGAAACAATGGCTGGTCAGGGCAATGGAGAAGTTGTGCCTACATCTCACGGCCACATGAGCCCTGTAAGGGCTTGTTAGATTTGGCCCTTTGTACTCACACGCCGGAGTCAGGGACACTAAAACTTGGGAGGTAAAAGTTCAATTTCAAAATCTTAAATTTAAATCTAAAAATCATACAATGGTCTTCTCATGTTTCAACCAACTCCAGGCTGTGTTATTCAGGCAATATATGGTTTACTGATACTGCTGCTGGGCCTGGGTTTGGGACTGAACATTTTGTTATGGTAGCACTAGCTATCCAAAATGTTCATTTTAAATTTCAAAAATCCTTGTGCTTTTTCTTGGGGATTGTGAAGCCCTGGGATCTCCTCATGCTTCAGCCAACTCCAGACTGTGTCATTCAGGCAATACATGGTTCACTGATTCTGCTGCTGGGCCTGAGGTCTGGGAATAAAAATTTTGTTATGGTAGGTAGCACTAGCTATCCAAAATCTTTGGTTTAAATTTCTGAATTCATCTTTTATTCTTATGGATTGTGAAGGCCTAGTGTCTACACATGCTGCTGCCAACTCCTGGCTGTGCCATTCAGCCACTATATGGTCTCCTCATGCTGCCAACACCTCCACGCTGTGTCATTCAGCCACTATATGATCTCCTCATGCTTCAGCCACCTTCAGGCTATACCATTCAGACACTATATGGGCTCCTTGTGCTTTCCCCACCTCCAGGCTGTGTCATTCAGCCAATATATCATTTTCTGATGCTGCTGGGACTGCTGGGATATTAACTCAATATATGTTATGGTAGCACTAGCTAACATAAATGCTTAATTGAGATTTCAACATTGATCTTTCAATGTAAGGGGTTATGAAACCCTATGGTGTACTGCTGATGCCTGCGCCTTACTGCTCCTGTGTCTCTGAGGAATTACTTGGCTTACTGATGCTTCTGGGCTTCGGGCTTAAATTTTTGGATGTTTAGCACGAGCCAAATACATGCTTAATAGAAATTTCAACAATGACCTTTCAATGTAAGGGGCTATGAAACCCTCTGGTGTACTGCTGATGCCTGCTCCGGACTGCTCCTGTGTCTTTCAGGAATTACTTGGCTTACTGATGCTTCTGGGCTTGGGCCTTACATTTCTGGATGATTAGCAGGAGCTAAATACATGCTTATTAGAAATTTCAACATTCATCTTTCAATGTAAGGGGTTATGAAACCCTCGGGTGTACTGCTGATGCCTGATCCGGACTGCTTCTGTGTCTTTCAGGAATTAATTGTCTTACTGATGCTTTTGGACTTGGGCCTTACATTTGTGGATGGTATTACTAGCTAACATGCATCTTCAATAGAGATTTCAACATTCACCTTTTAATATTAGGGATTGTGAACCCTTCTTGTGTACTCATGCTGCTGCCTGCTCCTGTATGTGGCATATAGCAACTACATGGTTTAGTGATGCTGCTGAGCCTAGGAAATTACCTATATATGTTTATGGTAGCACAAGGTACCATACATCTTCAATTGCAATTTCAAAATTCATCTTTTATTATTAGAGATTGTGAGGCCCTATTGTCTCCTCATATGCCGCCAACTCCAGGCTGTGCCATTCAGACACTATATGGTCTCCTCATGCTTCAGCCTCATCCAAGCTGTGTCATCCAGCCACTATATGGTCTCCTCATGCTGCCACCACCTCCACACTGTGTCATTCAGCCACTATATGATCTCCTCATGTTGCCAACACCTCCATATTGTGTCATTCATCCACTGTATCGTCTCCTCATATTGCCAACACCTCCACGCTGTGTCATTCAGCCATCTATGGTATCCTCATGCAACCAATACCTCCACGCTGTGTCATTCAGCCACTATATGGTCTCCTCATGCTGCCACAACCTCCACGCTGTTTCATTCAGCCACTATATGGTCTCCTCATACTGATTCCACCTCCAGGCTCTGTCATTGTGCCACACTGTGGCAGTGATTCTAAAAGTGATGCTGGTAATCTGCATGTTATTCTGAATAACAGTTTTATTTCACTATCCCAGCACACTCCATATGCGTGTTAGAACACAGCAAAGTATTCTATACCCCTGAATGAATTCGAGTAGAATACAGACATAGCGCACATCTACAATCTTGTATAATGATCTGATTGCTTCTCAGCATAATATCAAAAACTAACAGGTTGTTAGTATACATTTTTGATCAAAAAGTACAAGCCCACTCGCCACGTCAAGGCCACCTATTCAGAGTGGGTCCCTAACGTCCCTAGCATAAAATGGCGTAGCACCGGGAGGCAACCACCACCGCCGTGACACAGATGCCCACGGGGGGGGGAGCGACCCACTGGCAGAGCGGCCCCAATGCCACTCCAACCAGTCTATGGGTCCCACTCGCCCGCAGACACAGCGCCACGGCAGCAACGGAAGCCGCCCCGCACCACAACAGTGTGAACAAGGTGTAAAGGCTCACTTACCTTGCTCTCCCAGTCAGACTGGGAGGCTGCTAGGAGTGAAATGGCCCTAGTGTGGCTAATTACCACCTATATAGGTTTGGGCTGAGGGGGTGGGGAAGAGTGCAGCACATGTAAAAAAAAAAGAAAGGATAGAAATCACGCTATGAATTCGAGTAGAATACAGACATAGCGCACATCTACAATCTTGTATAATGATCTGATTGCTTCTCAGCATACTATCAAAAACTAACTTTTTGATCAAAAATGTATACTAACAACCTGTTAGTTTTTGATATTGTGCTGAGAAGCAATCAGATCATTATACAAGATTGTAGATGTGTGCTATGTCTGTATTCTACTCGAATTCATATTGTGATTTCTATCTTTCCCTTTTATTTTTTTTATTTTTTTTGAACATGTGCTGCACTCTTCCCCACCCAAACCTATTGTTACGCCGAGCGCTCCGGGTCCCCGCTCCTCCCCGGAGCGCTCGCAACATCCTCGCTACTGGAGCGCCCCGGTCAGATCTACTGACCGGGTGCGCTGCGATACCGCCCCCAGCCGGGATGCGATTCGCGATGCGGGTGGCGCCCGCTCGCGATGCGCACCCCGGCTCCCGTACCTGACTCGCTCTCCGTCGGTCCTGTCCCGGCGCGCGCGGCCCTAATCCCTAGGGCGCGCGCGCGCCGGGTCTCTGCGATTTAAAGGGCCACTGCGCCACTGATTGGCGCAGTTGGTCTAATTAGTGTGTTCACCTGTGCACTCCCTATGTATACCTCACTTCCCCTGCACTCCCTCGCCGGATCTTGTTGCCATTGTGCCAGTGAAAGCGTTTCCTTGTGTGTTCCTAGCCTGTGTTCCAGACCTCCTGCCGTTGCCCCTGACTACGATCCTTGCTGCCTGCTCCGACCTTCTGCTACGTCCGACCTTGCTCTTGTCTACTCCCTTGTACCGCGCCTATCTTCAGCAGTCAGAGAGGTTGAGCCGTTGCTAGTGGATACGACCTGGTTACTACCACCGCTGCAAGACCATCCCGCTTTGCGGCGGGCTCTGGTGAATACCAGTAGTAACTTAGAACCGGTCCACTAGCACGGTCCACGCCAATCCCTCTCTGGCACAGAGGATCCACCTCCTGCCAGCCGAATCGTGACAGTAGATCCGGCCATGGATCCCGCTGAAGTTCCACTGCCAGTTGTCGCCGACCTCACCACGGTGGTCGCCCAGCAGTCGCAACAGATAGCGCAACAAGGCCACCAGCTGTCTCAACTGACCGTGATGCTACAGCAGCTACTACCACAGCTTCAGCAATCATCTCTTCCGCCAGCTCCTGCACCTCCTCCGCAGCGAGTGGCCGCTTCCGGCCTACGACTATCCTTGCCGGATAAATTTGATGGGGACTCTAAGTTTTGTCGTGGCTTTCTTTCACAATGTTCCCTGCACTTGGAGATGATGTCGGACCAGTTTCCTACTGAAAGGTCTAAGGTGGCTTTCGTAGTCAGCCTTATGTCTGGGAAAGCTCTGTCATGGGCCACACCGCTCTGGGACCGCAATGACCCCGTCACTGCCTCTGTACACTCCTTCTTCTCGGAAATTCGAAGTGTCTTTGAGGAACCTGCCCGAGCCTCTTCTGCTGAGACTGCCCTGCTGAACCTGGTCCAGGGTAATTCTTCCGTTGGCGAGTACGCCATCCAATTCCGTACTCTTGCTTCCGAATTATCCTGGAATAATGAGGCCCTCTGCGCGACCTTTAAAAAAGGCCTATCCAGCAACATTAAAGATGTTCTGGCCGCACGAGAAATTCCTGCTAACCTGCATGAACTCATTCATCTAGCCACTCGCATTGACATGCGTTTTTCCGAAAGGCGTCAGGAGCTCCGCCAGGATATGGACTTTGTTCGCACGAGGCGTTTTTTCTCCCCGGCTCCTCTCTCCTCTGGTCCTCTGCAATCCGTTCCTGTGCCTCCCGCCGTGGAGGCTATGCAAGTTGACCGGTCTCGCTTGACACCTCAAGAGAGGACACGACGCCGCATGGAGAATCTTTGCCTGTACTGTGCCGGTACCGAACACTTCCTGAAGGATTGTCCTATCCGTCCTCCCCGCCTGGAAAGACGTACGCTGACTCCGCACAAAGGTGAGACAGTTCTTAATGTCAATCTCTTCCTTTCCTAGGATACTTGGTCTCTGGCCAGGGACTACAAATGGACCCAGATAAACTCTCTGCCGTCTTAGATTGGCCACGCCCCTCCGGACTCCGTGCTATCCAAAGTTTTTTGGGGTTCGCCAATTATTACAGACAATTTATTCCACATTTTTCCACTATTGTGGCTCCTATCGTGGCTTTAACCAAGAAGAATGCCAATCCTAAGTCCTGGTCTCCCCAAGCGGAAGACGCATTTAAACGTCTCAAGTCTGCCTTTTCTTCTGCACCCGTGCTCTCCAGACCTGACCCATCTAAACCCTTCCTATTGGAGATTGATGCCTCCTCAGTGGGAGCTGGAGCGGTCCTTCTACAAAAAAATTCTTCCGGGCATGCTGTTACTTGTGTTTTTTTTTCTAGGACCTTCTCTCCGGCGGAGAGGAACTACTCCATCGGGGATCGAGAACTACTGGCCATTAAATTGGCACTTGAGGAATGGAGGCATCTGCTGGAGGGATCAAAATTTCCAGTTATCATTTACACCGATCACAAGAATCTCTCCTATCTCCAGTCTGCCCAATGGCTGAATTCTCGCCAGGCCAGGTGGTTGTTGTTCTTTGCCCGTTTTAACTTTGAAATTCATTTAGCCCTGCCGACAAGAACATTAGGGCCGATGCTCTCTCTCGTTCCTCGGATGCCTCGGAAGTAGAGGTCTCTCCGCAACACATCATTTCTCCTGACTGTCTGATCTCCACTTCTCCAGCCTCCATCAGGCAAACTCCTCCAGGGAAGACCTTCGTTTCTCCACGCCAACGTCTCGGGATTCTCAAATGGGGTCACTCCTCCCACCTCGCAGGCCATGCGGGCATCAAAAAGTCCTTGCAACTCATCTCTCGTTTCTATTGGTGGCCGACTTTGGAGACGGATGTTGTTGATTTTGTGCGGGCCTGTACTGTCTGTGCCCGGGATAAGACTCCTCGCCAGAAGCCTGCTGGTCTCCTTCATCCTCTGCCTGTCCCCGAACAGCCTTGGTCTCTGATTGGTATGGACTTTATTACAGACCTACCCCCATCCCGTGGCAACACTGTTGTTTGGGTGGTCGTTGATCGATTTTCCAAGATGGCACATTTTATTCCTCTTCCTGGTCTTCCTTCAGCGCCTCAGCTGGAAAAACAATTTTTTGTACACATTTTTCGTCTTCACGGTTTGCCCACGCAGATCGTCTCGGATAGAGGCGTCCAATTCGTGTCAAAATTCTGGAGGGCTCTCTGTAAACAGCTCAAGATTAAATTAAACTTCTCTTCTGCTTATCATCCTCAATCCAATGGGCAAGTAGAAAGAATTAACCAGGTCCTGGGTGACTATTTACGGCATTTTGTTTCCTCCCGCCAGGATGACTGGGCAGATCTTCTACCATGGGCCGAATTCTCGTACAACTTCAGAGTCTCTGAATCTTCTGCTAAATCCCCATTTTTCGTGGTGTACGGCCGTCACCCTCTTCCCCCCCCCTCCCTATTCCCTTGCCCTCTGGTTTGCCCGCTGTGGATGAAGTGACTCGTGATCTTTCCACCATATGGAAAGAGACCCAAAATTCTCTTTGCAGGCTTCATCTCGCATGAAAAAGTTTGCCGATAAGAAAAGAAGAGCTCCCCCCATTTTTGCTCCCGGAGACAAGGTATGGCTCTCCGCTAAATATGTCCGCTTTCGTGTCCCCAGTTACAAACTGGGACCACGCTATCTTGGTCCTTTCAAAGTCTTGTGCCAAATTAATCCTGTCTCTTACAAACTTCTTCTTCCTCCTTCTCTTTGTATTCCCAATGCCTTTCATGTCTCTCTCCTTAAACCACTCATCATCAACCGTTTCTCTCCCAAACTTGTTTCTCCCACTCCTGTTTCCGGTTCTTCTGACATCTTCTCCGTGAAGGAGATACTGGCCTCCAAGATGGTCAGAGGGAAAAAAAATGTTTGGGTTGATTGGGAGGGCTGTGGTCCTGAAGAGAGATCCTGGGAACCTGAGGACAACATCCTAGACAAAAGTCTGGTCCTCAGGTTCTCAGGCTCCAAGAAGAAGGGGAGACCCAAGGGGGGGGGGGTACTGTTACGCCGAGCGCTCCGGGTCCCCGCTCCTCCCCGGAGCGCTCGCAACATCCTCGCTACTGCAGCGCCCCGGTCAGATCTACTGACCGGGTGCGCTGCGATACCGCCCCCAGCCGGGATGCGATTCGCGATGCGGGTGGCGCCCGCTCGCGATGCACACCCCGGCTCCCGTACCTGACTCGCTCTCCGTCGGTCCTGTCCCGGTGCGCGCGGCCCCGCTCCCTAGGGCGCGCGCGCGCCGGGTCTCTGCGATTTAAAGGGCCACTGCGCCACTGATTGGCACAGTTGGTCTAATTAGTGTGTTCACCTGTGCACTCCCTATGTATACCTCACTTCCCCTGCACTCCCTCGCCGGATCTTGTTGCCATTGTGCCAGTGAAAGCGTTTCCTTGTGTGTTCCTAGCCTGTGTTCCAGACCTCCTGCCGTTGCCCCTGACTACGATCCTTGCTGCCTGCCCCGACCTTCTGCTACGTCCGACCTTGCTCTTGTCTACTCCCTTGTACCGCGCCTATCTTCAGCAGTCAGAGAGGTTGAGCCGTTGCTAGTGGATACGACCTGGTTACTACCGCCGCTGCAAGACCATCCCGCTTTGCGGCGGGCTCTGGTGAATACCAGTAGTAACTTAGAACCGGTCCACTAGCACGGTCCACGCCAATCCCTCTCTGGCACAGAGGATCCACCTCTTGCCAGCCGAATCGTGACACCTATATAGGTGGTAATTAGCCACACTAGGGCCATTTCACTCCTAGCTGCCTCCCAGTCTGACTGGGAGAGCAAGGTAAGTGAGCCATTACACCTTGTTCACACTGGTGTGGTGCGGGGCGGCATCTGTTGCTGCCGTAGTGCTGTGTCTGCGGGCGGGTTCGGCCTATGGACTGGTTTTAGAGGCATTGGGGCCGCTCTGCCAGTGGGTCGCTTCCCCCACCCCTGTGGGCACCTGTGTCACGGCGGTGGTGGTCGCCGCCTGGTGCTACGCCATTTTATGCTAGGGACGTTAGGGACCCACTCTGAATAGGAATGCTCGGACCTGGCATGTTCCCTGAGTTTTTCCAGCAAGAAGGTGCACCACCACATTATGGGTGTCAGGTCAGAGCATTCCTAGATGAACAGTTTCCTGGAAAGTGGATTGGTCGTCGTGGGCCAGTTGAATGGCCCCCAAGGTCTCCCGATCTGACCCCCTTAGAGTTTTATCTTTGGGGTCATCTGAAGGCAATTGTCTATGCTGTGAAAAAATGAGATGTGCCTCCTGAAACTACGGATACTGGAAGCCTGTGCTAGCATTTCTCCTGCGGTGTTTCTATCAGTGTGTGAAGAGTGGGAGAAGAGGGTTGCATTGACAATCCAACACAATGGGCAGAACATTGAACACATTTTATAAGTGGTCAGAAACGTGTACATAACTCGTGAAAGAATAAAGTTATGTTAAAACCAAGCACATCATTGTTTTTCTTGTGAAATTGCCAATAAGTTTGATGGGAATATTGAAGGGTATAATCTCCCTGTACTGTGACATTGTGTGCATTTTTCCTGTACTGTGACATCACTGTGTATATTATCCCTGTACTGTGACATCACTGTGTATATTATTCCTGTACTGTGACATCGCTGTGTATATTATCCCTGTACTGTGACATCACTGTGTTTATTATCCCTGTACTGTGACATCACTGTGTATTATCCCTGTACCGTGACATCACTGTGTTGATTATCCTTGTACTGTGACATCACTGTGTATTATCCCTGTACTGTGACATCACTGTGTTTATTATCACTTTTTGTTATCTCTGCACTTTGTCATCATATTGTGAATTATCTCTGTATTGTGACATCACTATCTGCAATATCTATGTACTGTGATGTCATAATGTGCATCATTCCTGTGCATTAAGAAGCTTAAACAAACAATATACTTTCAGGTTCTGAACATACCGCTAAAGGTGGTCATTGTGAAGCCCCATTGTTACTTGTTATGTCCCTGGATCCCTGACATAATCTTTTTTTTTCTAATAGAGATTGGATGGTTGAAAAACTAATCACCAGGCTTTTAAGTAACAGGCTGTGTAAGGTGCAATATACTAAGTCAGCATGTCTCAGCAAGGGGGGGGTTACATTTTTTTTTTTTTTTACCACACGGCTTCTTTTCCTCTATTTTTTTTGCCAAGTCGCATCTACTCTCTCCAAAAATCCATAGTTTACTATTCAGACTTGACTTCCCAGATAACATTTTTCCAGAATCTTCAGCATATAGGAAATCAGTATTTTACCCATGTTCCTGAGAATCACTCAACCATCAATTTCTGAAATCCTAAGACCGATCTCCTTATCTTGCTGTATTAGGTTTATGAGATGAGTTAATGCTTCTTTATTGTCTTGTAGGCCGTCTTTGTAGAGCCCCAGGCACTGCTGCCTTTTTCCGAGACAAGAATGGAAACCATTTTTTTTATTTTATGCTTTATCTTGTAAAACCTAAAATGATTAATATATTTTTTTATAGTTCTTTAAAGCTTGGTAAAATATGAAAATGAACATGGATAAGCCATAAAACTGAATAAATTGGTCTTGTCCTATTGCCAAATATTGCATTTCTTAGAAAAGTTTCTATCATTTAGGATGTCACTTTAAATACGGTATGTATTCTTTACTTTTGTATTGTATTTTCTGTTTATGAAGACTGTTTTACTAGACCAGTGTTATATGTTGTACATCTTGACAAAACATTAACCTTTCTTATTTACATCATAAAAAAATGTATCTCCTTTTTATAGGAATCATGGCTTAGAAAAAAAAGACCATTAGGGGTCCCCATACCATTTAGAACATAATCCTGTCCGGCTGCAGTATTATCTTTGTCCCAGCTGAAGCACAGGCTGGGACAAAGTCCAGGAAGTGAGGGTGAGACTAATGCTCCTCTGTGCTCTTGTGCTCACTCCTGTCCTGTCTATCAGACTCCAGTCTGAAAACAGAGAGGAGGGGTTACATAGCAGCCTGCAGTGATTGGATGAAGAGACCCAGAACAACACAGCAGACTCAGTAAGGAAGTGAGTGCATGGTGAGTGAGGGGGGCCCAGTGCTTGCCTCGGACAAGCCCCTTCCTAAGCACTGGATGTTAGAATGAGTAAGCAGTAGAACAGAGGAATATGTGAGCCAAATACAAAAGCTACAGTAGAGCAGTGGTTGGAAGATCCTTCCAAAAAGGAAATCAAACAAGGCATAGCACTCTCATATATGGGAAAAGGATGTAAACGTTTATTGAGGGATAAGGTGCAACACTAAAAGCGTTTCTAGCCAGAACCAGGCTCTTCATCAGGCATTTACAAAATATGGCTAAAACAACATTATAAAACAAAACACTGATTGCTTCCGGGGTGGGTACAACAGAGGCGTAGACCAGAAGCATTACCGGTAAAAAACAGGATAAAAAACATTATAGTATATAAATATTTGATAAAACAGTCAAATAAAATTGGTAAGCAGTGATTGTAAAAACATATATAATATATTGCAGACAAAATTTGGAAAACCACTGATAGAAACAGCTCAATCAAAATCTCATCAAAGTGCTATGTATTATATATATTGCAGCGCATGCTCAATAGAGTTGGTCACGGTGAATTGGGACGACATCGCCCTTTGATGAGATTTAGATTGAGCTGTTTTTATTAGTGGTTTTACAAATTTTTTCTGCAATATATTATGTATGTTTTTACAATCCCACTTAACAATTTTATTTGACTGTTTTATCAAATATTTATATACTATAATGTTTTTTATCCTGTTCTTTACCGATAATGCTTCCGGTTTACGCCTCTGTTGTACCTGCCCGGAAGCAATGAGTGTTTTGTTTTACAATGTTGTTTTACCCCATTGTGTATGTGCCTGACGAAGAGCCCGGTTTGGGCTAGAAACGCTCTTCATTTTAGCGTTGCTCCTTATCCCTCAATAAATGATGACATCCTTTTCCCATATCTGAGAGTCCTGCACCTTGTTTGATATCCTTTTGGAATGATCTTCCAACCACTGCTCTACTGTATCTACACCAGCCGTCTATCTTGGACCACCAGAGGGACCCAGAGGCTGTGTTCTCCATTCTATGTTCCATTAGATGTTATGCTCTGAGCATAACTTCTAGAGGTAAAGGGCAATCCTATTGGCTCTGCTCATTTTCATATTTCCCACTGGTTAATCTGCATGAGGTACGCACCATTTTTCTTTTTATTTTCCACTTAAATATAAAGCTAGACACATAAAGAAATATAAAGCATATGCATGACCTAGTGAGTAACATACAGAAGCATTTTTGTGACATGAAAGGTACACTTTAAATACATTTCCCCCATGGTCTCCAACAGCATTGTATACTGGCATATGTAAGGTTTTCTTAAAAGAGGGTTAAATATAATTAACATTAAAATTACCATTCTGTATAACCAAAAAAATAACACTTTGATGTGTGGGAGGCCCCACCCACTTTTAACTTAACCACACCCACTTGATTGTAAAGCTGTAAAAAGTAACAATATTTTGAGCACAAAGCAAAATGAACAGTGGCACACCAAGTGACAAAAAAGAAAGGTGATTTATTCAAAAAAACGTGTTAGCCAACATTTCAGCTGGCTCACCCAGCCATTTTCCTTTGAAAATGGCTGGGTGAGCCAGCTGAAACGTTGCCTAACACATTTTTTTGAATAAATCACCTTTCTTTTTTGTCACTTGGTGTGCCACTGTTCATTTTACTTTGTGTTTTGGAGGGGTCCCCAACCTGGACCTGACACAGTAGGCACCCGTGTACCTTTTTTTTCTTCTGGAGTGCTGCTTTCCTGCTTTCTCAATATTTTTGAGCAGATAGAGCCTCATGTTCATAACTATTCTATAGCACTAAAGCGTTCAGCCTTGTGTTGCTAGATACATTTCTAAACTAGCCTTTATTTTTAGGCCAGACCGGTTGATCTTCACCTCCTGGAAAAATGCCCACACAGCCTATCCCTGGCCACATTGGAGACTAACCTCCCCTAGTGATTGGCTGAACATGCATTTCCTGTGTACGGAGACAAGACCAGACAGTGTAGATCAGTCCGGACCCAATGAGTGTCAGTATAATAATAGAAGTAGATTGGTGATTTGAGTAATTCTTAGATTTTTTTTAATTGTTTTTATTTTTTTTTACTCAGTCTACCCATTTTTTTTTTTATATTTTCCCCATCAGACAACCCCTTTAATTCTTCTCTGCTGTCATCTGCAAAAATAACAGCTTTTACTAAGTCAATGGAAAAGTTTTGTAAGAATCTACGAAAACACTTTCCCAGAACGTTGTGTGAATGCGCAATAAGGATAACAGTGTTGGTGGTCAAAGAGCCTGCAAGAAGGAGTCTTTCTATTCAGATGTCTTTTGTAAGGTTTCAAACTCCATTAAAGCAGCAACTCAGTCATACCCTCCAGCCATCTTCTAGCACAAAGCTTTTATGGTTTTTCCCATATCCAGGTGGGAAAAAAAAAAACTTTTTATTAATAGTGTTTGTTAGAACTGCTCGTGTCTTTGGTCTTTATAAGTCATAGAGGTTAGATATGGTGCCCATGCAGTTTCTCATAGCAGATATCTAACATACTGCCAAGGTAAGGCCGTGGGCAGAGCAGTGCACACAGAGCGCTAATGAAATTATTTCTCTAATATTTGCCTGTACACCGTCTGCCTTTCCGCTCCTTGATGCTGTGCCATCATATCCTTGGATTCGTGTCACTGAAAGTTCCAAGTGTAATATGTGTAGTTTATTCACAGTTACTGTTCCAATTTTCTTCTCCTGTTCCATCTTTAATAGGTATAAATTATAAAAAAAAATCTATTTAAAGTTATACTCCACCCCTAGACATCTTATCCCCTATCTGTGTCACCCCAGACATCTGGTGCACGGATTGAACTTCACTCCGTGCCGGATGACTGGCATTTTGGGGCGGAGGCTCCTTATGTCACAGTCACACCCCGCTCATGATGTCATGGCCATGCCTCCTCAATGCAAGTCTATGGGAGGGGGCGTGATGGCCCACACGCCCCCTCCCATAGATTTGCATTGAGGGGGTGTGGCAGTAACGTCACGAGTGTGGCGCGTCCATGATATCTCGAGCCTCTGGTGCTGCACCCAATGCTCTAAACAAAAGCCTGATGCAGTAGGGAGATCGCGGGGGTCCCTTGCGGTGGGACCCCCGCGATCAGACATCTTATAAGATGTCTAGGGGCGGAGTACCCCTTTAAGCAGTTTTTATCATCCACATTCCTCTGTTCCAGCACTATCTGCAGTTTCCTCAGCAATAATAGAATAAACATTAACTCAGTTCACAAGTTTTTTTAGTATTAGGTCATCACCTTCTTCAATTGTTTCATTTTGTGCATGTGGACTTACAATTGTGCTCAAAAGTTTGCATAACCTTGGAGAACTGGTATTATATCAACCAGATGTTTTTCTTATGGGATTTATAGATTATAACAGAAGGACAGAATCCTAAAACAAAACAATGGCAACAAGTAAAACAAAATTTTTTAAAGACCCCTGTTCAAAAGTCTGCATACCCTGAGTTCTTAATACAGTGTAATGCCCATTTTGGCATAAATGACAATGTGTAGTCTTTTGTAATAGTTGATTATGATGCCCAGAATTCTTGCAAGTGGGATAGCTGCCCATTTGTGGTCGGATTCTTATATGTACCGTAAGTAGGGTACCACTTGCATGAATAATTAGGCCTGGGGTGTGCCTGGGTGGCCGTGAAGGGTATCCTAGAGAAGGGGGATACCCTGAGAGTGACTGTAGAAAAAAAGGGGAAGGGAGGGTGGGGACATCTTGCATGCTGGCGACAGCACCTGTGTGGATCAGGTGGGTATATAAAGGCCAGACTCCTCCCACAAATTAGGTTAACTGTTTCAGCTAACCTCCACTTGTGGTCGGATTCTTATATGTACCATAAGTAGGGTACCACTTGCATGAATAATTAGGCCTGGGGTGTGCCTGGGTGGCCGTGAAGGGTATCCTAGAGAAGGGGGCAAAAATACCCCAGTTAGGTAATACATGAATTAATGGTTAAGCATAATCTACGTCATATGAACCCAAGATAACAGACAAAATACTCCAGTTAACAGCCGGAGGTTGGAACGTGTCAATGGAACAGAGCGATAACAGTGCCCTTAACTTACTTAACATCTAAGTGATAACTGACAAAGAAGCCCCTACCCAGAAGCTGGCGCAGCTGTTATGAAGCCGAAGCCAAGATAAATTTCTAGATATGCCACTTGGCACTACTAGACCCATAGCACCTACCAGGATGGTACTACCAGGGTGCGCATGGATAGAGGTAACCCAAGTGTCAAATATAGAAAATGTCGAAGTGCTAGATAGACAGAAGGTACAATGAGTCGGTTAGAAAAGTGGCCAAAACACAAACGTCAGTAGGTATTTAGATAGGTAGTGCCAGAAGAGGAAGATTTGAAAAGTGTCCCGAGCTACACATGTAAGTAATCCTATTGAACCATGCCACACATAAAGTGACAACTACAGACCCACATAGAAAAAACATAAAAGTATATAACATACTTAACCTGAGGTTTCATGTACCAGTAAGGTAGTCTCCACATACTTGCAGGTGTAAAGAAGATTATTACTGCTACGCCCTGAGGCTTATTGCAAAAGAAAATATACATGACCAGCAGGTTACAAAGACCGATAAGGGCAAATTTCCCAACAGGTACACAAGACATGAACAAGCTGAACCCACATTAAAGAACTTAACACTAAGACGTGTACAACTAAGACCACAATCAGACACATAGTAACAAACATAAGAGCAAGATAGAGATGGCAACAACAGGAGGCTCGTGGACTGAAACTGCCTCAGACAGAATCGTATGAAACGCAGATTCGGAAACATGAGGCTCATGGACTGACAGTGCAATCTGCCTCGGACAGAATCGTATGAAACGCAGAAATGGAAAAAAACATGAGGCTCGTGGACTGACAGTGCAATCTGCCTTGGACAAAATCGCATGGAACATAGAAACGGAAACAACATGAGGCTCGTTGATTGTCAAGCAATCTGCCTCTAACAGGGGCGTAAGTAACGTACTAAAACAAATGACAAGAGGCTCGTGGATTGATGATACAATCTGCCCCAAACAAGAACGTTTGTAATGTACAAAGGAATGACAACAATACGAAGGCTCGAGGATTGTCGGGCAGTCTCTCTCTCCCAAGGACATGTGACGTACAAAAGGCATGCAAAGAGACAGCTTAACACTTACCTGGAATGGCAAGGTCGAACTGACTGTAACAAGGCGTATGTAATGACCAAAAAGGAAACTATAAAGATGAAGCTTTACGGATTGACGACAGCAATCAGCATCCAACCACACCGAATGCATAGCACTAAGCGGTAAAACAACCTAGAGTAGGGAACCGTTAACGTTGAAACATGGTATATCACTTGAAGTAACATAAGCACCGTATAACATAAGCTATCTGCCTCTAACAGGGCATATGTAACATACAAAACAAAAGAGGCTCGTGGATTGATGATACAATCTGCCCCCAATGAGAACATTTCTAATGTACAAAGGAATGACAATGATATGAGGCTCGAGGATTGTCGGGCAGCCTCTCTCTCACGGGAGCGTGTGACGTACGAAAGGCATGTAAAGTGACGACTTAAAGCTTACCTGGAATGGCGAGGTCAAACTGGCTGTAACAAGGTGTATGTAATGACCAAAAAGGAAACTATAAAGATGAAGCTTTACGGATTCACAACAGCATTTAGCCTCCAACCACATCGAACACATAGCGCTAAGACTTAAAACAACCTAGCGTACATAAAGTAAGATGAAACAAAAGAGCTGAAACAACAGAAGGGGACAAAAACTAGGAGTCGTACACTGTAAGGAACTGTATGTATGTATTACCCTGTAGGGAACCATATATATGTACCACTATAGGGAACCGTTAACGTTGACGCATGGTATATCCCTTGAAGTAACGTGAGCACCGTATAACATGAGCTATCTGCCTCTAACAGGGGCGTGTGTAACGTACGGACAAAGGACAACAAAAGGCTCGTGGATTGACGATACAATCTGCCCCAAATGAGAACAATTATAATATACAAAGGAATGACAACGATATGAGGCTTCTCTCTCACGGGAGCGTGTGACGTACAAAAGGCATGTAAAGTGACGACTTAAAGCTTACCTGGAACGGTGAGGTCAACCTGGCTATAACAAGGCGTGTATAATGACCAGAAACTAAACTATAAAGATGATGCTTTACGGATTGACGATAGCAATCAGCCTTCAACCACTCTGAACGTATGGCACTAAGAGGTAAAACAACCAAGCGTATATAACGTGACAGCTGAAACAAAATAATGGGAGAATAACTATGAAACGTATACTGTAAGGAACTGTATGCGTATTACCCTGTAGGGAAATGTATGCGTATTACCCTGTAGGGAAATGTATGCATGTCACACTGCAGGTAACCGTATGTATGTGACACTGCAGGTAACCGTATGTAAGTGACACTGAAGGTAACCGTATGTATGTGACACTGAAGGTAACCGTATGTATGTGACACTGAAGGTAACCGTATGTATGTGACACTGAAGGTAACCGTATGTATGTGACACTGAAGGTAACCGTATGTATGTGACACTGAAGTTAACCGTATGTATGTGACTCTGAAGTAACCGTATGTATGTGACACTGAAGAGAACCATATGTATGTGACACTGAAGAGAACCGTATGTATGTGACACTGAAGAGAACCGTATGTATGTGACACTGAAGAGAACCGTATGTATGTGACACTGAAGAGAACCGTATGTATGTGACACTGAAGAGAACCGTTAACGTTGAAGAATGGTATATCACTTGGAGTAATGTAAGCACAGTATAACATCTCCGAAAACAAAAACAAAAAAAACCCTGTATATAAGCTTACAGTAGTGTAAACCCTGAACAACATTAATGTTCAACAGAACAACTAAATTAACTACAAATACACAGTATATATAAGCCACAGTAAAACGCAATTACCAGCAATAGAACATAGGCCCATATGTCAGCTAAAATAATGTAAAATGCCCAGTATATCTGCTACAGTAACATAAGCCCCAAGTAACATTAATGTACCGTATATACGTTAATTAACACTAACGCAAAGCATATAGACACTTGTTATGTAATGCAAATTATCAGCTATAGTAATATAAGCACCGTATGACCACAATAGGGACATTAATGTACCACATGAAAGCTATGGAAACGTAACACAGCATCGGCTATATTAAGACAAAGCCCAGTAAATCAACTATACCAAACGAGCACAGTACATACGCTATGGTATCAACGTGTGGTACTGCAAACCAATATACCGTGAAGCATGGTATCAGCTCAGGTAACACATGCCACCGGAACTATTGTAGCATAAATGTCAGTGTCATGTATGTACAATGTGACAGCTCCAGAAAGGTATACATAATTGTATGCGTAATGTGCCTGCTATAGGAATATTTGCGTAGTGTGAACGTAATGGGGTAGAATGAATCATGTTCAATGAGAAACATGAGAGTAGCATGACAGCGCTGAACATGAAAAACGTAACCACAAGCCATGAAAACAATACTGTAAGAAACATATGCAGGTCACATTGAAGGAAGATGTACATGTTACACCGCTAGGGAAACATAAGCACGTACACCGAGTAGGAACCTGAGTAATACACTGTTGAACGCAGGCGTGGTGTACTGTGTGGGATATCAGCAAGGAACACTATGTGGAAGGTAGGCGTGGGAACGTATGGCAGTACGTGGTTTTGCTTGTTACCTGCTGTTGCAACCGAGTGGAAACGCAATCATGGTGGTGTAGTTGTGTAGAATGTAGCCGTGACACAGGAAGCCAAGTGATGTCAGTACCTGGTTGAAATGAATACGTGTTATCTTGTGTGAACCGTATGCGTGATAAATGCAGGAAAACATGGCATGTATGGTAACGAAACACAGAACGCTGTAAGGAAAGTGTGGAGAACCATGTGGTAATGTCAGCAAGGACATCATATCACACCTGACCTCCCACATGAGTAAATGTAAAAGCAATGCCATGATAACAGCCTAACTAGACCTGAGAACCATGAGAGTCATGCTGTGACAGCTTGCAATACCTGACCTGCATACATTAATGAAAGCCTAACGTGACATAACTAAAAACCAAGACAAATGTGACAAAAAAGCTATGAAACATCTGCTGACGTAGCAGGTGGGTGCACAGTATATTCTATGGTGACATAACCTATACATGACTACGTGTGTGTAATTATAACTATAGAAGTTATAAGAATGGTAACATAAAACAGTATAATAGAGACATATGATGTATCTACGATAAGTGACATAACCACGGTGACATATAACAGTATACTGATGGCAACTTACATGGTATATACTAAGGGATGTATACGTGGTGTACATGTAACTGACAAACAGTAAATAAATGCACTGGTGATGTATAACAGTACAATGTATAATGACAATTAATACATGGCCTATAATCGATGACATGTCTGAGATAGAGATTGGTTGTGGGCTGCAGCATAAAAGAGCGTACAGATGGGGAGACTCAGCAGGAGAGACTCCAGCGAGGGGACAGAATGGAGAGCGGTTGTGAGCATGAAACTGGTTTACACCAGGTCACATATGAAGGAAAAGTAATCTTTCGTAAATGTAAGAACAGTCAAAACAACACCAAAATATGGAGGCCCCCAACACCTGGAGATTCAGCAGCCTGTGCTGCTCTGTAGGCCAAACACATCCTCCTGCTGCAGTCAATTATATGTATAAGCCAAAGCTGTGATCTCATATGAGTGATCTTTGCAGACTAAGAGACTGAGGCAGGAAAGAGTTAACCTCAAGCTGAAATGTGCAAATTACCTCACGGCCAGCAGGCCAGGGCTGGAGCCTGCACAGCTGCATGTGCTTACTGCATGTTTACTGCATATTGTAGGAGCGAGATGTAGCTACTTCACAGCCTGCAGTGTGAAAGGTACCTTAACACATTACAGTATGCCTTGCATCATAGTTAGGCTAGCAAACAGTGCCTCTCTGTGACATATGCAATCAAACCTCCCGCCAAAACCACAGCATCCGGTGCAAAGACATCTTGCATGCTGGCGACAGCACCTGTGTGGATCAGGTGGGTATATAAAGGCCAGACTCCTCCCACAAATTAGGTTAACTGTTTCAGCTAACCTCCACTTGTCTTGGCAAAATGCTTCCAGGTCATGCAAAGTCTTTGGTTGTCTTGCGTGTTAGAGATCCCCCCCAGAGTAGCTAGATGATATTAGAAATTAAATTTAAAAAATAAATGCTCAGGTCAGTGCAGCAGTGTGCCCTTTTAAGTAAAATATATTTTGATCTATGTGTTACTTAGCTACCTCTGTTTGCAGATCTTCTAAAAACTGGGGCATTTCATCAAAACCATGATAAACTCGCTCCTTTCTTTTCCTGTTTTTCTTCTGAGGCTCCCACTGGGTTTCTCTTTGTATCTTGAACATTTCCTCTGGCAGTTGTGGCCAAAATCTTTCTTGGTCTTCCTGACCCTGGCTCGATATCAAGAGAGTCTCGAGTGTAACACTTCTTAATTGATTGAACAGAACTGACTGGCATTTTCTAGGCTTTTGACTTAATTGTATATCCTTTTCTATCTTTATAAGCTTCCATTAGCTTGTTATAAAGGTTTTTTGACAGGTCTTTTCTGCTCCCCATGGCTTAGCATCTCGTCTGCTTAATTTTACAATTTCTGCCAAGGTATGAAAACTTCTATGCACAACTGTACGTAAAGCATTGTGCATTCTAACTCATTTCATAGCATTTCACATTTCATCAGTTTTACTTCGATAGAGGAGAAGAGTTGTGAAGTTACCTTCATTCTCATCAGGCTCTACTTGAAATAATATCCTTTTGGGATCCCTGTTACCCCTAATGCAGGTCCTTGCTTTCCACGTAATAGAATAATTTCAACTATAGGATAAAGTTTTTTTTTTTCCTATTTCCTTGTTTTATTGACTTGCAGCAATATCTAGTTGCTTATGCACAGTACTATCTAAAGACTGTTAGGTTCGACCCCAAAGGCCGAGACGTCTTCTGTCGGCGGATGCCCAATTTGTGCGGGGAAAGCCTGTATGGGGCTGCAGTCACCCAACGTTCCTTCCAGCACTACCTGCCATTCAAAATCACGACACAAACAAAAGTGTTGTCTCTGTAAGCTGAAGGCAGATTTGGCCTGCCTTCTTGCAGTGTATTTTCTTATATAGCCCATTAAGTTATATTCCAGTTATCACATTTTGCTTTACATGAAAAGGCCGAAAGGGGAACTCAGGTGGAAAACTTTTTTTTTTTTTTTTAATGACCTGGTGCCAGAAAGTTAAACAGAATTGTAAATTACTTCTATTAAAAAATCTTAATCCTTCCAGTACTTATTAGCTGCTCAATACTACAGAGGAAATTCATTTCTTTTTGGAACACAATGCTCTCTGCTGACATCATGACCACAGTGCTCTCTGCTGACATATCTGTCCATTTTAGGAACTGTCCAGAGCAGCATATGTTTTCTATGGGGATTTTCTCCTATTCTGGACAGTTCTTAAAATGGACAGAGATGTCAGCAGAGAGCACTGTGCTCGTGATGTCAGCAGAGAGCACTGTGGTCATGATGTCAGCAGAGAGCTCGCTGTTCCAAAAAGAAAATAATTTCCTCTGTAGTATTCAGCAGCTAATAAGAACTGGAAGGATTAAGATTTTTTAATAGAAGTCATTTACAAATCTGTTTAACTTTCTGGCACTAGTTGATAAAAAAAAAAAAAAAAAAAAGGTTTTTCACAGGAGTACCCCTTTAAGAACACAAGTAGGATACACGTAGTTCAAAAGCAGCAATGCCTTCTTTTTTGCCACTTACATAGCGCCGAATGGATATTGTGTAGTGAAGAAAGATAGCTGTCTAATGTCTTTTCCACCGGAGTACCTTTAAAGGGGTACTCCGCCCCTAGCCACTTAAGGACCAGGGGCGTACCTGTACGCCTGTAGGAATTCAGGTCCCCGCCGCTTGCCGGGCGGGGGCCGAACTGGGATGCCTGCGTACAAATCCCTGGGGCACTCCTGAGACCCCCCCCCCCCCATGTCGGCGATCGCTGCAAATCGCCGGTCAATTAAGACCAGCGATTAACGGTGATTCTTGGTCAATTGTGTCTCCGGTGACCCGGAAAAAAAGGGTGATCACCCTTTTCCAGCAGGAGTGAGGTGGCACTGGTGCCACCTCACGATCTATGTGTTTAGTCAGCCTGTCCGGCCAGCCACTTAACTGTCCTGCTGGGCGAATTCGGCGTGACATTGGCAGTGATTGGTGGTGGGGGGGTGTGGGGAGGCTTACCCGGGGTCTGGCAGTCCCGAGCGGCGGCGGTCCCCAGTGGCGGGGTGGTCCCCAGTGGCGGTGGAGGTTTGCCTCCTGCTGTTGCCAAGCAACAACTCCCAGCATGCACAGCCAAAGGGCATGCTGGGAGTTGTAGCTTTGCAACAGCTGGAGGCACAACTGCAACTCCCAGCATGCCTTTTGGCTGTCTGGGCATGCTGGGAGTTGTAGTTATGTAGCTATAGTTAGTTATGTAGCTGTAGTTATGTAGTTATTGTGCCTCCAGCTGTTGTATAAGTACAACTCCCACCAAGCATTGACAGCCAAAGGCATGCTGGGAGCTGTAGTAGTGTGCCTCCAGCTGTTGCAAAACTACAATGTTCAACATGCCCTTCGGCTGTCAGTGCAAGCTGAGAGTTGTAGTTTTGCAACAGCTGAAGGCACACTGGTTGGGAAACACAGAGTTTGTTACCTAACTCAGTGTTTCACAACCAGGGTGCCTCCAGCTGTTGCAAAACTACAACTCCCAGCATGCATTGACAGACCGTACATGCTGGGAGTTGTAGTTTTCCAACAGCTGGAGGCACACTGGTTGCAAAACCCTGAGTTAAGTAACAAACTCTCAGTGTTTTGCAACCAGTGTGCCTCCAGCTGTTGCATAACTACAACACCCAGCATGCACAGACAGCGAAAGGGCATGCTGGAAGTTGTAGTCGAATGTCTCCAGCTGTTGCATAACTACAAGTCCCAACATGCTCTTTGGATGTCACCGCATGCTGAGTTGTAGTTTTTGCAACAGCTGAAGGCACACTGGTTGTGAAACAGTTGTTTCTCAACCATTGTGCCTCCAGCTGTTGCAAAACTACAACTCCCAGCATGCATTGACAAACTATACATGCTGGGAGCTGCAGTTTTGCAACAGCTGGAGGCACACTAACACATAATAAAAAGTTAAAAACACTACATATACACACACCCCTACACAGTCCCTCCCCCCCCCCCCCAATAAAAATGAAAAAAATTGGTATGGCAGTGTTTCCAAAACAGAGCCTCCAGCTGTTGAAAAACAACAACTCCCAGTATTGACTGCCATTGACTGTCCAGGCATGCTGGGAGTTTTGCAAAAGCTGGAGGCACCCTGTTTGTGAATCACTGTCGTAGGAATACCCCTATGTCCACCCCTATGCAAATCCCTAATTAAGGCCTCAAATGTGCATGGTGCTTTCTAAATTTGGAGCCCTGTCGTATTTCAAGGCAACAGTTTAGGGTCACATATGGGGTATTTCCTTTCTCGGGAGAAATTGCCTAACAAATTTTGGAGGGTTTTCTCTCCTTTCACCCCTAATGAAAAGGTAAAGTTGGGGTCTACTCCAGCATGTTATTGTAATATAATTTTATTTTTTACACTAACATGCTGGTGTTGCCCCATACTTTTCATTTTTAGAAGAGGTAAAAGGAAAAAAGACTCCCAAAATGTGTAATGCAATTTCTCCTGAGTACGGAAATACCCCATATGTGGACGTAAAATGCTCTGTGGGCGCACAACAAAGCTCAAGAGTGAGAGCACCATGTACATTTGAGGTGATTTGCACAGGGGTGGCTGATCGTTACAGCAGTTCTGACATAAAACAAAACAAAAAAAACTCACGTGTCCCCATTTTGGAACCTACACCCTTCACGGAACGTAACAAAGGGGTAGAGTGAGCCTTAACACCCCCACAGGTGCTTGAAAACTTTTTGTTAAAGTTGGACATGAAAATGTTTTATTTTTTCACTAAAATGCTGGTGTTATCACACATTTTTCATTTTCACAGGAGGTAATAGGAAAAAAGACCCCCCATAATTTGTACCACCATTTCTTCTGAATATATAAATACCCCATGTGTGGAGGTAAAGTGCTCTGCTGGCGTACTACAGGGCTCAGAAGAGAAGGAGCACCATTGGGCTTTTGGAGAGAGAATTTGGCTGGAATTGAAGGCCATGTGCATTTACAAAGCCCCATGGTGCCAGAAGAGCGGAACCCAACCACATGTGACCCCATTTTGGAAACTACACACCTCACAGAATGTAACAAAGCATGCTGTGAGCATTTACACCCCAGTGGCGTCTGACAGATTTTTGGAACAGTGGTCCATGAAAATGAAAAAGTAAATTTTTCATTTATACAGCCCACTGTTCCAAAAGTGTGTCAAACTTCAGTGGGGTGTAAATCCTCACTGCACACATTGTTACATTCTGTGAGGCGTGAAGTTTCCGCAATAGGGTCACATGTGGGGGGGTCCACTGTTCTGGCACAATGGGGGCTTTGTAAACGCACATGGCCCCCGACTTGAATTCCAGACAAATTCTCTCTCCAAAAGCCCAATAGTGCTCCTTCTCTTCTGAGCAATGTTGTCCACCTGCAGAGCACTTTACATCCACAAATGGGATATTTCCATGCTCAGAGGAAATGGGTTACAATTTTTTTTGTGGGGGGTGCATCTTCTCCTACTACCTCTTGTAAAAATTTTAAATTTGGGGGAAAAAACAGCAATTTAGTGAAATTTTTTTTTCATTCACGCATCCGACTTGAAAAGTTGTCAAACATCTGTGGGGTGTTAAGGCTCACTGTACCACTTGTTACCCATGTGTTTTTTTATTTTGCTGTTCTGGCACCATAGGTGCTTCCTAAAGAAGACATGCCCCCAAAAACCATTTCAGCAAAATTTGCTTTCCAAAAGCCAAATGTGACTCCTCTTCTAAGCATTGTAATGTGCCCGCGGTGCACTTGATGTCCACACATGAGGTATTTCCATACTCAGAAGATATGAGGTCACAAATTTTGGGGGCATTTTCTCCTATTACCCCTTGTAAAAAAGTAAAATTTGGGGAAATACCAGCATTTTAGTAAAAAAAAAATTATTTACACATCTGATTTTAACGAAAAAGTTGTCAAACACCTGTGGGGTGTTAAGGCTCACTGTACCCCTTGTTACGTTCCTTTAGGGGTGTCATTTCCAAAATAGTATGCAATGTGTTTTTTTTTCTTTTTGCTGTTCTGGCACCATAGGGGCTTCCTAAATGTGACATGCCCCCCAAAAACCATTTCAGAAAAACTCACTCTCCAAAATCCTATTGTCGCTCCTTCCATTTTGAACTCTCTAGTGCACCCAAAGAGCACTTGACATACACATATGAGATATTTCCTTACTCGAAAGAAATTGAGTTACAAATTTTAGGGAGATTTCTCTCCTTTTACCCCTTGTAAAAATTCAAAAACTCGGTCTACAAGAACATGCGAGTGTAAAAAATGAAGATTTTTAATTTTCTCCTTCACTTTGCTGCTATTCCTGTGAAACACCTTATGGGTTAATACACTAACTGAATGTCATTTTGTATACTTTGAGGGGTGCAGTTTTATAATGGGGTCTTATATGAAAGCCCCTCAAATCCACTTTTGAGTTTTTTTGTGAAAAATTGGAAAATTGCTGCTGAACTTTGAAGCCCTCTGATGTCTTCCAAAAGTAAAAACATGTCAACTTTATGATGCAAACATAAAGTAGACATATTGTATATGTGAATCAATATATAATTTATTTGGGATGTCCATTTTCCTTATAAGCAGAGAGTTTCAAAGTTTAAAAAATGCAAGATTTTCTAAATTTTCACAAAATTTTTGCATTTTTTTACCAAGAAATGATGCAAGAATTGACGAAAATTTACCATTACCATAAAGTAGAATATATCACGAAAAAACAATCTCATAATCAAAATGAAAAGTAGAAGCATCCTAGAGTTATTAATGCTTAAAGTGACAGTGATCAGATGTGCAAAAAATGGTCGGGTCCTTAAGGTGAAAATGGGCTGGGTCCTTAAGGGGCTAGACATCTTATCCTCTATCCAAAGATGTCTGATCCGAAGGTCCTGTTGCAGGGGACCCCTTTGATCTCCTTTCTGCACCTGGCATTCATTTAGAGAGTCTGGTGAGGAGCCAGAGGTTTGTGACATCATGGTCACCCCCATGCCCCACTTGTGACATCACGGTCACACCCCTTCAATGCAAGTCTATGGGATGCGGCGTGACATCTGTCACGCCCCCTCCCATAGACTTGCATTGAGGGGGTATGACCGTGACGTCATGAGCCTCTGCCCTGCAACGGCAGTCATCCGGCACGGAGCGAAGTTCGCTCCATGCACCGGATGTCTGGGGTGCCACAGACGAGATTGTGGTGGTCCCCAGCAGCGGAACCCCCGCGATCAGACATTTTACCCCCTATCCTTTGGAAAAAGGATAAGATGTCTAGGGGCAAAGTACCCTTTTAAACCCAGATCCTACACCTGAAGTAGGGACAATAAAAACTACACAAGTGATAAAAGGTCTTGTTCTCTAATTTTAAGTATGCACACCAGTTCCAGTGATAAAGGCCCTTCTGTTGATATAAGGAGGAAACAGCTGGTTCTGGGAAAACCTGGAGAGGCTACCACAGAACTCCGGCAGAAAAATCAGATTTTGGCTATAAGGCGCACACCCGAGGGTTGTGTACAAAAGCAGGCTTTATTATTTCATAAAACATGCAGGGACCGATGGCCGGCTGCCTCCCGACACTGCACACCGCTACCTGCTACCTGGTACATGCTATCGCCAGTGTTGTGCTTGCCTGCCTGCACAACGCCCATAGGTGAGCAATATTCTTACTTTGGACAACTGTCCAACCTATTACAATTAGGATTAATTAAACAATATTGCACCATCTATGATTTTCTTCCCCTCTCTTTCTGTTGATATAGTACATTTTGTATATATCTGTTGTTGGAACACTAAGACAGTGCTTGGCTCTCTAACTTTCCTCCTTTTTTCCTTTTGGAAACATCATTTCTGGAGAAAAGCCCATTGTCACTAACAGACATTATCGGGGTAGAAACTTTAGTAGATTTTTCGCTAGATGATTCAACTTTTGGCAGCCAGGAAGCAGGATCATTAGATTCAATATCTTCAGTTAGGTTTTTATGTGGCAGTTCAGATTGATTTCCCACATCAGAACCGTCTCTTCCGAATGACTTAACACATGTTTCCTGGTAAAAAAAAAAAAAATCAGGACTGAATTCTCGGTCGCTTTGATATATTCCTGAACTTTGTGTGTGCAACAAGGTTTAATAATTCAAACAAAAAAGGAGTAAATATGAAAATGCAAAAAAATGACTCTGAGTAACTAGATAGATAAAAGTAATAAATGACAAAGTAAATTTTGAATAACTCTGATTAATTTAAAAATTTTTTCAAAGAAAAAAAAAAAAACTGTTGATGGGCAATGCATGGAACTCCGCATCCTTGATAATCAGCTATTTGGCTCCCATACTACACTGAGAACGGAGCTAAAAGCAGATGGCTCTGTACTAAATGTAGCGGTGGTGCCGGGGTACTGCTGCCTCAGTCCCTATTGAAGTAAATAGGAACTAAGTATGTAGTACTCTAGTGCTACCACTAAATGGAGTACTGAGCTAACTGCTTCTGTCTCCGATCTCAGTGTAGTGTGGATGCCGATCACCTGATCATTGGGGTGCCGGGTATTAGCACTTCACGATCAAGTATTTATGGTCTATTCCGTCGTTAGGTCATTAACAGGTTTTTCCGGGAATGCCCCTTTGGCTATTAAACATGATATGTCAACAGTAGAAGCATGTTTTTTCAAAATGAATTTGCTAGCTGTATTTGCTGGTAAGAGCTGCGGATTCCATTGGGTAGCTGTTAGGGTGTAAAAGCAAACTGTCCCTTACTTGAAGCTTATAGTGGTCACCAAACTTATAAAACTGACTTTTTATCTCTCAGCCAAGTGACATGCCTCCTCACCCTTACTTACCAGGCCCTTCTTGACTGACATACAGGGCTCTGTAATCCTGGTGGGGCTGGGAGGAGAGGGCAGATGAGGGGGCATGCGTGTCTTTGGCACTTGAGCAGTTTGGCTCTGCCTCATTGAGGCAGACTACCATTAGCTCCAGGGAAGACAGGCTTGTTTTTCTACCCTAACAGCTATCCAAAGGTGTCTGCCGCTCTTTGCAGTAATTGCTGCTGAAAGATTCCTTTTAAACTAAATGAAAAACTTATTTAGATAGAGAGAAATTCTGAATGACAATGTAAATGCTGAGGAAGTATACACACGATGCCTGAAGACCAGACTACATGTATACATTTTTTTGAACTGGATAAAAAAATTTTTTTTAATAACTAGATGGCTGTAATTCTAAATGTGGATACAACCTGCAGAATTTAACACACAAAATGTTTCTGCTCTCTACTACTACTACTACTACTACTACTACTACTACTACTACAGTATTATTACTAACAATACTACTACTATCAGCCTTTAAAAGAGCAGTTTAGCATGTGTAAAGAAATAAAAAAAATCTACACATGAAATAATTGCTATCATTGATAATGCTGTTCTACTACTTCTACATACTCTTAAAAATTTAAGTACTCTCGAGTTCTCAACCACACAGATTATAGATGAAGAAATGCGCTCTACTCACCTCGATTAGAATCAACCTGCTGGATATGTCTCCTGCTCTTGCTTTTCCGTCATTGATTCAACACCTATTCTATCCTGCACTGAGGGATTCACTGTATATATACTAAGAAATACACCTCTCCAACATCTGTTCTTTTGCTGGTGTATGTAGTTGGACAGTTATTCCTAGAAGTCCTATCACTGCTGTATCAGGAACAGTCATGTTCTTCTATAAGTACTCAGTGCTAAACTCAGCTCCTACACTCAATTCTGTTACGCTATTAGCAACTTTGCATGTTCCTTCAGGTTGTGAACACTTGTCTCATAGCCCAAGTATAGTACATAGGACTGGGTAGGATGAGATAGGTAAATGGGACTTCTGATGGCCACATTTCCCCGTTTACCATTTTTCCTTTCTTGGTCAGCTTCCAGTAAATAATTACCCCTGTATAATGGGGGAAAACAACACACCCATCTTGTCATAGTTGCTTAGTTTCTTAGGCTTGACCATGTTTCCTGCTTGCAAAATATCAACTTAAAGAAGTGACTGTTCACATGCTGCCTAGTTTATGTCACTCCTTGATAGGAGCCACGATCACAAGATTTAATTCTATTTGATAAATGTTTTAAGAATGGCAACTGCGGTTCAATGTAATAGTTCCCTGTTAGCCAAGGCTGCACAAGGGAAGGATTTAGGGCAAATTATTTTTTCAGTATAAGTTAACAATGCGACCAGACAACAGGGAAAGGGAAAGCTGGTGGAATGCTTGGTGTCACAGCTAGAGGTATAACTAGTAGGAAGGGGGAGATTGTGATCCTATTGAATAGAGCTCTGGTGAGACCATCTGGAATTCTGGGGTCAGTTCTTGAGACCTCACTGACATAATATATTGATAAAATAGAGAGGGACAAATTCAAGATAAAAAAAAAATTAAATTTTTTGTTGTTGTTTTTTTTACTAAAAGAGTAGCAGATGCTTGGAATAAACTTCCAGCAGATGTTGGTGGGTGGTTTGTAAATGTAAGCCTACCTGGGATAAACCTATATCTATCTAAACATAAAAATAAAAGGGAAATAAAACTCATTGCAGAAACTCAGAAACTGTCAGCAATTGGAGATATAAAGAGATATTCTCCCTATAGGTATTAGTCCAAGAACATATCTGAAAGGCTGGTTATTGGTAGCTGGAAGCAAGTATGCAGATTTTTTAGACAGGGATTCAGTGTTGCCCAGCAAGACCAAGACTAAGACCAGATCAAGACCAAGACTAAGACGAAGACTAAGACCAGACCAAGACCAAGTCAGATTTGACAGTACTGAAAAAAGTTTGGTAGGAAGGCAAAGGGCAGTTCCAGCTGGCCAGTATTAGGTTAGTTCTAGGCTAACTTGGGGTATATATTGTAAAATATCCTCCATTTTTTACCCTTAACCTTAAAGGAGAACTTCAGCCCAAACTAACTTATCCCCTATCCTGTGGGACCCCCCAAGATCTCTGGAATGGGACCTGGCTCTCAGACATGGGACCCAGCGCATGTCGTCTTCCGCTAGAAGGCACATGCTTCATTCATTTCTATGGTAACACAGAAGATACCTGAGTACAGCACTCTGGCATTACTTCTGCTCCGATAGAAATGAATGCAATATATGCCTTCTAGCGGAAGATGACATGTGCTCCTTCAATGACAGCCGGGGTCCCTTTCTGGAGATTGCTGGGGTACCAGTGGTCAGACCCCCCCGCGATCAGCTACTTATCCTGTGGATAGGGGATAAGTCTGTTTTGACTGGAGTTCTCCTTTAACCATATGGAAATGTTGACTATACCAGTCAGATACTCAGATTACTGTTCCCAGGATAATTCCCAATAAATGGTTATACAGTGCACAATGGGCTGTACTAAAGACATAGCCAGGGGAAATATAGATCACCAACAGGACAAATACATGGGTATCCCCGCAAACCTCAGGGTCAAACTGATTGTATTCAATCCCCTGGGGCATGAGTTTGTGCCGCAGATATACAATAGAAGAATGGCTATAGAAGTGGGTCTTGATCTAAGTGGCTAGGTTTTCTATGAGTGTATAATATGCAGGCCTAGAAGAATCTGTTATGATAGCACTCTGGTTATATCTCCCAGATATAGGACAGGAAGAACCTTTTTATAATAAGTAGTGTTGAGCGGCATAGGCCATATTCGAATTCTCGAATAATCGCGAATATATGGACGAATATTCATCATATATTCGCATATTCGTAATATTCTCGTTTTATTTGCGCATATGCGAAAATTCGCGTATACGAACATTATCATATGCGAAAATTAACATATACAAAAATTAGTATAAGCGAAAATTCGTATATGCGAAAATTCGCACGCCAGTCTCACACAGTAGTATTAGAGCCTTCTTTACACCACACAAGCTCGAAGCAGAGAGGGGTGATCACTGTGATGTGTACTGTGTAAAACAAAAAACAAAAAAAAATGAATATTCGTAATTACGAATATATAGTGCTATATTCGCGAATATTTGCGAATTCGCGAATATGCGATATTCGCAAATAAAATTCACATTGCGAATATTCGTGAGCAACACTAATAATAAGTAATACATTGTGCTGCTGTGAGCTGCTTTAGAACATAAGCACCACATAAAGGCATGCATATAACATGTAGCTCCTGGACCTTACTCTGTAAGGGTTTCTCCCATTACTATGTGCAATTTATAATACTGTTTCCTCTTATGTGGCAGAGGGGCCATAAGGCCCACTTAGTCATTAGAACCCAGGTACTATGAGATACCCCTTAGTCAGCTTCTAGGTAAAAGTTTCTGAGAACACTCCCCTCAAAAAAAAGTTTAGTCTGGCCGTGGCTAGGAAGGAGTGAACATCTATTTTAGCTCTGATCCTGCTAGGTAGATTATTCAGTCACAGAAAAGAACATATACCTAGTTAGAATGTACCTCCTGAATGTTGTTTAGACCTATCCCGTGTCCTGTTTAAGGCAAAGCCTGTTACAAGCAAGTTTTAAATACTGGTCCATTTGCAAGAATCATCTAACCTGAGACAGATCTGGGTCTTGTGAACATGGCACTGTGCAGACTTTGGAGGATTTCAGCCACAGAGTCTCCAGCCGACATTGTCAGGGCAATCATGCTTTAAAAGGGTACTCTGCCCCTAAACATCTTATCCCCTATCCAAAGGATAGTGGATAAGATGTCTGATTGCGGGGGTCCGGCCACATCCGACAATCTCCAGCGTGGTATCCCAGACATCCGGCAAGCGGAGCAAATTCTGCTCCGTGCCACAGTGCTGGCCGGAAGATCACACGGTGTCCCAGCAGTCAGACCCTCCGCGATCAGACATCTTATCCCCCATGCAAAGGATAGGGGATGAGATGTCTAGGGGCAGAGTACACCTTTATGTTCAACCTCCCAGAAAGAGTATCTACTAGCCAGAAGAGGAGGTTAGCTGAGCAAGGTCCTCTTTGTTTACACTAAGCTCTTCGTGGACCTATGGTCATAGATAGTGCTGTGTGGCTCAACATATCACTTGTTTATTCAGTGAACACCATGCATATAGAGTATCATTCTGCATAACCGTGAGTAAAGTGTTAAAGAAGCTGCACCACAGCTTCACCACTGCACACCAGAGACTATTAAAGCAACTTTTAAAGGAACAGTGATTAACTTTTCACCATCAGGTTACCAACGCCACTCAGCCACATAATATCACCATATATTGCTACCAAGGGATTACCACTCCCCTTTTTCGCTACACTACCTCTGTACCCACAATAGTTTTGCCCCTGATACTGCAGGAGTTACTGCATTAAAAAGCAATTCCATATGCCAGACAAGCTCTGCCCTTTTCAATGCTGCTTTTTAACCAATAAAAGTCCAACTATTTTGACCAAAAGAAGCACACAAAAATGTTTTTAAAAGTAGTAAATAACTAAGATAACCAGAATTAATAGCAGCTTGTTGATGGTGCCCAGATATAAAGGTCATTTTTATACAGTAACAAATTCAAAAGAACTAAAAACAGTAAAAGGTGATTTCAATTAAGTTGATAAAAGGAGCAGTTATCTTTCTAAGTACTCCTTTAATCAATTCAATTGAAATCACCTTTTCTATGTAACTGCAGTAAAGTATATCATTCTGTTAGGGTCAATAGACATGAGTACATTTGCTGCTGCACTGTTTATCATCCATTATCTACAGTAGATCTATTATCTATTTTGAGCTTTAATTCTTTACCCACAGCAATGTTCCAGTGGACCTGACCCAACCAACCAATGCGTGGATTCAAATTCATTTTAATGTAATGGGTCTAAACAGCTCAAACCTCCAGAACATTCATTTTTTACCTTCCTATTTTTCCTCTTTACCTTCTAAGGCTCATAGCTTTTTTTATTTTTTCACTGACAGAGTTGTATTAATGTCTATTTTTTTTACAGGATAAATTTTACTTTTTACTGCCACTCCTTATGTTACCATAACGTAATACCGTATATACTCGAGTATAAGCCGACCCGAATATAAGCCGAGGCCCCTAATTTCACCCCAAAATCCCAGGAAAAGTAATTGACTCGAGTATAAGCCTAGGGTGGGAAATACATCATCCCCCTGTCATCATCCAGACCCCTGTCATTAACACCCTCATCATCATCACCCTGTCATCATCCCCCCTTCATCATCCCCCTTCATCATCACCGCCTGTCATCATCCCCCCCTTCATCATCAACACCTGTCATCATCCCCCCTTCATCATCCCCTTGTCATCATCCCACACCCCCTTCATCATCCCTTTGTCATCATCCCACACCCCCCCTTCATCATCCCCTTGTCATCATCCCACACCCCCCCTTCATCATCCCCTTGTCATCATCCCCTTGTCATCATCCCACACCCCCCCATCATCATCCCCTTGTCATCATCCCCTTGTCATCAACCCCACCCCCCTTCATCATCCCCACCCCCTTCATCATCCCCTTGTCATTATCCTCTTGTCATCATCCTCTTGTCATCATCCCACACCCCCCCTTCATCATCCCCTTGTCATAATCCCCCCCTTCATCATCCCCTTGTCATCATCACCACATGTCATCATCATCACCGCTTGTCAATGTCTGATACAGTGGTCTTCAACTTGCGGACCTCCAGATGTTTCAAAACTACAACTCCCAGCAAGCCCAAGCAGCCATCGGCCATTGTACTCACCTCCGCTCGGTGCTGGTCCGGTGCTGCAGGACTGTCCGGTGGGTAGGTCGTCCGGTGGGATAGTGGTTCCGGGCTGCCATCTTCACCGGGGGGCCTCTTCTCCACCCTTCGGGCCGGAATAGAGGCGTTGCCTTGACGATGACGCAGAGGGACGTTGGTAATGAACGTACCTCTGCGTCGTCGTCAAGGCAACGTTACTATTCCGGGGCCGGGCCCGAAGCGCGGAGAAGAGGCCCCCCCGGTGAAGATGGCAGCCCGGAACGACTATCCCACCGGACGACCTCCCCACCGGACAGTCCTGCAGCACCGGACCAGCGCCGAGCGGAGGTGAGTACAGAACTAAAGGGGGTGAGAGGGGGCTGGATGATGTCGAAGGCCGCAGTGTTTTTCAACCTGAGGACCTCCAGAGGTTTCAAAACTACAACTCCCAGCAAGCCCGGACAGCCGATGGCTGCCCGGGCTTGCTGGGAGTTGTAGTTTTGAAACCTCTGGAGGTCCGCAGGTTGAAAACCACTGAGGGCGGAGAGTTCACTCGAGTATAAGCCGAGGGGGGTGTTTTCTGCACGAAAAATCGTGCTGAAAAACTCGGTTTATACTCGAGTATATATGGTACTTAAAAAAAAAAAAATATATATATATATAGGGCAAAATAGAAAACTTTTTTTGTAAAAATGACATGCTAAATTTACTTAACCGGTCAGTACGATTCCAACTATGCAAAATTTGTATAAGTTTTGATTTGATACAGCGTCTGACATGACTGCAATCTGTATATTCTTCATTATATGCTGAGAGGGCCCTTATAAACCAATGTAACATGATAATGGTAAGATTCATATTAACCCCTAACATCAACAAAAATAAACTAAATAAAACAATAAATAAAATAAAATAAAAAAACATGTTCATTGCAATTTTCTGACCTCGATGACTATTTTACTTTTTCTACTATGGAGATGTGTTGCGGCTAATTTTTTGCTGGTGAGCTGTGTGTTTTACTTATTGGAGGCTAAAAGACAGAAACAAGATCAGAGCGCAAACTTAGTGCAATATTCCTTGATAGAATGTGGCATAGGATGGAGGGCAAATATGCTCACCAAGGTTGGTTATGCTAAGAGCACAACATCTATGACAGCATAAAGCGCAGGGGTAAATCAGCAGCGCTAAAGCACCCAATCTTCTCAGGATCTCAGCAGTCAATGGTAGTTTGTAGGACAAGAAAAAACTCTCAATATAAACAAGTTTATTCTTTCATTTGTTCATACAGTGGTTAGCAGCAATAAATGCATTTTGCACTAGGACTGAGCTCTTTCTCAATATGTGCATCATGTTTTACTTATTGATCCCTTTTAATCCATTTTTTCTGAGATGTAATGAGACAAAACATCACCGATTTTGCCATAGGCTTATCCACTCAGCTCCAGAAATATGTTGTTAAAATATGCATCCACTAAAATGCTAAAGATTTTGCCCCAAGATGGTGGAAGAAAATGCCAAAACTGGGCCTGGCCACAGACAAGAGCCGGGAGCATGTGGTTATCTTTACAACAACCCGCAGAGGAACAGGGATTCCTGTCATTTTGTAAGCAATGATCAATGATGTGCTATACATTACCACTTGACTTACACTCACTCTCGGGATTTAGCCATAGCAACCTATCAGATTGCTTCTTTTATTTTTAAAATGGCTACACTACTTCTCCACTTTTACTATACACAGGGGCAAAAATCATACAAGAATTGCGAAACCACCATCAAACACTGGTACAGACACTACATTATGAACTACACTAACTTTACAGCCCCTGTAGCACAGTCAAATAAAATCCTGGAATACCCCTTTAACCGATTGCCATCTAAAGACGAGCCGGCTCGTCCTGAGACGGCAAGCGGTGTATGACTTGGGCTCCTGACTCGAGCCTGCTTCATTCTGGCCGGCCCCCAGCTGATTCTTGTAGCTGAGGGCCGGCGTTAATAGCAGACATGCGGCGATCGCCGTGGCCGGCTATTAACCCTTTAGATCGCCGCTGTCAAAGTTAACAGTTGCATCTAAAGGGACATTTCAACCATCTCTGGTGGTCCAGTGCGGCTTACCTCTCCTCCTGTGCTGGCTGCTGCGCTGTGAATTATAAAGCCTGGCAGGACCAG